>NC_140006.1:38360954-38960954 GCF_964263955.1 Coregonus lavaretus
AAATACATGAGAAATAGCTGACATGGCAGTATATTGTTGCCCATTACCACACATACCTGCTGTTGTTACTGGTCATCTGCCTCATGATCTGGCAGTAGACCTCGTCCTGTAAAGGCACATGCTGAGTGGCCGGGCCAAAGATCTGGTCAGTCAGCTCTATGGGCTGGCGTACCTGTTTGATTGGGTAACTCCCATGTACTTTAGGATAGGTGAGGGAAAGGTTAAGGACAACAGGAAAAGTTCAGAAAACTCCACTTGGAGAGACATTTTTACTAGGGTAATTCGGAAAATGTTACGCCATTGTAAAAAATAAAATAAAAGTAATTTTATTGAACGTTTAAAGGTCTCCAGTAGCAATAAACCCAGGTGTAATCCCTCCCTAGTGTCTTCTTCAACACCTATTAAAACACTTCCTGGTTGTTATCCAGTGTTTGCCTCAATATCAATATGAACATCAACCGTACATTAAAATGGAAGTTCAGGAATTTACAACTTGATGTTAGATGGTTTCTCAACATGAAGTTGGCTAAAGTTAACTGAAGTTTGTAGTGGCTGTTAAAGAAAACCCGAACCATGGATTCCAGTTTGTCGTGGCCCATAGACAACTTTCAGGGAGAGGAATCATCTAACATCAAGTTGTAAAATCCTGAACTTCCCCTTTAACAAATAAAGTATTTGAGTAAAGGATATCAATGAAGGAGATGCAGGCCAGATGGCTGAGGTCGGTGTTGCCCACCAGACTCTTCAGTAGGGGCTGTTTGATGGGTTCTTTGGAAGCAGCCCACAGTTTCTCCCTGCCTCTGGCCTGCGCCCCGCGGCCCCCTTCTTTACCAGGCTGCCTAAGGTAAACAAAGGAAACAGAGAAGGTTAACTTGCTGTCTTGAGAATAGTGTGACCAGAAAATATACTGTTAACCATGCAGACTGTAGTAGTGAGATAATTGGTCAGATTACTGTCACATTGGAATACGCCTTTGTTAAACCGATGATTCATTTACAATGTTCATGGTTATTATTAAAGTTAAAATGGTTATTGAAGTCGTTTAAATAGTAGTGAGAGTGGATTTACTGATAGAGTTTTCTCTACCTGAAGTACTCATAGGCAAACTCTTTCAGTGAGACAGGGGACACTGCTTCTTCCCTGGCGGGTGCATTCTGAGCCACTGTCCTCTGGTCTGGGCTCAGATTCAGCAGATTCTTGTGGTTCACCAAAGAAAAACACAACGTTAATATGACCACAAGATTGTAGTCTTCCCTGCCACAATCCCCCTAAGAGCAGGGACTTGATGTGGACTTGCCCCACCATAAGTCTTACAATGCTCACAAGTCCGCCCAACATATGGGCAGCATTCCAACTGGTTAAGTGCAGGTGTGTAAGCAATAACTCACTGTTTAATTAGCCTGGTCCCAGATCTGTTTGTGCTGTCTTGCCAAGTTGGCAAGACAGCACAAACAGATCTGGGACCAGACTACTGTTCTTTGACCTATTCTTCTAACCATATGAATTGAAACATCATTCAAGTGAAGTTTCGATAAGTATTTTAAGTCTAGAACCTTCTGTTAGAGTCTAGAACCTTCTTACCAGTGTGGTATCGCTGGGCTTGTCAAGGGTTGGCAGAACCAGGACGGTATCCGTGGAGACGGCGCCAGTGTTCCCGGTGCGCTCGTTAGTGCCTTTGATCCATCCCCGGTCAGGGGAGAACTCTCCATCCTTCAGGATGACCAGCATGTCCCCTCGCTTGTAGCTCAGGAATGTGGGGTCGTCTGCAGACAGAGGGAAACGAGAGAGAAGCAGAGAGAGAACTATTTGCACATTGTTACAACACTGTATGTATACGTAATATGACATTTGAAATGTCTTTATTCTTTTGGAACTTCTGAGTGTAATGTTTACTGTTAATATTTATTGTTTATTTCACTTTTGTTTACTATCTACTTCACTTGCTTTGGCAATGCTAACATATGTTTCCCATGCCAATATAATTAATTGAATTTAATTGAGAGAGAGAGAGAGAGAGACAGAGAGAGAGAGAGAGACACAGAGCGAGAGAGAGAGAGAGAGAGAGAGAGAGAGAGACAGAGAGAGAGAGAGAGAGAGAGAGAGAGACAGAGAGAGAGAGACACAGAGAGAGAGACACAGAGAGAGAGACACAGAGAGAGAGAGAGAGACACAGAGAGAGAGAAAGAGAGAGAGAGAGAGAGAGAGAGAGAGAGAGAGAGAGAGAGAGAGAGAGAGAGAGAGAGAGAGAGAGAGAGAGAGAGAGAGAGAGAGAGAGAGAGAGAGAGAGAGAGAGAGAGAGAGAGAGAGAGAGAGAGAGAGAGAGAGAGAGAGACAGAGAGAAGTAAGTCACCCAGGTCCATAAGATAAACCATATTAGGTCATGCATGTTTTCTGTTAAACACTGACTACCTACTACCTGTTTTATCTGATGGGGACAAATACATTGTTTTACACTACAATTTACAGCATTAGGATTCTATGGAACACATCCAGATACCCACCCCTCTTAAGCAGTGCTACCCAGCATGGCCTTCACCCATCTCATCCATATGGATGAACCTCAGTTATGAAGTGTCTGTTGATAGACTAGTCAGTATTATGATTCTGCCAAATACATCAATCTACTGTAACTAACCCTCTGTAGCTCAGAGATACACAGCTTAACCCTAGACAATCCTATCCAAAATCAGTGAACCTCAGCTGTGAGGTGAGGGATCAACTGATTCATCGTCATATTCGTACCCTGTCTGTTGATGTCCTGCAGGGCCACTGCGTAGACGGAGCGCTCCCTCAGGCCCTCCAGGTACCACTGGATCAGGTCAGCCATCTCCCCTGCCTCCACAGACTGCAGTAGGAACTGCCCTCTCAGTGTGGCCAGGCTCACAGACTGACTGCTGTCGATCCTGCCGTCATCACTGAGGAACATATGAAAAGTATGTGAAATGTATGTAATAACTTCATGGTGGATTGGATGTCGGTATGAGGGAGAATGTGAACCATGATGACCACCACTACTTGACAACTGAACAATAAACTGCCACTGTATAAAACCAGGTTGGGCTATGTATTCTGGGCCCTGTTGGAATACTTAAGACATGCATCTTTTCTTGTTTCCTTGAGGTAAACAGACCTATACGTGGTTGGATAGCTCCAAGTAAGGTTATCACTCTATTACCTAAAATTCAACCAATTCAGATCAGTGATCACTTGGAAGGGAGGAAGGAAGGAAGGAAGGATGCATTTCAGAAATATTTGAAAAGGGCCTTGGTATTGCCTGTCCATACCTGGACTTGTTGACCCCAGTCACCTCTGGGAAGGGCAGCTCAAGGAGCTTCTTCTCTTTCTCGTCCTGAAAGGAGATCCCATTCCAGTTGATGGCCACAATAAAATTGCTTTTGGATAGAGGAGGTCCTGTGGGTTTATAGATACCTTACTAATAAAATCGTCTTCGACAAAGAAAATAAATATTTTGCCTGACGTAAAACAACTAAAAGCTTCATCATGTGAAATGAAACTAACTTCACCTGGTACATTATGCAGATATATTCCTGTTAGACTTACCTGACATTTGCGTAACCTCGTAGAACTTGGAGAAGAAGATGGGCCATTTCTGACGAGCGTAGTCAACCACATCCCCCTTCACGCTGTCTGTGCTCCTTCTGCCGTTTATGTAAGGACCCTGTGAGAATGATTAGGATCATTATTAGTTGAATTATTTTGTCTGGTATTAACTTTCCTTTACTCAACTTAACTTTTTTATTTAATTATTTATTTTACTTTGCTTTACTTTACTTGATAGGGATAGCACACTGAATAGCAGGAATTTTAGAACAGAATATATTACAGGTTGTCTGGCCATTACTTATTGCAGCAGTGAGTAGTAGTTTACCTGTGTGTGTGCTGCGGTAACCAGCTGAATCCATTTTCCTTGTGACTTGGTCTCAATAAGTTCAGTAGGGATGCATTCCTCCACCACCTTCTTGGCATTTTCTCCACTGTTGGCAGACCCAAACGTCACATAGTAGTACATCGCTGCCAGCTGGACAAAGTCATCCTCCTGGATGACAAAACAAATAAATACAAAGTCTGTTTAGGTCCAATTATAAAGAAAGACAGTTTAGTTGTTTAGTTAATAGAATTTCCACTTCAAACATATGCAGTCTTTATATCTTTCTTTTTTTCAACAATAGTGGTAATTGATCGTTATTCTTTTATGATTTCTCACAGAGTTCAGTGAGACATTGTGACTCCTAAGATTCATGCTTAGTTCATGGTCAACCTACCTCGAGAGTAGTGGAGGCTACTTTCACAATTACACCATCAATGATATGATATCCACACTGTCTGGGTGGGTGGAGTCTTAAGGCGGTGTACTGTTTTTTACTATTGTGTTTTGCTTTTCATGTATTGTTGTGTATAATAACGTGTATTTTAATGTGTATATGGGTGTGTAGTTTAATGTGTGTATTGTATTTGGATGTGTATTGTTGTGCCATATAGGGCTCATCTGGAAAAGAGACCTTGGTCTCAGCATTGACTCCCTGTCAAAATAAAGGTTAAATAAAATAAATAAAACAACGACGCACCTTCTCAGAATGGTACTCCCCAGACTTGAGGCCTCTGATGACCTGTCTGTAGATGAGATCCGTGCTGACGGCATCTATCGAGGAATCGTGCCACGGCGTAAACAGCTCCTTGCGGATGTAGAGTCTCCAGGAGGCGTGCTGCTCCTCCTCGCCCTTCCGCCTCACTTCCTGCTCGCACTGCGAGATGGCGTCCATCACGTGCTTTCTGCCACTGCCCAGGGACCACATCTTGAAACAGCACAGTGACAAAACATGTCACAGGGCTAGTCAAAACATGTCACAGGGCTAGTCAAAACATGTCAGAGGGCTAGTCAAAACATGTCACAGGGCTAGTCAAAACATGTCACAGGGCTAGTCAAAACATGCAACAGGGTAGTCAAAACATGTCAGGGCTAGTCAAAACATGTCACAGGGCTAGTCAAAATATGTCAGAGCTAGTCAAAACATGTCACAGGGCTAGTATAAATATGTCAGCGCTAGTCAAAACATGTCACAGGGCTAATCAAAATATGTCAGGGCTAGTCAAAACATGTCACAGGGCTAGTCAATGCAAGTCAATGTTAGTCAACTTCTGAAAGCTAGCAAAGATGCTAATAAATGGTAGTCAAATGCTATCAAGTCCAATAAAAATATTTTTTTAACGTTGTCCCTTTTCAATCTCAATATTGAACTGACATTGAATGAGCAACTTCAATTTCTCAATCCACAAGGCATGATGCCCACCCAGTACCAGGATACCACAGTTAGGTATCCTCTTGCCATGCGACTAAGAAGAGTATCTGTTGACACAGCTGTATTTATTATGTATCTTCTTTGTCAATACAGATGTAGGACCTTAATTTGATCAACCTGTTGCAGAATAACTTTCCTGCAATGCAGGAGATTTCAAATGTGTAGTGTATTTGAGGTTTAAAACGGATTCTGAAGTTTGTAATTTCCACTCTCACACTTGTTTTTCCCTTACAAAAATATCCATGAATTATAATCCATATAATAATTCACATTTCCTGTTGCTGCAGGATTATTTTCCTGCTGTAGCAAACTGGCTCAAATTAAGATCATACATCTGTACGTACTCCTTTTAGTTGCATGGCTAGGTATCCCCAAAACCCTTTGGGTTTCCTTCACCTTCTCATAGAAGCCGATGTAAAGAGAGAATCCGTAGGTATCCTTGATGTTGACTTTCTTGGCCAGTGCCTGGCACACCTCAGCAGAGGTACAGGCTGAGTCAATAGGCAGGCTGACACTAAGGCCGTCCATCAGGGCCACAGATACTTGTGTGGGCTTCTTGGTCTTCACAGCCTACATGTGGGAAGACGGAGACACAGGAATAAGTAGTCCTTGTAGAATAATGTACTACTTACTACAGTAACCATATTGCTCTGTACACATCCAGTTTTGGTGTCCTGTCTCCTTACAGTCACTGTCATAAGATTAATATTAAGATCACTTCAACGGCATCTAGTATTTGATACCAGCAACCCTCTGGTTGCCAGCTCACTTCTTCCAGATTTTTCCTGTATGACCCAGGATTCGAACAGGCAACCCTCCGGTTGCTAGCTCGCCTCTTTAACCGCTAGGCTACCTGCCGCCATAAAGGTACAGTTGAAGTCGGAAGTTTACATACACTTAGGTTGGAGTCATTACAACTTGTTTTTCAACCACTCCACAAATGTCTTGTTAACAAACTATAGTTCTGGCAAGTCGGTTAGGACATCTACTTTGTGCATGACACAAGTAATTTTTCAAACAATTGTTTACAGACAGATTATTTCACTTATAATTCACTGTATCACAATTCCAGTGGGTCAGAAGTTTAACTACACTAAGTTGACTGTGCCTTTAAACAGCTTGGAAAATTCCAGAAAATGATGTTATGGCTTTAGAAGATTCTAATTGACATCATTTGAGTCAATTGGAGGTGTACCTGTGGATGTATTTCAAGGCCTACCTTCAAACTCAGTGCCTCTTTGCTTGACATCATGGGAAAATCAAAAGAAATCAGCCAAGACCTCAGAAAAAAAATTGTAGACCTCAACAAGTCTGGTTCTTCCTTGGGAGCAATTTCCAAACGCCTGAAGGTACCACGTTCATCTGTACAAACAATAGTACGCAAGTATAAACACCATGGGACCACGCAGCCGTCATACCGCTCAGGAAGGAGACGTGTTCTGTCTCCTAGAGATGAACGTACTTTGGTGCGAAAAGTGCAAATCAATCCCAGAACAACAGCAAAGGACCTTGTGAAGATGCTGGAGGAAACAGGTACAAAATATCTATATCCACAGTAAAACGAGTCCTATATCGACATAACCTGAAAGGCCGCTCAGCAAGGAAGAAGCCACTGCTCCAAAACCACCAAAAAAAGCCAGACTACGGTTTGCAACTGCACATGGGGACAAGGATCGTACTTTTTGGAGAAATGTCCTCTGGTCTGATAAAACAAAAATAGAACTGTTTGGCCATAATGACCATCGTTATGTTTGGAGGAAAAAGGGGGTGCCTTGCAAGCAGAAGAACACCATCCCAACCGTGAAGAATGGGGGTGGCAGCATCATGCTGTGGGGGTGCTTTGCTGCAGGAGGGACTGGTGCACTTCACAAAATAGATGGCATCATGAGTAAGGAAAATTATGTGGATATATTGAAGCAACATCTCAAGACATCAGTCAGGAAGTTAAAGCTTGGTCGCAAATGGGTCTTCCAAATGGACAATGACCCCAAGCATACTTCCAAAGTTGTGGCAAAATGCCTTAAGGACAACAAAGTCAAGGTATTGGAGTGGCCATCACAAAGCCCTGATCTCAATCCTATAGACAATTTGTGGGCAGAACTGAAAAAGCGTTTGCGAGCAAGGAGGCCTACAAACCTGACTCAGTTACACCAGCTCTGTCAGGAGGACTGGGCCAAAATTCACCCAACTTATTGTGGGAAGCTTGTGGAAGGCTATCCGAAACGTTTGACCCAAGTTAAACAATTTAAAGGCAATGCTACCAAATACTAATGGAGTGTATGTAAACTTCTGACCCACTGGGAATGTGATGAAAGAAATAAAAGCTGAAATAAATCATTCTCTCTACTATTATTCTGACATTTCACATTCTTAAAATAAAGTGGTGATCCTAACTGACCTAAGACAGGGCATTTTTACTAGGATTAAATGTTAGGAATTGTGAAAAACTGAGTTTAAAATGTATTTGGCTAAGGTGTATGTAAACTTCCGACTTCAACTGTATGTCGGCAGAGCAAAAACAGAGAATCGATTTCATATGTTGGAGTAGGTGGGATATTAGCAGTGGTTAGCTCATGTAGCTGTAGCTTAGCAACTGCCTCTCACATAACTCTGATGCGACCTCTCATCATTTAGCATGAGTGCCAGTCTGTTTCTGCTTCAGTCAATGTCCTGTTGTCTGACCAAACCTGCTCTGATGCTGATCTCAAGACAACTGGGAACTGGGAAAAATACGAGGTCAAATCATGACGTCAGTGATCTTCAGGTCAGTAATTCGGAGCTCTAGAAAGAGGCCCAAGTTCCCGAGTTGGAATTCCGAGTTGGATGACCGTTCAAACCGATTTTTCCCAGTCGGAGCTAGTTTTTTTCAGAGTTCCCAGTTGTCTTGAACGCACTGAAGTCGGAAGTCAGAGATTTCCAAGTTCCTAGTTCTGAGTTCCCAGTTGTTTTGAACGCGGCATTTGTCATGAATACCGTCCATGACCTGTAGTGTTGATACTGCTTAACAGCAGCAGTAGTCGACACCTAGCGACATCATCAAGAGATTTGAGATTCTTTGGCTAGGGTGTTGGACCCGGGTTTGTTGGACCCGGGTTTGTTGGACCCGGGTTTGAGACCTGACAGGCCTACCCCCCAATTCTGTTGCATCGTGTCAGAAGAGAGATGGCAACCAGATGAGTATGTCTCAGTCACGGATGCTGTATTTTACCTGGAGCTCTATCCAACAGGGCAGTTCACCTCGCTCCCCATTGGCCACGATGCGACGCAGGCGCTCTGCACAGTATGGACCATAGCTACTTGGCCCTCTGCGCAGGAAGCACTCCAGGTACTGTGGAATAGAATAGGGAGGGATAGAATAGAATTACAGTGTATGTAATTGATTGAGTTCGGCCTGGGTTATAAATTCAGTGTGAGTATGCGTAAAAACACAACGCCTTAAGACATATTGCCAAAGGTGAAAAAATGTCAACTTTAGACTGACCTGCATAAGGAGTTCTGTTGGGGGGAAGATACCCAGACAGATGGACAGGAGGACCCAGCCTCTGAGGGAACTCTTCTGGTTCTTATTGTTCACCAGCTGTTTAATGATCTGACAGTAGATCTCATCTCTACACGGACAAACAAGGACAGACAGGGCTCAAGTAGCTATCTATCAGTTTTGATTGGATCCAATTCATATGCACTGCAACTGTAGCTGTAATCCTTCATTAGTTCTGAATGAAACAGTTTTTGGATTCAAACCAATTACTTTTGTAGACATCGATAACTGGGAAATATCTGGGTAACATTGTTTACATGTTGTAATTTGGTTTGTTACCTTATATCTCGTCTGGATAGGGCGTATCCAACAATAATGTGCAGTTTTTCCAGGTCGGATATTGGCCGATCCAAAGTGCGCCCCTCTCCAATCAGAATGTCTTTCTCCTCCGTCATAGTCTCTGACTGGAGGAGGTGAGGAGCACAATGAGACAATTAGCCGGTTTCGTCTGGAATATAGTTTATGTCATAATTTACTTTTCGTAGTTTATGTCATAACTGACTTTTTGTAGTTTATGTCATAATTGACTTTTCTTAGCAGGTTAAGAGAACTTAGGCAGCACGTTAGGAGACTTTACGTAGCAGGTTAGGATAATAAGATTAAGGTTAGGAAAAGGTTTAGGGTTAGCTAAACTTGACATAAACTGTATCCCATCTAGATATGACCCAATTAGCCTGTGTTGTTACATCATGGATATTCAGCCTAATTTTAGCTTATGTCACATACCTCATCTATAATGGTTGAAGCTTTTCTGTTCCCCATTCCTTCTTTCTTTCTGTTTTTCCTTAGTATTTTCTGATGGAAAAATGGATATGACAAATTAGACATCTGTCAAATTGTTAGTGGGTGAATTCAGTCAGCAAAAACTCAGAACAACAGTAACCTAATGGAAACACGCAAAATGACACAACTGTCAATTGCCATTACATTAAGGGAATCAGCGAGTAACAATGTTTTTCTTATTGCCCCTCAGGGATGAATAAAGTCCTATTGAACTGAATTGAAATGAATTGAAGGTTAAGTCCTAGTAAGGCCTTATATTCAGTACCTGATCCAGGCCCACCAGATTGCTGAGCCTCCTGTTCTGCCTCTGGCCAAGGTTATTCTGGATGATGGTGGAGGGCTCCTGGTTTATCTGTTTAGGCTCAGCTATGTCCCCCATGAACCTCAATATTATCCACCACACTGTCAGACAGGCCTGGAGAGGAGAGGAGAGGAGAGGAGGGGAGAGGAGAGGAGAGGAGAGGAGAGGAGAGGAGAGGAGAGGAGAGGAGAGGAGAGGAGAGGAGAGGAGAGGAGAGGAGAGGAGAGGAGAGGAGAGGAGAGGAGAGGAGAGGAGAGGAGAGGAGAGGAGAGGAGAAAGTACGGTATAAAAAGAGAAAAGAGGAGAGAAGAATTAAGCAATAAGGCACGAGGAGGTGTGGTATATGGCCAATATATTACGGCTAAGGGCTGTCCTTACGCACGACGCAACGTGGAGTACCTGGATACAGCTCTTAGCCGTGGTATATTGACCATATACCACAAGCCCCTGAGGTGCGTTATTGCTATTATAAACTGGTTACCAACGTAATTAGAACAGTGTTTTGTCATACCCGGTGGTCTGATATACCACGGCTTTCAGCCAATCAGCACTCAGGGCTCAAACCACCCAGTTTATAATGTGGAATATGTTATAGAGGAAGAAAAATTCCATCCTTGCTTTGAATCCCTCTGAGAGACACTGAAGCCTGATGTTGACTTCTCACCAGTGCGTCCCCCTCGTCCTCGTGGTAGAGCAGGGGCTGCCGCAGCCTCTGGGTGATGTGACCGTGGGTAGCAGAGCCCTGGAAGTGCAGAGCACTGAACTTGATGAAGGATAACTCCTCATCCTCATCATCGTACTCCTCCACCACTGGTAGCTCCACTGGTACTGGTGCTGGTGCAGGAGTTGGTTCAGTCTGAGCTGGTACTGGTACTACTACCGGAGCTGGGGTTTCTACTGGGCTCTTCTCTCGGCTCTCCTCTCGGCTCTCCTCTCGGCTCTCCTCTCGGCTCTCCTCTCGGCTCTCCTCAGTCACCTCTGGGATTGCCCACGTTCTCTCCAAGTCCTGAGGACGGATAGGGAGAGTGCAGTTGGATACTCAGTTAGATACTTTTTTTTGTAAAATATGTGTTGTTATGTGTTAATAACATTAAGACTACGTTACCAAGCAGGCTACACAAGGAGATTGCTAGCTGAAGTATCAGTTTATTAAAAGTAGTTCAACCTACGCCCCGGTTTGTCATTATACAAGGAACAAACATAACAAAAGGGAAGTCTTTGAGTTGGAGAGAATAGTAGAATATTATAATGTTTCTTCGAGGAGAAGAGACGATTAGGTGGATGTGGTCATTCTGTTAGCAGTGTTAATCATATAAGGCTATGGCAAATGGAATCCTACGTTGATATGACAGAGATCCACCAGTGGTTGTGAGCCTCACCTCAAAGCCCTCTGGCGCCGGGCCCTCCCGCCCTCCTACTGTCACTTTGTGGGGCAGGAAGTCAAACATGGTTTCCACCATTTCCTGCTCACTGATTGGCTCTGGCTCGGCAGCAGCCTGTTGTGATTGGCTGAGGACCTCCTCTAGCCTCCGCTGGAGCTCTGCAGCTGTCTGCTCCCTCACCTCCCGCTCCTGGGCTGATAGGAAGGCCTAACACAGACACACACACACACACACACACAAACACAAACACACACACAGATATATTGAACTCACTCACAATGGCACACACAGGTGTAAAAACAGGCTTGCATGCACACACACACACACACACACTTTTCTCAAATGTCAGAACTCACGTCTGTCCTCATCTTGTTGGTGGTCTTTCTAGCCAGCATGCCTCTGGTGTGGGCCTGGAGGACAGTCACAGCTTCTCTCTTGCTCCTATAACTCTTCCTGGCCAGGTACCCGCGCACCTGGGACTGCATGGTGACGGCTGCCGCCAGCTTCTTCAGGTAGTGCAGCCGGGCCAGACGACCACGGATCTTAGACTGCAGACGCTCAAAGCCGCGCTGGAGCTGGTCGAACGAGACAGAGAGAAGGATAAATTATGCTTGAAGAAGGTAAATGTGAGCAGAAGAGAGAAAACCGAAAGATGTGTTAAAAGCTGATCCAGCCTATAAAAAAAAGAAAATTAGCAAATCTCTATCAGCACAATAATGTGCACTCCTTAGCTAGGGCATTGAATCAATATCACCTCAGTTTGTCTACAAAAGTGTATCTGAGTTGACTCCTTACCAGTGTTGGGGAGTAGTGAATTACATGTAGTTCAACTAGTAATTTCATAGCATTTTGCTGTAGCTTAGTGGTAGTTGAACTCAATTCAAATATTGGTAGTGTTTTCAGTAGTTAATTACTTTTTGGCCATGTAGTGGTGTAGCTAAATACTGGAACTTCACACTACTTATTTGGCAAAAAGAAGAGCAAATATTGTATTTCTTTTTCGGCATCAGACCTCCCTAACTGCCACTTCAAACTTAGCCATTGACTTACCTTTCTATATTGTTTCTTGTCTCTGTAACCTCTCCAATGCTTCTGTATCACCACAGCAGCTCTCCTTTTCTTTACAAAGCTCTTCCTACAACAAGAATACATTTCAACAAAACTTAAATAGCGCCGACTGTAAGAACTACTGTATTAAAACAATAGTAACAACTGTATGTAACTATGTGGTAAACCTTTAGATTGGGGTATCAGAGAGAATAACAGATGCAGCCATGTCAGTGACCACAACATCCCAAACATTGAGGTTCCTGTGTCAGGTATGACATGTCGTATGCCATTTTCTATCCTGTGTTCCCTCCAAGCTAGACAATCTGGACCCTTTCTTTCTAAAATTAGCCGCCGAAATTGTAGCAACCCCTATTACTAGCCTGTTCAACCTCTCTTTCGTATCATCCGAGATCCCCAGAGATTGGAAAGCTGCCGCGGTCATCCCCCTCTTCAAAGTGGGTGACACTCTAGATCCAAACTGTTACAGACCTATATCCCTCCTGCCCTGCCTTTCGAAAGTATTTGAAAGCCAAGTTAACAAACAGATCACCGACCATTTCGAATCCCACCGTACCTTCTCCGCTATGCAATCTGGTTTCCGAGCTGGTCATGGGTGCACCTCAGCCACGCTAAAGGTCCTAAACGATATTATAACCGCGATCGATAAAAGACAGTACTGTGCAGCCGTCTTCATCGACCTGGCCAAGGCTTTCGACTCTGTCAATCACCGCATTCTAATTGGCAGACTAAATAGCCTTGGTTTCTCAAAATGACTGCATCGCTTGGTTCACCAACTACTTCTCAGATAGAGTTCAATGTGTCAAATCGGAGGGCTTGTTGTCTGGACCTCTGGCAGTCTCTATGGGGGTGCCACAGGGTTCAATTCTCGGGCCGACTCTATTCTCTGTGTATATCAATGATGTCGCTCTTGCTGTTGGTGACTCTCAGATCCACCTCTACGCAGACGACACCATTTTGTATACATCTGGCCCTTCATTGGACACTGTGTTAACAAACCTCCAAACGAGCTTCAACGCCATACAACACTCCTTCCGTAGCCTCCAACTGCTCTTAAACGCTAGTAAAACTAAATGCATGCTCTTCAATCGAACGCTGCTTGCACCCGCCTGCCCGACTAGAATCACTACTCTCGGCGGGTCTGACTTAGAATATGTGGACAACTACAAATACCTAGGTGTCTGGTTAGACCGTAAACTCTCCTTCCAGACTCACATTAAGCATCTCCAATCCAAAGTTAAATCTAGAATCAGCTTCCTATTTCGCAACAAAGCCTCCTTCACTCATGCTGCCAAACATGCCCTTGTAAAACTGACTATCCTACCGATCCTTGACTTCGGCAATGTCATTTACAAAATAGCCTCCAACACTCAACTCAGCAAATTGGATGTAGTCTATCACAGTGTCATCCGTTTTGTCACCAAAGCCCCATATACTACCCACCATTGTGACCTGTACGCTCTCCTTGGCTGGCCCTCACTACATATTAGTCGCCAAACCCACTGGCTCCAGGTCATCTATAAATCACTGCTAGGCAAATCCCTGCCTTATCTTAGCTCATTGGTCACCATAGCAACACCCACCCGTAGTATGCGCTCCAGCAGGTATATCTCACTGGTCATCCCCAAAGCCAACAACTCCTTTGGCCGCCATTCCTTCTAGTTCTCTGTTGCTAATGACTGGAACGAACTGCAAAAATCTCTGAAGCTGGAGACTCTTATCTCCCTCACTAACTTTAAGCATCAGTTGTCAGAGCAGCTTACCGATCACTGCACCTGTACACAGCCCATCTGTAATTAGCCCACCCAACTACCTCATCCCTATATTGTTATTTATTTTGCTCATTTGCACCCCAGTATCTCTATTTGCACATCATCTTCTGCACATCTATCATTCCAGTGTTAATACTAAATTGTAATTATTTTGCACTATGGCCTATTTATTGCCTTACCTCCATAACTTACTACATTTGCACACACTGTATATAGATTTTCTATTGTGTTATTGACTGTATGTTTTGTTTTACCCCATATGTAACTCTGTTTTTATCGCACTGCTTTGCTTTATCTTGGCCAGGTCGCAGTTGTAAATGAGAACTTGTTCTCAACTGGCTTACCTGGTTAAATAAAGGTGAAATAAAAAAGCTGTGTGTCTCAGTGTTCCTCCCCTACCTGTCTCTGTGGCCAAGAATGACCCTCTGGATGATGAGGGCTTTCCTGTTGAGCTCTCGCTCTCTCTCCCGCTCCAGTAGGGAGTCATGGGCATCCTGAATGGGAAGAGGGTGGAGACAGGTTATAGAGGATTCATGTGGACCTTTTCAAAAAGGGAGACCAACATCATTGTAACATATTCAAATTGCTTTAAGTGACATTTGGGATTACATCATTGCTGTTACAACATTACCAATGTTTGTGGTTGTCTAGTGTGGTGGGGTATAACTTAGCTAAAACCTGCTAAGCCATAATGTGGACACCACTGAGCCGGCGAGGGATATGGCTTGAAAACGTGCCTCAATTCAGGGACTGACATATGGAGAAGATTGAAATACTGCTAGTCTCTGCTAGCCTTTGGTTTAGTCTCTGCTAGCCTTTGGTTTAGTCTCTGCTAGCCTTTGGTTTAGTCTCTGCTAGCCTTTGGTTTAGTCTCGCTAGCCTTTGGTTTAGTCTCGCTAGCCTTTGGTTTAGTCTCGCTAGCCTTTGGTTTAGTCTCTGCTAGCCTTTGGTTTAGTCTCTGCTAGCCTTTGGTTTAGTCTCGCTAGCCTTTGGTTTAGTCTCGCTAGCCTTTGGTTTAGTCTCGCTAGCCTTTGGTTTAGTCTCTGCTAGCCTTTGGTTTAGTCTCGCTAGCCTTTGGTTTAGTCTCGCTAGCCTTTGGTTTAGTCTCTGCTAGCCTTTGGTTTAGTCTCTGCTAGCCTTTGGTTTAGTCTCTGCTAGCCTTTGGTTTAGTCTCTGCTAGCCTTTGGTTTAGTCTCTGCTAGCCTTTGGTTTAGTCTCGCTAGCCTTTGGTTTAGTCTCTGCTAGCCTTTGGTTTAGTCTCTGCTAGCCTTTGGTTTAGTCTCTGCTAGCCTTTGGTTTAGTCTCTGCTAGCCTTTGGTTTAGTCTCGCTAGCCTTTGGTTTAGTCTCGCTAGCCTTTGGTTTAGTCTCGCTAGCCTTTGGTTTAGTCTCGCTAGCCTTTGGTTTAGTCTCTGCTAGCCTTTGGTTTAGTCTCTGCTAGCCTTTGGTTTAGTCTCTGCTAGCCTTTGGTTTAGTCTCTGCTAGCCTTTGGTTTAGTCTCTGCTAGCCTTTGGTTTAGTCTCGCTAGTCTTTGGTTTAGTCTCTGCTAGCCTTTGGTTTAGTCTCTGCTAGCCTTTGGTTTAGTCTCTGCTAGCCTTTGGTTTAGTCTCTGCTAGCCTTTGGTTTAGTCTCTGCTAGCCTTTGGTTTAGTCTCTGCTAGCCTTTGGTTTAGTCTCTCTAGCCTTTGGTTTAGTCTCTGCTAGCCTTTGGTTTAGTCTCGCTAGCCTTTGGTTTCGTTTCTGCTAGCCTTTGGTTTAGTCTCTGCTAGCCTTTGGTTTAGTCTCTGCTAGCCTTTGGTTTAGTCTCTGCTAGCCTTTGGTTTAGTCTCGCTAGCCTTTAGTTTCTGCTAGCCTTTGGTTTAGTCTCTGCTAGCCTTTGGTTTAGTCTCGCTAGCCTTTGGTTTAGTCTCTGCTAGCCTTTGGTTTAGTCTCGGTAGCCTTTGGTTTCGTTTCTGCTAGCCTTTGGTTTAGTCTCTGCTAGCCTTTGGTTTAGTCTCTGCTAGCCTTTGGTTTCGTCTCTGCTAGCCTTTGGTTTAGTCTCTGCTAGCCTTTGGTTTAGTCTCGCTAGCCTTTGGTTTAGTCTCTGCTAGCCTTTGGATTAGTCTCGCTAGCCTTTGGTTTAGTCTCTGCTAGCCTTTGGTTTAGTCTCTGCTAGCCTTTGGTTTAGTCTCTGCTAGCCTTTGGTTTAGTCTCGCTAGCCTTTGGTTTAGTCTCGCTAGCCTTTGGTTTAGTCTCTGCTAGCCTTTGGTTTAGTCTCTGCTAGCCTTTGGTTTAGTCTCGCTAGCATTTGGTTTAGTCTCGCTAGCCTTTGTTTTAGTCTCGCTAGCCTTTGGTTTAGTCTCTGCTAGCCTTTGGTTTAGTCTCGCTAGCCTTTGGTTTAGTCTCGCTAGCCTTTGGTTTAGTCTCGCTAGCCTTTGGTTTAGTCTCTGCTAGCCTTTGGTTTAGTCTCGCTAGCCTTTGGTTTAGTCTCTGCTAGCCTTTGGTTTAGTCTCGCTAGCCTTTGGTTTAGTCTCGCTAGCCTTTGGTTTAGTCTCGCTAGCCTTTGGTTTAGTCTCTGCTAGCCTTTGGTTTAGTCTCGCTAGCCTTTGGTTTAGTCTCTGCTAGCCTTTGGTTTAGTCTCGCTAGCCTAGCATGAAGACGAAAAAGGGCAATTTAATTAAAAACGAGCAGTATTTCAATCTTCTCCATTTGTCAGTTTGGATAATGGGATAACTAGGAGTACAGCGTCATCTTCCATCCCTGCATTGAAATACATTTTCACGCCATATCCCTCGCCGGCTCAGTGGCGTCCACATTATGGCTTAGAATCGTTTAGACTAGAAAATCTAGGTTTAACTGCACCTTTAGGAAGATCTTAGTCGTGCCGATCTTCCAGTCGTCCTGTCCTGTGATCACGGCCTTGCAGATGGCATTACAGCAGGCTGATGCTGACTCCTGGGTTAGGAGAGGGAGGAGGATATTGGGAACCATAACCACAAAACTAAAAGCAATGACAACTTTGGAGCTTTGAATGCTAACAAATATCATCGTCATTATCATCATCTTCATCATATTCTAAATAATAATGTCTTACAGTTTTGGGGTCACAGACGGTTGTCTTCAGGAGCACTCTGTACCGCTGCAGAAACTGCTTGAACGTGTGACGGATTGGATATCCCAGTTTCCGGATTCTGATGGTATCAATCATTCCAGAATACCGCAGCTGACGTATGCACAGGTCTCTGTCAAAAACCTGAGGAAGACATAGACATTCATAAGCTTGTTCTAGTAGAGTGGAGTGCACTGTAATATGGAAAAAGGGGACTTTCAAATTTTTATGGTGTGAAACTGCCATTCTACCTAATCACATTGTTTCTGTTTTGTGTGAGTTTGACCTCCACCGATTGTGACATTGCACCATAAAAACAATGAATCATGTCTCGCTGTATCTGGCCCAGTACTACAAATGGCTGCCTTATTCACCATGGACTTCTTGTTGTCGTTGGGCTTGAAGCAGCGGATGAAGTGGGGCTGGCAGATGGACAGGGCCTTCATGAGGGAGTCCAGGGACTGGCGGAACTGACCGCTCAGCGTAGACACCTGTTTCCTGCCGTCCGTCTGGGCCGCCTTTGCGGAGAAAGATCACAATGTCAACTGTGTGGAATTTTGGACCGTTGGCAGTGACTATATCTGTGGGAAAGCCATGTGGAGAAACTGGAATTCCCACAGTGCAATACTTTTTAGATGACCCCAAATCTAACCATTGGGTGTTACCAAAGCACAGATTACTTGATGAAAAATGGATAGATAATGTATGAATAATTCATAATGCTGCTAATCTACATGAAATAGGGAAACCCATAGCTTTTGTTTTTGGTGAATATATACTGAACAAAAATATAAACGCAACACGTTAAGTGTTGGTCCAATGTTTCATGAGCTGAAATAAAAGATCCCAGCAATTGAAATAGTTGCATGTTGCATTTTATATTTTTGTTCAGTGTAGCTAATGGGAGTTAGATGTTCAGAATCCTAATAGCAACAGCAGCTACAAACCCGTAGAGAGCTCTTGGGTGTCATAACGATCCTGTTGTTGCTGGCAGGGTTCTTCACTACATTAGCACTGAACTCCGTCTCAAAGATCTGTCTCAGCAGCTTGTTGGTGGTTGTGTCAATCAACTTGATAATGTCAGAGCTGAGAGTATCTCTGTTCTTCTCCAGGAATCCTGAATGAAAAACATACAGGATCAAATGGTGACTAAAAAACACTGTGATGATATATCTGATTGGTCGTATTCGTGTTTCAGCAAATCAACTAATATTTTATGTGATCCCTTTGTCTTCTGGTTACCTCTTGAGTCATAGCGAACAACCCCAGCAAAATGGCGGATCCCAAACTCCATGTCGTGGGTGTTCTTAGATGGAATGTAAATGTTGTCCTTGGCATGAACCTGGTTCATCTTGTTCAACATGGTGACATCTGTGCCCTGGAAGAAACATTCAAGGTCACAAACCTCACCAATTCAGACTGCCTCCACAGCATGGTTTATTAGAGGAATTTGAGATTGTTTACCTTGGGAAAGTGGCTCTCCTCATCAATCAGGGCCAACACATTGAGGGGCTTCCCAGCCAGGAGATCAAGGGTATGTGTGTTGTCGTTGAAGGTGATGTTCTTCCAGGCGATGTCCTCCTTAGTGTACTCCTCCTGCTCCAGCTTGAACACATGACGCACAAAGAACTGCTGCAGCTGCTCATTGGCAAAGTTGATGCACAGCTGTTCAAAGCTGTGAAAAAGCATGGGGAAAAGGGTTGTGTTATTGACCGGTTGGTTACATAGCATCAGGGAGAGAGCATGAAGGGCATACAAGGTTGTATTAAACTATCTGCATGTTGACTGTCACAAACAAAAGGGAAATTAGTATTTGATATTGACTGGAATACCTGTTTGAGGCAAAGTTCTCAAACCCAAAGATGTCCAGCAAGCCAATGGAGTTACGGACGTATTTGGGACCGTTGGTGGGAGTTTTATGGATGGCACTGTTGATTCTCCCAACGATCCAGATAAATAGTTTGCCATATATTGCCTGATGAAATCATGACACAAACAACACACATACCCTATAGAATATGGAATACAGAATATAGAATACAGAATATGGAATATAGAATATGGAATATAGAATATGGACCAAATCCTAGAGCGCTTAACTCAACAATCAAGTAAATCATGCACTGATGTCAATGGAAGACTTGAGTTACGTTCATTCGCCCACGGATCTTAAGGAAGGATTCAGGCCTATGTGCCTTGGTGAATGACTGTTGTCTTCCCTCTTGTTTCAGGAGGTAGCCTACTTTATATCGTGCCTTGGCACCTTCAAACAGGTGTGGCATCATTACCTTAACGAAGGCGTCCCTGCAGTCGGCTGCCTGTTCAGAGCTGAGGGGTTTGGACACTCGCTCTCTGTTGGTCATGAAGGAGCGGTAGGTCAGGCTCACACCCAGAGATACAGGCTGCACCTGTAAGGAACATACAGATATATATGTATAACATATAAATTGTACTGTATATTCATAATATGTTATCACAAAACATACCAGCAAAACATGTAATTGCCAAACAAACATGCCTACCTCCAGCAATTTGGCTGCAATTGTAAAGTGATCCGATGAACTGACATCAGAGCTCTCCATGTTATCCAAGATGGAGGCTGTAAGGCAAATAAACAAAATAAAACTTTCACATTAAAAATAAACTAACAACAACAAAAACACCTCAACATTCAAGTATTTCAGGATCTCAAGAAATGTGGCCATTTGGGTTGGAGGGGATTGGGTGATGACAATGCCCAGGTCATATTCCCCAAGAACATACACTCAGACATCAGGTCATAGACCCAGAGAGGACCCCACCTTCAAAGCTGACATTGCCCAAGTGGAGTAGTGCAGAAAGCAGCTTGAGGATCTCCCAGCAGTGGGTCTCGGTAAAGGTGAGGATCTTCAGGGCCGTGCGGATACGGGTGTAGTCCTTAGCATCGTCACGTCCATCGCAGACAATACAGTCACCCTATAGAACACAGGGTCTAAGGTTATACAGTTGCCTTCAAAAAGTATTCAATTCCCTTGACTTATTCCACATTTTGTTGTGTTACAGCCTGAATTTAAAATGGATTAAGTTGAGATTTTGTGTCACTGGCATACACACAATACCCCACAATGTCAAAGTAGAATTATGTTTTTATAATTTTTTACAAATTAATTAAAAATAAAAGCTGACATTTCTTGAGTCAATAACTATTCAACCCCTTTGTTATGGCAAGCCTAAATAAGTTCAGGAGTAAAAATATGCTTAACAAGTCACATAATAAGTTGCATGGACTCACTCTGTGGGCAATAATAGTGTTTAACATGATGTTTGAATGACTACCTCATCTCTGTACCCCACACATACAATTATCTGTAAGGTCCCTCAGTCGAGAAGGGAATTTCAAACACAGATTCAACCACAAAAACCAGGGAGGTTTTCCAATGCCTCGCAAAGAAGGTCACCTATTGGTAGATGGGTATAAAGTTATTAATTACATTTTGGATGGTGTATCAATACACACAGTCACTACAAAGATACAGGCGTCTATCCTAACTCAGTTGCTGGAGAGGAAGGAATCCGCTCAGGAATTCCACCATGAGGCCACTGGTGACTTTAAAACAGTTACAGAGTTTAATGGATGTCAACAACATTGTAGTTACTCCACAATACTAAGCTAAATGACAGAGCGAAAAGAAGGAAGCCTGTACAGAATAAAAGTATTCCAAAACATGCATCCTGTTTGCAATAAAGCAATGCAAAAAATGTGGCTAAGAAATTAACTTTATGTCTTGAACACAAAGAGTTATGTTAGGGGCAAATCCAACAAACCACATCACTACCACTCTTCATAATTTCAAGCATGGTGGTGGCTGCATCATGTTATGGGTATGCTTGTCATCGGCAAGGTCTAGGGAGTTTTTTTAAATAAAAAGAAACGGAATAAAGCTAAGCACAGGCAAAATCCTAGAGGAAAACCTGGTTCAGTCTGCTTTCCACCAGACACTGGGAGACAAATTCACCTTTCAGCAGGACAACAACCTAAAACACAAGGCCAAATACAAACCGGAGTTGCTTACCAAGACGACATTAAAAGTTCCTGAGTGGCCTAGTTACAGTTTTGACTTAAATCAGCTTGAAAATCTATGGCAAGACTTGAAGATGGCTGTCTTGTAATGATCAACAAAGTTTGAAGAATGTTTAAAATAATAATATGCAAATATTGTACAATCCAGGTGTGCAAAGCTCTTAGAGACTTACCCAGAAAGACTAAAAGCTGTAATCGCTGCCAGAGGTGATTCTAACATGTATTGACTCAGAGGTGTGAATATTTATGTTATTGAGATATTTCTGTATTTCATTTTCAATAAATTTGCCCACATTTCTAAAAACATATTTTCACTTTGTCAATATGGAGTATTGTGTGTAGATGGGTAAGAAAAACAACAACAATTTAATCCATTTTGAATTCAGGCTGTAACACAACAAAATGTGGAATAAGTCAAGGGGTATGAATACTTTCTGAAGGTACTGTAAATTAAAACTAGACGTTGAACTGACGTCTGTGCCCAGTGGACAATTACTTAGTTGTACCCAGTAAAAATGTAATGTATTAATGAGGTAGATGTATAAATGGGAGTAAGTGGTCATGTTTTAGCAGTCTAGTGCTATTACCCTCTTGAGGTAGCTGAATTCAGAGGCATCTCCCAAACACAGATTTGTTTTCTGTTCTGTTGTCACCCCCGCTAACATGCAGTAGAATATGTGGTAGTTCCGCTCCTCCATGGCCTAGGGTTCATTAGTAAAAATTAACAGTAGTGTTACATATATCAATATATCAAAATCTCATTAATTAAACCTTTTTGCCTACAATGGATTTTGTCCTCTTCCAAGTACGAACACACGTAAATTAGACTTAAATTAGACAAACCTGTTGTTTACCAGAGATAGTTGAGATGGTTTTGGAATCAATTCACTTTATGAAGCAATTAGCTATGACATTTCGTCATGTTCTGCATGTTATTATAAACTGGGTGGTTCGAGCCCTGAATGCTGATTGGCTGACAGCCGTGGTATATCAGACCGTATACCACGGGTATGACAAAACATTTATTTTTACTGCTCTAATTACGTTGGTAAACAGTTTATAATAGCAATAAGGCACCTCAGGAGTTTGTGAGATATGGCCAATATACCACAGCTAAGGGCTGTGTCCAGGCACCACCACCCCCCCCCCCCCCCTCCCCGGGCCTTATTGCTTAATTAAAAGATACTGCCTTTGCTGCCCCACCTGATGGCAGACACGAGACTTCTCCAGTAAGTACTGTTCCAGGCGAGCCCCTTCGATGACGCCATCTTTGTTGAAGAAGATTTCCACGTATTTCCCAAAGCGACTGGAGTTGTCATTGCGAATTGTTTTGGCATTCCCAAATGCTGGGGGGGATGCAGGAATAGGAAGGTTGTCATGAGTAACAACAATTACGATAGTGTGTGTGCATGTGTAGAAACACAGATCCCTCTTACTCTCATAGACATGTATGTGTGTACATGTGTCTGTGTGTGTGTCCATGTGTGTGTCCGTGTGAGAGAGAGAGAGAGAGAGAGAGAGAGAGAGAGACAGAGAGAGAGACAGAGAGAGAGAGAGAGAGAGAGACAAAGAGAGAGAGAGAGACAAAGAGAGAGAGAGAGACAAAGAGAGAGAGAGAGAGAGACAAAGAGAGAGAGAGAGAGAGAGAGAGAGAGAGAGAGAGAGAGAGAGAGAGAGAGAGAGAGAGAGAGAGAGAGAGAGAGAGAAAGAGAGAGAGAGAGAGAGAGAGGAGAGAGAGACAGAGACAAAGAGAGAGGAAGATAGACGTACCGTAGAGAAAAATATCTTAATCAGTAAAGAGCCTACCTTCTAGTATAGGGTTCGCCTCCAATATCTGCTGCTCTATCCAGGAATGCTGTCCACTTACTGCAGCCAGGAACTGAAGGACCAGCTTGGTATTCTCAGTCTTCCCTGCACCAGACTCCCCACTGACAGAAAAAAGAGAGAGACAGTCCACCAGTTCTTGGATTTCAGGTGTAAATCCAGTGTAAATGTCAATGTAAAGAGTAGGACTGAACCCCTCCAAACAGCATCTTCAAACATATTCTGCTTTGGTTTCCTAATGCTCAACGGAATGACTTGGGTGTCTGACAAGTGGAATGCTGCCAGTCTAACCTGATGATACAGCACTGGTTTCGGTTGTGGCGGCGCATGTTGAAGTAGCAGGTATCTGCGATGGCAAAGACGTGCGGGGGCAGCTCGCCCAGCCTACGCCCGTGGTACAGCCTCACCTGGTCGGCTGTGTAGATAGGAAGCTCCTGGTAAGGGTTGACTGCCACCAGCACAGAACCTGTGTAGGTCTGGGCACAAGACATTAACAGAGGTTTAGGCTTGTGCAGCCCACTTTTTTGGGGGGCACCACATCAATAATTCTGTGAACGTCTTTCATACATTTTTCATATTTCTTCTGCTTGTTTTCAACATAAACAAAATAGTCCAACATCCATAGCATAGAAAGGGTCTGAATGTACAGCAAGCATGTGTAGGAGCGGTGATGGGTGTGTTGGTACGGAGATGGGTTACACCAATATGTTAGCTTCAAAAGATTCAGAACATCAAGACCAAACCTTTTATCTTACACCAAGCATTATGGGTAGTGTAGTACAATAGGGGACTCACATAGATGACGCCTTGCCTGTGTCGGACCAACAGGTTCCTGAGGAGCCCGGCCTCGTTGAGGTCCCCCAGGCGGATCATGTCATCCACCCCCTCCACCGAGGTGGGGTGCATCACCCTGATGGAGTCCTCCTCCTTCTGGGAGAGCTTGTATTCCTGGGAACGATCCAGGGAAAATACACAGAACTTTAGGTACAGATTGACCCATTGACATCAATATTGGATTTGTTAGACATCTTCAGTTACATGACGTCACTTTGTGTGGTCTGAAGGTCTGAAAACGTTGTTTTTGTTTTTAAACTGTCCCTTTACATTTTTGGTTATGGCATTAAATTATTTTATAATCGAGCAATGCAGAATGCAAGATCTTTGTCCATGGAAGTATGATAAACAACATTCTAGAGTAGCAGTGCAGAATGAAAGATCATTGTCCATGGAAGTATGATAAACAACGTTCTAGAGTAGCAGTGCAGAATGCAAGATCATTGTCCATGGAAGTATGATAAACAACGTTCTAGAGTAGCAGTGCAGAATGCAAGATCATTGTCCATTGGAGTATGATTAACAACGTTCTAGAGTAGCAGTGCAGAATGGAAAGGTACAGTAAAAAGACAATGATAAACAAATGTTGTTAACGTTCTAGACCCCCCAGTTGACAATCACTGTTCTAGAGTATGTAACTTGTAAATTAGATAGTAGTTCCATAGATTATTCCCTAAAGTGATTGACTTAGATCTTGAGCTAATTTGAGACCAACAGTACATAAAAAAACAGACACACAATTCAATACAATACAAGTATAATGAAGTGCCACGGTCACCTTTCCTTCATCGTCCACCAGCAGATGGTGTCCAGTGTCGGTCACTTTGACCCGGGCTCCGATGGGCACACCGATACCAGAGTCCACCCACACCCACTCACCCTGGGAGCAAGAAGCTCAGTGGGTCAGGGCCATACATTTGAAAGAACGCAGCTTTCACCCTTACATTCAAAAGCTTGTTATTCAATTAAAGAAAGGATAGCGTGCACACACCTATTGCAAGAAACTCCATCACACTGGTGACCTTAGGTTCATTGTGTAAGATCCAATAAATTGTTTGTGGAGCATCTAAGATTGCCAGTGTGCTAAAGCTTACAATTCAACATAGGTATTTTATGGCCCAGATCTGTTTATGCTGTCTTGCCAACTCCTTCAGGCATGACAATGACCATAGCAGATGACTATACAGTGCAAACAGATTTGATACCGGACTAGGGATTTTTCCATTTCAAGACATTTCCTGAATTGAATGGCAATGGCATTGTCCCCAAACCCTAGATCGATCACATTCAGACATAATGTCAGAGACAATTCCTATTCTGGTATCAAATTTGTTTGCCCTGTATAGCCATCTCCTATGGTCATAGTCATGCCCAAAGGAGTTGGAATGGCTAGGCAATGGAAGTGCTGATCACGTAACAGTATTCTATTTCAAAAACCTTTATAACCAAAGCACGGCATTCGGGATACATTGATCAAATAGTCAACATAGATCATATTGAGGAGCTTACCTTTCTTAACATCACCATGATAGAACCCTCCTATTTCCTAAATTCAAGAAACAAGAGAGACACAAGTCATGCATTTTCTAAATAAATATCTGTGTATTATAACATCACCAGGAGATACTGTGATCTCAATGCCTGTGATCTCAATTTTGTAAGAAAAGATTCCAATGGTGATTATATGGTGACAATGGTGCTCAATATCTACAATCATCCATTCAAACAACATACTATACATGACCAACAATACAGAACTGAAGGCCTTCTATCGCCTTCTAGAAGGACGACTGAAATGACTGCACATCGTTACTCTAAACCGTTCAGTTTACCCACTGGGCACACACTGGTTGAAGCAACATTGTTTTCACGTCATTTCAATTAAATGACATTGAACCAATGTGGAATAGATGTTGAATTGACATCTGTGCCCAGTGGGTAATGACTATTGCCACATTTCATAACCCCACAAAAAATACCACAAAAACACATATCGGCCAACTTACTCGTAGCAACTCAGGTGATGGTCCTCATTGATATCCCAGTTCTTTAGTCCTGTACAGTAGTTGTGGGGCTCATATGTTTGTTAGATGATGTTAACATAATCCTACCAGGATAGCACAAGGAACAAGGAAACGGCTGACACTCCTGGCCCTGACACATCTCCTTTATGGCACTTTGACTTTGATCTGTCATGCTGCAGACTGACTGCTCAAGAAGACCGGAGCAAAGTCGGCTCCTACCCACTCACTCTCCTAGTGCGTTTGGACCAATACGCCCTTCAATTCTGGGCCTGCTTCCAGAAGCTAACCAGTAATTGTGAAAACACCTAAATAATGAATTTCAAAATCTACAAATTGAATTACAGAACATGTTAGATAGAGTTTATGAGCTAGGAGCTCTTATGACGCTATAGTAGTGCTCTTTGGACCTGTGTGTTAATGGCAGTAGACACTGGTCTGGTTCCTGTATTGATACTAAATCAAATCAAATGTTATTGGTTGCATACACATATTTAGTGGATGTTGCTGTCGTTAGATGGCGCCGATGGCTCCATGAACATGGCGACCATGTCTATCGGCGCCATCTTACGACAGTAATAAAGTACTAAATCACTGAGATAGTCATCTTATACAGTACTTGGAGATTGACCCCACCGGAAACCACACCTGCATCACACTGATAATGGTTAGTCAAGGAATTCCCTCTAGTTCAATAAGACCAGTGGTGGAAAAAGTACTAAATTGTCATACTTGAGTAAAAGTAGAGATACCTTAATAGAAAATGACTCAAGTAAAAGTGAAAGTTACCCAGTAAAATACTACTTGAGTAAAAGTCTAAAAGTATTTGGTTTTAAATATACGTAAGTCTCAAAAGTAAATGGAATTGCTAAAATGTACTTAAGTATCAAAAGTAAAAGTATAAACAATTTTAAATTCCTTATAATAAGCAAACCAGACGTCACCATTTTCTTTGTTTTATTTATTGGCGGATAGCCAGGGGAACACTCCAACACTCAGACATAATTTACAAATGAAGCATTTGTGTTTAGTGAGCGCCAGATCAGAGGCAGTAGGGATGACCAGGGATGTTCTCTTGATAAGTGTGTGAATTGGACCATTTTCATGTCAAAATGTAATGAGTACTTTTGGGTGTCAGGGAAAATGTATGGAGTAAAAAGTACATTATTTTCTTTAGGAATGTGGTGAAGTAAATGTAAAAGTAGTCAAAAATATAAAGAGTAAAGTACAGATACCCCAAAAAACTACTTAAGTAGTACTTTAAAGTTTTTTTACTTAAGTACTTTACACCACTGAATAAGATGTGTGCATCACCTCACACACACCGACAGTCATTAGCTGAAAAATAATAAGACATTTGTTTCCTACAATCAGTTCTATTCAAAAAGCACTTTGTATTTTCTCACCGAGCTACAACAAACTACACCGGACTGACAATTGAACCCTGTGGTGCCCCGGAACAAGTATTGTTTGCCGATGATTGTAAAATAGTAATTATTTATTCACTAAACAGAAATTATATGAAACAAATGGGGTCCTGATTAAGGGACAATTTCCTTGTTGAATTAGAAGAAGAAGAAAAAAATCAGTTCTAAACAGCTGATGGCGCACCATATTACATTCAAAATTTATATAACCAATTCAGATAAGGAAATCATAAAGGCATATCAATTTCTTGGATTGCTTATTGGAAACCATGCCAATCCAAAGAGGGAGTGACGCAAACAACTCCCTGTGCCTCTAGTCACTGCCATTACCTTATTTGGTTTGCTGTAACATGGGTTTATGTAAGGTAAAGTAAGCTATGGTATTTACTGTATGTTAGCAATGATATCAGCTGGGTAAAGGACCTGGGCCCAGATTCACAAAACCTTCTTAAGAATAAATTTCTTCTTAACTGCCATTTTTTCCTTAACTATAGATTTAAGAAGAAAGTTAAGCAAGTTGCTATTCCTAAAAAAGGTTATTGGAAATTTTATTGCGCTATTTCTTATGTTTCTCCTTAAGCAAAAAGTTAAGATGAAATTAGATTCTTGAAAATAAAGTACTTGGAAATGTTCTTAATTCCAAGATAGCTAAACCTTTGTCTTAAACTCAGGGCAGTGAGAGAAAAAGCTCATAAAAGCAATTGAACATGTTTAATTCACTCACAAACTTCATCTGAAAGTTTCAGTATTGATTATTTTAAACCCAAGAACATGTTTTAGAACAGTAATCTCAGTAAGAAATATGCTAACATGATTGCCATTGCTAGATAGATAGATAGCTAAAACGGTTGCTTAGCAACAAACATCTTAAGAATCTGGGCCCTGGGCAAAACAAAAACACTTCTTACACAAAAACGTAAGAAGCTTCTTAAGGAAAAAAATAAGAAGTTCATAAGATAGTTTGTAAGTGCAATTCCTCAACAATATATTCAGATTTAATGATTTTCTTTCGAACTTCTCAAATAGCTTCTTACTAATCTTCTTAAGATATTTGATGCTAGGCAACCGATTTAGCTACAATTGAAGTCGGAAGTTTACATACACCTTAGTAAAATACATTTAAACTCAGTTTTTCACAATTCCTGACATTTAATCCTAGTACAAATTCCCTGTCTTAGGTCAGCTAGGATCACCACTTTATTTTAAGAATGTGAAATGTCAGAATAATAGTAGAGAGAATGATTTATTTCAGCTTTTATTTCTTTCATCACATTCCCAGTGGGTCAGATGTTTACATACACTCAATTAGTATTTGGTAGCATTGCCTTTAAATTGTTTAACTTGGGTCAAACATTTCGGATAGCCTTCCACAAGCTTCCCACAATAAATTGGGTGAATTTTGGCCCATTCCTCCTGACAGAGCTGGTGTAACTGAGTCAGGTTTGTAGGCCTCCTTGCTCGCACACGCTTTTCAGTTCTGCCCACACATTTTCTGTAGGATTGAGGTCAAGGCTTTGTGATGGCCACTCCAATACCTTGACTTTGTTGTCCTTAAGCCATTTTGCCACAACTTTGGAAGTATGCTTGGGGTCATTGTCCATTTGGAAGACCCATTTGCGACCAAGGTTTAACTTCCTGACTGGTGTCTTGAGATGTTGCTTCAATATATCCACATAATTTTCCTTCCTTATGATGCCATCTATTTTGTGAAGTGCACCAGTCCCTCCTGCAGCAAAGCAACCCCACAGCATGATGCTGCCACCCCTGTGCATCACGGTTGGGATGGTGTTCTTCGGCTTGCAAGCAACCCACTTTTTCCTCCAAACATAACGATGGTCATTATGGCCAAACAGTTGTGCAGTTACAAACCGTAGTCTGGCTTTTTTATGGCGGTTTTGGAGCAGTGGCTTCTTCCTTGCTGAGCGGCCCTTCAGGTTATGTCAATATAGGACTCGTTTTACTGTGGATTTAGATACTTTTGTACCTGTTTCCTCCAGCATCTTCACAAGGTCCTTTGCTGTTGTTCTGGGATTGATTTGCACTTTTCGCACCAAAGTACGTTCATCTCTAGGAGACAGAACACGTCTCCTTCCTGAGCGGTATGACGGCTGCGTGGTCCCATGGTGTTTATACTTGCGTACTATTGTTTGTACAGATGAACGTGGTACCTTCAGGCGTTTGGAAATTGCTCCCAAGGATGAACCAGACTTGTTGAGGTCTACAATTTTTTTTCTGAGGTCTTGGCTGATTTCTTTTGATTTTCCCATGATGTCAAGCAAAGGGGCACTAAGTTTGAAGGTAGGTCTTGAAATACATCCACAGGTACACCTCCAATTGACCCCAATGATGTCAATTAGCCTATCAGAAGCTTCTAAAGCCATGAGATCATTTTCTGGAATTTTCCAAGCTGTTTAAAGGCACCGTCAACTTAGTGTATGTAAACTTCTGACCCACTGGAATTGCGATACAGTGAATTATAAGTGAAATAATCTGTCTGTAAACAATTGTTGGAAAAATTACTTGTGTCATGCACGAAGTAGATGTCCTAACCAACTTGTCAAAACTATAGTTTGTTAACAAGAAATTTGTGGAGTGGTTGAAAAACAAGTTTTAATAACTCCAACCTAAGTGTATGTAAACTTCCGACTTCAACTGCAGCTATCTAGCTAGCAATGGCAATCATGTTAGCGTATTTCATACTGAGATTACTGTTCTAAAACATGTTCTTGGGTTTAAAATAATCAGTACTGAAACTTTCAGATGAAGGGTGTTGGTAAACATAGGAAGAACCCACTGCTGAAGGAGTCAAGAAAGCCTGATTGAACTTCTCAAAACCCACCTAATAAACCAAAATCCTGGGGGAAATGTTCTGTGGACCAATTCAACAAAATTAGAGCACTTTGGGAATACAGATCAGCACTGTTTAACTGATGGCCAAATGAAGCACTCAATGAACATAACCTCCCTACAATCAAACATGGAGGTTTGATAATGCTGTTGGGTTTCTTTTGCTGCACCTTGAATGTGCGCAAGGCATCATGAAATCATCAGATTATCAGGTGTTTTGTAGTGCAATGTTCAACCCAATGTCCAAAAAACAGGTCTCCATTGAATGTTGTGGGTCTTCCAGCAGGACAACGACCCAGGAATGGTTAAGAGATGCTGGGCTGATATACAGTACCAGTCAAAAGTTTGGACACACCTACTCATTCAAGGGTTTTTCTTTATTTGTTACTATTTTCTACATTGTAGAATAATAGTGAAGATATCAAAACTATGAAATAACACATATGGAATCATGTAGTGACCAACAAAGTGTTAAACAAATTAAAATATATTCTATATTTGAGATTCTTCAAAGTAGCCACCCTTTGCCTTGATGACAGCTTTGCACACGCTTGGCATTCTCTCAACCAGCTTCATGAAGTAGTCACCTGGAATTCATTTCAATTAACAGGTGTGCCTTCTTAAAAGTTAATTTGTGGAATATTTTTCCTTCTTAATGCGTTTGAGCCAATCAGTTGTGTTGTGACAAGGTAGGGGTGGTATACAGAAGATAGTCCTATTTTGTAAAAGACAAAGTCCATATTATGGCAAGAACAGCTCAAATAAGCAAAGAGAAATGACAGTCCATCATTACTTTAAGACATGAAGGTCAGTAAATCCGGAAAAACGTTGAAAGTTTCTTCAAGTGCAGTCGCAAAACCATCAAGCGGTATGATGAAACTGGCTCTCATGAGGACCGGCACAGGAAAGGAAGACCCAGAGTTACCCTCTGCTGCAGAGGATAAGTTCATTGCACCTCAGATTGCAGCCCAAATAAATGCTTCACAGAGTTCAAGTAACAGACACATCTCAATATCAACTGTTCAGAGGAGACTGCGAGAATCAGGCCTTCATGGTCGAATTGCTGCAAAGAAACCACTACTAAAGGACACCAATAAGAAGAAGAGACTTGCTTGGGCCAAGAAACACGAGCAATGAACATTAGACCGGTGGAAATCTGTCCTTTGGTCTGATGAGTACAAATTTGAGATGTATGGTTCCAACCGCTGTTACTTTGTGAGACGCAGAGTAGGTGAACGGATGATCTCTGCATGTGTGGTTTCCACCGTGAAGCATGGAGGAGGAGGTGTGATGGTGTGTGGGTGCTTTGCTGGTGACACTGTCAGTGATTTATTTAGAATTCAAGGCACACTTAACCAGCATGGCCCCCACAGCATTCTGTAGCGATACGCCATCCAATCTGGTTTGCGCTTAGTGGGACTATCATTTGTTTTCAACAGGACAATGACCCAAAACACACCTCTAGGCTGTGTAAGGGCTATGTGACCAAGAAGGAGAGTGATGGAGTGCTGCATCAGATGACCTGGCCTCCACAATCCCCCGGCCTCAACCCAACTGAGATGGTTTGGGATGAGTCGGACCGCAGAGTGAAGGAAAAGCAGCCAACAAGTGCTCAGCATATGTGGGAACTCCTTCAAGACTGTTGGAAAAGCATTCCAGGTAAAGCTGGTTGAGAGAATGCCAAGAGTGTGCAAAGCTGTCGTCAAGGCAAAGAGTGGCTACTTTGAAGAATCTCAAATATAAAATATATATTGATTTGTTTAACACTTTTTTGGTTCCTACATGTGTTATTTCATCGTTTTGATGTCTTCACCTTTATTCTACAATGTAGAAAATAGTAAAAATAAAGAAAAACCCTTGAATGAGTAGGTGTGTCCAAACTTTTGACTGGTACTGTACATTGGCATCACCATGAGCAGGCATTGCAAGTACATTAACATTACTGAAGTCACACAAATGGAGCAGGCAGCTTCTCGCATCTATAAAAAAGTTGTCACTATCAATACAAGTCCAAAATATTTCCCTTACATCTGAAACAGAAAAAGGCATTTCTCTCTTAAAGCTTGAATTCTTTGCATGTGAGGCGTAGAAGATATATTATGTTGAACAAGTACAAAGGAAAGAGGTTCTTTATTGTGCGGAATGACCCAATCCTCAATTCCTGTTTTGTCTGTGGCCAGATTATGAAATACAATCACAATCTTTTACAACAGAAATAGCCCTCAAAATAAAATGCTCTGAACATGGTGTTTTTGTTATTATTTCATTGACTACAAATTGTAATTACTTAGTAAAAGGCGAAAGGTTTATTACTTTTTGAAGAGAAACCAGCATTGAAGACAGTGGTGGAAAAAGTACCCAATTGTCATACTTGAGTAAAAGTAAAGATACCTTAATAGCAAATGAATTAAGTAAAAGTCACCCAGTAAAATATTACTTGAGTAAAAGTCTAACAGTATTTGGTTTTAAATACTGTATACTTAAGTATCAAAAGTAAAAGTATAAATAATTTCAAATTCCTTACATTAAGAAAACCAAACAGCACAATTTTCTTGTTTTTATTTTATTTACGGATAGCCAGGGGCACACTCCAACACTCAGACATGATTTGTCCTGCTAAGCATTCAAAATGTAATGAGTACTTTTGGATGTCAGGGAAAATGTATGGAGTAAAAATAACATTTTCTTTAGGAATGTAGTGAAATATTCAAAAATATAATAGTAAAGTACAGATACCCAAAAAAAACTACTTAAGTAGTACTTTCAAGTATTTTTACTTAAGTACTGGTTGAAGGTAAATCCAGATGTAATTCCTAATCTGGGCACAGAGACCAAACAGGAGTTGAGAAGTGGGAGTTATACTAGAAATATTACTACTCTATCAACATATTCGATTTGTGAGTTTGAATATGGTATCAAGAGTTAAGGAGTTCCTTGCTACTAGCACCTTAAACATTTGCGGAACATTTATGGTCCTAACACAAATGGCAAAGAATTTGGCTGAGCTTCATGTTATACCTGTAACATGAATTTGCTTTAAAATAGTTATTATAAAGGGTTTATGAAGGCTTCGTTAAACCTTTAAAGTAGTTTATTTAAAGTGGGACCGAGTGTCATACTATGAATTGATGGGAAAAGCACACAAGCTCTTGCAAGGAAGTGACCGCTACCACTAATCAATCAAAGACACTTGCATTGCGACTGAAATGACAAGTTACTGTAAGCTTGACATTCATAGAACAGCTTAATTTAAACTTGTGTTAAACTAAATATAGTTTAAGCCATCTTCACACATTGACTGTGTATATACTTAATAATATTTATCTAAATATGACATAGGGTCAAATCAGCAAAATAAAACGTAATTCATTGCACAGTCTTGGCACTTTTACAGTTAATTTCAAAGCGGTCCAGGCCCTATTTAAATAAAACTGCTTCAGTGCTACTTCACAGCCTTGGCTCCTCGATGGTAATTGAACCATGAAGTTAATTCAAATAAAAAAATTGCTTTTCTAATACATACATTATCGGTGTGTGTGTTATCGTAGTATTCACAACGACGTCTCATTGGGCCTCTTGATGACAGGGCTTTATTTCATAGGAGCTCCGTCTGCCCTCAGCTGCACGTCACCCAGACTGAAGATGGAGGACAGACAGGAACAGGACAACCCTTTGTTAGCGACAGAGGACATAAAACAATTACATTCAGTTTGCTTTCAGCTCCTATTTTTGCATGGGTTTGGGCTTCAACACTCTACTGTTTAAGAGAACCTGCTTCAATGTACTAGTGGTCCAGCACCCACAAACAGCATGCATCAGTGCTTCTGTTGTGCGTGCGTATGTATGTCTGTCAGTGTTCTTAACTGCCGTACTTCCCTGGCTCCTGTCTGTGTTCTTAACTGCCGTACTTCCCTGGCTCCTGTCTGTGTTCTTAACTGCCGTACTTCCCTGGCTCCTGTCTGTGTTCTTAACTGCCGTACTTCCCTGGCTCCTGTCTGTGTTCTTAACTGCCGTACTTCCCTGGCTCCTGTCTGTGTTCTTAACTGCCGTACTTCCCTGTCTCCTGTCTGTGTTCTTAACTGCCGTACTTCCCTGGCTCCTGTCTGTGTTCTTAACTGCCGTACTTCCCTGGCTCCTGTCTGTGTTCTTAACTGCCGTACTTCCCTGGCTCCTGTCTGTGTTCTTAACTGCCGTACTTCCCTGGCTCCTGTCTGTGTTCTTAACTACCATACTTCCCTGGCTCCTGTCTGTGTTCTTAACTGCCGTACTTCCCTGGCTCCTGTCTGTGTTCTTAACTACCATACTTCCCTGGCTCCTGTCTGTGTTCTTAACTGCCGTACTTCCCTGGCTCCTGTCTGTGTTCTTAACTGCCGTACTTCCCTGGCTCCTGTCTGTGTTCTTAACTGCTGTACATCCCTGGCTCCTGTCTGTGTTCTTAACTGCCGTACTTCCCTGGCTCCTGTCTGTGTTCTTAACTGCCGTACTTCCCTGGCTCCTGTCTGTGTTCTTAACTGCCGTACTTCCCTGGCTCCTGTCTGTGTTCTTAACTGCCGTACTTCCCTGGCTCCTGTCTGTGTTCTTAACTGCTGTACTTCCCTGGCTCCTGTCTGTGTTCTTAACTACCATACTTCCCTGGCTCCTGTCTGTGTTCTTAACTGCCGTACTTCCCTGGCTCCTGTCTGTGTTCTTAACTACCATACTTCCCTGGCTCCTGTCTGTGTTCTTAACTGCCGTACTTCCCTGGCTCCTGTCTGTGTTCTTAACTGCCGTACTTCCCTGGCTCCTGTCTGTGTTCTTAACTGCTGTACATCCCTGGCTCCTGTCTGTGTTCTTAACTGCCGTACTTCCCTGGCTCCTGTCTGTGTTCTTAACTGCCGTACTTCCCTGGCTCCTGTCTGTGTTCTTAACTGCCGTACTTCCCTGGCTCCTGTCTGTGTTCTTAACTGCCGTACTTCCCTGGCTCCTGTCTGTGTTCTTAACTGCTGTACTTCCCTGGCTCCTGTCTGTGTTCTTAACTGCCGTACTTCCCTGGCTCCTGTCTGTGTTCTTAACTGCTGTACTTCCCTGGCTCCTGTCTGTGTTCTTAACTACCGTACTTCCCTGGCTCCTGTCTGTGTTCTTAACTGCTGTACTTCCCTGGCTCCTGTCTGTGTTCTTAACTGCCGTACTTCCCTGGCTCCTGTCTGTGTTCTTAACTGCCGTACTTCCCTGGCTCCTGTCTGTGTTCTTAACTGCCGTACTTCCCTGGCTCCTGTCTGTGTTCTTAACTGCCGTACTTCCCTGGCTCCTGTCTGTGTTCTTAACTGCTGTACTTCCCTGGCTCCTGTCTGTGTTCTTAACTGCCGTACTTCCCTGGCTCCTGTCTGTGTTCTTAACTGCTGTACTTCCCTGGCTCCTGTCTGTGTTCTTAACTACCGTACTTCCCTGGCTCCTGTCTGTGTTCTTAACTGCTGTACTTCCCTGGCTCCTGTCTGTGTTCTTAACTGCCGTACTTCCCTGGCTCCTGTCTGTGTTCTTAACTACCATACTTCCCTGGCTCCTGTCTGTGTTCTTAACTGCTGTACATCCCTGGCTCCTGTCTGTGTTCTTAACTGCCGTACTTCCCTGGCTCCTGTCTGTGTTCTTAACTGCCGTACTTCCCTGGCTCCTGTCTGTGTTCTTAACTGCCGTACTTCCCTGGCTCCTGTCTGTGTTCTTAACTGCCGTACTTCCCTGGCTCCTGTCTGTGTTCTTAACTGCCGTACTTCCCTGGCTCCTGTCTGTGTTCTTAACTGCCGTACTTCCCTGACTCCTGTCTGTGTTCTTAACTGCCGTACTTCCCTGGCTCCTGTCTGTGTTCTTAACTGCCGTACTTCCCTGGCTCCTGTCTGTGTTCTTAACTGCCGTACTTCCCTGGCTCCTGTCTGTGTTCTTAACTGCCGTACTTCCCTGGCTCCTGTCTGTGTTCTTAACTGCCGTACTTCCCTGGCTCCTGTCTGTGTTCTTAACTGCCGTACTTCCCTGGCTCCTGTCTGTGTTCTTAACTGCCGTACTTCCCTGGCTCCTGTCTGTGTTCTTAACTGCCGTACTTCCCTGGCTCCTGTCTGTGTTCTTAACTGCCGTACTTCCCTGGCTCCTGTCTGTGTTCTTAACTGCCGTACTTCCCTGGCTCCTGTCTGTGTTCTTAACTGCTGTACTTCCCTGGCTCCTGTCTGTGTTCTTAACTGCCGTACTTCCCTGGCTCCTGTCTGTGTTCTTAACTGCCGTACTTCCCTGGCTCCTGTCTGTGTTCACCATACTTCCCTGGCTCCTGTCTGTGTTCTTAACTGCTGTACATCCCTGGCTCCTGTCTGTGTTCTTAACTGCCGTACTTCCCTGGCTCCTGTCTGTGTTCTTAACTACCGTACTTCCCTGGCTCCTGTCTGTGTTCTTAACTGCCGTACTTCCCTGGCTCCTGTCTGTGTTCTTAACTGCCGTACTTCCCTGGCTCCTGTCTGTGTTCTTAACTGCCGTACTTCCCTGGCTCCTGTCTGTGTTCTTAACTGCCGTACTTCCCTGACTCCTGTCTGTGTTCTTAACTGCCGTACTTCCCTGGCTCCTGTCTGTGTTCTTAACTGCCGTACTTCCCTGGCTCCTGTCTGTGTTCTTAACTGCCGTACTTCCCTGGCTCCTGTCTGTGTTCTTAACTGCCGTACTTCCCTGGCTCCTGTCTGTGTTCTTAACTGCCGTACTTCCCTGGCTCCTGTCTGTGTTCTTAACTGCCGTACTTCCCTGGCTCCTGTCTGTGTTCTTAACTGCCGTACTTCCCTGGCTCCTCCGCAGCCCACACCAGAGTCAACTTCCACCCCCCCACCACCACATTCATTCTGTTCATCCCAAACATTAGAACCACTTCCTGATAATTTACCTGGGTCGTGTTTTATTAGGGCAGGGAACACAAAACGTTTTTAAATGTTTCGCCATGGAAAACGTAAATGAGTGTTTGTTATCCGTGTAGTCCCTCCCTGTTTCAGTCCATATTAAATTTTTTGGTGAAGATTGAATATGAACCTGATTTAATTCAACCTAGTATTCACAAATGGAGAGGGGAGTCACTCATGGATGGTAACCTGGGTTGTGTTTGCTAGGCACTGTCGTAGAATTACAACATTATGTTAATCACATTACTTTTATATTAGAATGTATTCCTATATTAGTATATTCTGTTCTTCTGAGAGGTAACATAATAGGTTTCAGTTTTGTGTGAACTGAGATGAGCCTGAGATTGAACTCTGTGACAGTCGATTTACGATGGCTTGGTGATAAGACAACATTCCATTCCATGATTAGTGTCTGTGTGCCGGTCTGTCGGTGCCAGGGAGACCCAATCTCCAGTTTATTTATCCCATATGGCAGATGAATACTGGACTCCATCATTCTGAGAAAAGAGCTAAGTATCCTATGTTGCATTAGTATTTTTGTATAAACAAGCAGTAAATGAACTAGAGACAGATATTTGGCACCATGTAAATCTTGATGCCTGTTGCATGAGAGCACAATGTACCTTTGTATAATTTCACGTATCTGTTCTTCGTCACAAGGACTCAGGAAGACTATAAAGAGTTGTAACCGAATCCTGTTTATTTGGGCTTTAACTCTACACCATTGGGTGACCGTTAACGCTCCATTGCTGCAGTAATTAATAAAGTTCAATTGTTTTGAGGAAATCTAAAAGTCTCTCCTTTGATTAGAATAATTACCACGACAGCACAATATGGAAGAAAAATGTCAGAAATTGAGTGAAACGGAGAGGTTCTATCTGAACTTGTCGAATAAAGTTTTGCCACGGTCTGCCCTAATGAACAAGACCAGGGTTGTATTGATAAGTGCACACCCTAGCCAGCCATAGCAAAACGTTTTGCAACTTAAATAAACTAGTGTTTCTTATTGGTTCAGGTAAGTCCCGCCCCGCTTTGGCCCGTTTGCTTCTGCATGGTTCCTAGGGAATATACCCAAGGTGCTCCAAAGAACACCGGTTGTGTTTGTCACTAACCCAAGCAGCGCATAGCAACCATAACAAATCAGGTAACGATTTGGCAAAATTAATACTGTAATTGGTTTGAGTGACACGCACTTTGCAGTAGATAGTATATCCCCTTTTTCTCCCCAATTTCGCGAGCCGTGCGTCCTCCGAAACACGACCCTGCCAAGCCGCACTGCTTCTTGACACACTGCCCGCTTAACCCGGAAGCCAGCCGCACCAATGTGTCGGAGGAAACACCGTACAACTGGCGACCGTGTCAGCGTGCCTGCGCCCGGCCCGCCACAGGAATCACTAGAGCGCGATGGGACAAGGACATCACGGCCGGCCAACGACGCTGGGCCAATTGTGCGTCGCCTCATGGGTCTTCCGGTCGCGGCCGGCTGAGACACAGCCCGGGATCGAACCCGGATCTGTAGTGACGCCTCAAGCACTGCAGTGCCTTAGGCCGCTGCGCCACTCGGGAGGCCCAGTAGATATGTTTCTGCACCCCGTAGTGCAGCACAAGGAAGTCGAAGGCCTGGTCCAGAATTCCCATCACCATGGCCTCAGAGTCCAAGGGACCGCTCTCCTGCAGTGGGGCAAATAACAGTTAGCACAGTGCAACGCTGGGACTGTCCTGAATGCAACTCCAGGGGCTGAATCCTAACTGGAGAGCTTTATGTAACAGCCCTGGGTTCAAATAGTATTTGTTTTATTTCAAATAGTTTAGATGCGCTTGATTAAGGTTGCCATGGAACCAATAGACCGGTTCCAAAAGTACACCACCCATCTAACACTGTAAGCAGGCTCAATCAAATGCCCAAGGTATTTGAAAGAAACAAACACTATTTCAAACCAGGTCTGGTATACTTTAGCGCCCTCAAACTCAACTCTGGACCTGGAAGCCAGTTCCACTGCTTTTTCCCGCCCATTGTTCCTCTCTAACCAGGGACTGATTTAGACCTGGGATACCAGATGAGTGAAATTCATTATCAGGTAAAACAGAACCAGCAGGCTACGGACCTCGTAGGGTAAGAGTTGAGTACCCCTGCTCTAGTGGGAACATCATGCAGTGTCTTGGGTGTACCTTGACGAAGACGCTGAAGAACAGCTCAGACCTGAGCTCCTGACTCTCTTGGAGGCCGTCAGGTCGTCATTAATGTTTACATTTACATTTTAGTCATTTAGCAGATGCTATTATCCAGAGCGACTTACAGTTAGTGAGTGCATACATTTTCCATACTGGCCCCCCGTGGGAATCGAACCCACAACCCTGGCATTGCAAGCGCCATGCTCTACCAACTGAGTTTCAGTGGGACGCCTGCTTCTGCACCTCCGCTCCCTTCAGCTCCAGATGGGGACAACAGCCTACACACCACACAAACACACCAATGTCACCAATGTCACAAAGAGGCAGAGAATGTATTGTAAAGACAAGACGCGCACATACGAGTCAACTTGAACTACTTTTTTCTTACAGAGAGGGCAGCACAACACCATCAAAGGCAGTGAATCTCTCTGCAGAACACCAGGAGAAACAAAGCCTCAGCTTAGATTCAGGGTGTTTTGGAATCTAAGGGAAGCTTTGTCTTTCAACACATTACTATTCCAACACAGACCCAATCTTCTCTGGTCTTTTAACACATTACTATTCCACCACAGACCCAATCTTATCTGGTCTTTTAACACAATACTATTCCACCACAGACCCAATCTTCTCTGGTCTTTTAACACATTACTATTCCACCACAGACCCAATCTTCTCTGGTCTTTTAACACATTACTATTCCACCACAGACCCAATATTCTCTGGTCTTTTAACACATTACTATTCCACCACAGACCCAATATTCTCTGGTCTTTTAACACATTACTATTCCACCACAGACCCAATCTTCTCTGGTCTTTTAACACATTACTATTCCACCACAGACCCAATCTTCTCTGGTCTTTTAACACATTACTATTCCACCACAGACCCAATCTTCTCTGGGTGCTACAACACAGCTGAGACACTGCCTGCTTGCCCTCGTAACACAACAAAGCCATTGTCCTCGATGGGATAAACACACACAGCCCAGTGTGTCCTCTTCTCTGGCCACCCACCCAGGGAGGATGCCAGCAGCCTGTGGACAATGACATCAACGTAGGGGCGTATGGGAGAGGTGAAGTGTGTGTAGAAGGGCACATGTTGGCCAGCAACATCAACTCCTCCACCAACCTGAGAGGAAGGACAGGAAGAGCAAAACAAAGAAATTAGAAAAAACATTTACTGGCAAGACATTCTATACAATCAGATCTCTAGTTGACGTTAAGCTCACTTTGAATCCAGTTCGCTTGCTTTCTTGAGGTATACACACTCACACAGTGCGTTTATAAAGTATTCAGACCCCTTCCCTTTTTCCACATTTTGTTACGTTACAGCCTTATTCTAAAATTGATTAAATCAAAAATTGTCCTCAATCTACACTCAATACCCCATAATGACAAAGCAAAAACTGATTTAGACATTTTTGCAAATGTATTAAAAATAAAAAGACAGAAATACCTTATTTACATAAGTATTCAGATCCTTTGCTATGAGACTCGAAATTGAGCTCAGGTGCATCCTGTTTCCATTGATCATCCTTGAGATGTTTCTACAACTTTGCATTTGCTCTCACTACCTGCACAGGAAAAGACAACCAATTAGCCAATTAATTAATTACACTGATGACGACGATAGTAGAGCTTGGCAATATGGACAAAACAAAATCCATCTCACAATTTAATCCAATTTTATTGGTCACATATTTAGCTGATGTTATTGCGGGTGTAGCGAAATGCTTGTGTTCCTAGCTCCAACTGTGCAGTAGTATCTAAAGATTCACAACAATACACAAATCTAAAAGTAAAAGAATGGAATTGAGAAATATATAAATATTAGTACGAGCAATGTCGGAGTGGCACTGACTAAAATACAGTAGAATAGAATACAGTATATACATATGAGATGAGTAAAGCAGTATGTTAACATTTTTAAAGTGACTAGTGTTCCATTATTAAAGTGGCCAGTGATTCCATGTCTATGTATATAGGGCAGCAGCCTCTAAGGTGATGGCTATTTAACAGTCTGATGGCCTTGAGATAGAAGCTGTTGAATGAATGATTGACTGAATGATAACAATAAAATTAACGATAAGTTTATAACAATGTGCACCACAGTTATTTTGTTATATTACCATTTAAAAACGACTACTGCTACTTTGAATGTTGTAGCAATCAACCATATTAGCAAACTTATTTCATTTCAAACTTCACATCTCTAGTAGGGCCCTAACGGTTATTTAAAGTGTGATAAGTGTGTGCATTATGAGAAAAGCGCCAAGTCGTTTGCGTCGGTGCCATAACCATCGTTGGCCATGATAGCTATCGACAGTGGCGAGTAACACACACAAAGCTACTTGAATGTAGCTGCTATAAATGCGGAAGACACATTTCGGTTGAATGCATTCATTTATGTAACTGACTAAGTATCCCCTTTCCCTATATGCCGAGGCTGTATCTGCCTCCAGAGAGCTCACCTTCCACTGTTCCTGAGGGAGAACCTGAACCACATCCCTGTTAGGGCCCTGTTTTGGCCTACAATTCCATCCAGGAAGATATCCCGAATGCCATCCTGCAGATATATACAGTTCCATTAGACAATTTTTACTGCCGACACATATAAATTACTATATATACAGTGGGGAGAACAAGTATTTGATACACTGCCGATTTTGCAGGTTTTCCTACTTACAAAGCATGTAGAGGTCTGTAATTTTTATCATAGGTACACTTCAACTGTGAGAGACGGAATCTAAAAGAAAAATCCAGAAAATCACATTGTATGATTTTTAAGTAATTAATTTGCATTTTATTGCATGACATAAGTATTTGATACATCAGAAAAGCAGAACTTAATATTTGGTACAGAAACCTTTGTTTGCAATTACAGAGATCATACGTTTCCTGTAGGTCTTGACCAGGTTTGCACACACTGTAGCAGGGATTTTGGCCCACTCCTCCATACAGACCTTCTCCAGATACTTCAGGTTTCGGGGCTGTCGCTGGGCAATACGGACTTTCAGCTCCCTCCAAAGATTTTATATTGGGTTCAGGTCTGGAGACTGGCTAGGCCACTCCAGGACCTTGAGATGCTTCTTACGGAGCCACTCCTTAGTTTCCCTGGCTGTGTGTTTCGGGTCGTTGTCATGCTGGAAGACCCAGCCATGACCCATCTTCAATGCTCTTACTGAGGGAAGGAGGTTGTTGGCCAAGATCTTGCGATACATGGCCCATCCATCCTCCCCTCAATACGGTGCAGTCGTCCTGTCCCCTTTGCAGAAAAGCATCCCCAAAGAATGATGTTTCCACCTCCATGCTTCACGGTTGGGATGGTGTTCTTGGGGTTGTACTCATCCTTCTTCTTCCTCCAAACAAGGCGAGTGGAGTTTAGACCAAAAAGCTCTATTTTTGTCTCATCAGACCACATGACCTTCTCCCATTCCTCCTCTGGATCATCCAGATGGTCATTGGCAAACTTCAGACGGGCCTGGACATGCGCTGGCTTGAGCAGGGGGACCTTGCGTGCGCTGCAGGATTTTAATCCATGACGGCGTAGTGTGTTACTAATGGTTTTCTTTGAGACTGTGGTCCCAGCTCTCTTCAGGTCATTGAGCAGGTCCTGCCGTGTAGTTCTGGGTTGATCCCTCACCTTCCTCATGATCATTGATGCCCCACGAGGTGAGATCTTGCATGGAGCCCCAGACCGAGGGTGATTGACCATCATCTTGAACTTCTTTCATTTTCTAATAATTGCGCCAACAGTTGTTGCCTTCTCACCAAGCTGCTTGCCTATTGTCCTGTAGCCCATCCCAGCCTTGTGCAGGTCTACAATTTTATCCCTGATGTCCTTACACAGCTCTCTGGTCTTGGCCATTGTGGAGAGGTTGGAGTCTGTTTGATTGAGTGTGTGGACAAGTGTCTTTTATACAGGTAACGAGTTCGAACAGGTGCAGTTAATACAGGTAATGAGTGGAGAACAGGAGGGCTTCTTAAAGAAAAACTAACAGGTCTGTGAGAGCCGGAATTATTACTGGTTGGTAGGTGATCAAATACTTATGTCATGCAATAAAATGCAAATTAATTACTTAAAAATCATACAATGTGATTTTCTGGATTCTTATTTCAGATTCCGTCTCTCACAGTTGAAGTGTACCTATGATAAAAATTACAGACCTCTACATGCTTTGTAAGTAGGAAAACCTGCAAAATCGGCAGTGTATCAAATATTTATTCTCCCCACTGTATATATACACACACACTACTGTTTAAAAGTTTGGGGTCACTTAGACATTTCCTTGTTTTCGAAAGAAAAGCTATTTTTTTGTCCATTAAAATAACATCAAATTGATCAGAAATACAGTGTAGACATTGTTAATGTTGTAAATGGCTATTGTAGCTGGAAACGGCTGGTTTTTAATGGAATATGTACATAGGCGTACAGAGGCCCATTATCAGCAACCATCAGTCCTGTGTTCCAATGCCAGGTTGTGTTTGCTAATCAAAGTTTATCATTTTAAAAGGCTAATTGATCATTAGAAAACCCTTTTGCAATTATGTCAGCACTGCTGAAAACTGTTGTGCTGATTAAAGAATCAATAAAACTGGCCTTCTTGAGACTAGTTGAGTATCTGGAGCATCAGCAATTGTGGGTTCGATTACAGGCTCAAAATGGCCAGAAACAAATAACTTTCTTCTGAAACTCGTCAGTCTACTCTTGTTCTGAGAAATGAAGGCTATTCCATGCGAGAAATTGCCAAGAAACTGAAGATCTCGTACAACGCTGTGTACTACTCCCTTCACAGAACAGCTCAAACTAGCTCTAACCAGAATAGAACGAGGAGTGAGAGGCCCCAGTGCACAACTGAGCAAGAAGACAAATACATTTGAGTGTCTAGTTTGAGAAACAGACGCCTCACAGGTCCTCAACTGGCAGCTTTATTAAATAGTACCCGCAAAACACCAGTCTCAACGTCAAAAGTGAAGAGGCGACTCCGGGATGCTGACCTTCTAGGCAGAGTTGCAAAGAAAAACCCATATCGCAGACTGGCCAATAAAAATAAAAGATTAAGATGGGCAAAAGAACACAGACACTGGACAGAGGAAGATTGGAAAAAAGTGTTATGGACAGACAAATCGAAGTTTGATGTGTTCAGATCACAAAGAATAACATTTTTGAGACGCACACCAAATGAAAAGATGCTGGAGGAGTGCTTGATGCCATCTGTCAAGCATGGTGGAGGCAATGTGATGGTCTGGGGGTGCTTTGGTGGTGGTAAAGTACAGGGTAAAAGGGATCTTGAAGAAGGAAGGCTATCACTCCATTTTGCAACACCATGCCATACCCTGTGGACGGCGCTTGATTGGAGCCAATTTCCTCCTACAACAGGACAATGACCTAAAGCACAGCTCCAAACTATGCAATAACTATTTAGGGAAGAAGCAGTCAGCTGGTATTCTGTCTATAATGGAGTGGCCAGCACAGTCACCGGATCTCAACCCTATTGAGCTGTTGTGGGAGCAGCTTGACCGTATGGTAAGTAAGAAGTGCCCATCAAGCCAATCCAACTTGTGGGAGGTGCTTCAGGATGCATGGGGTGACATCTCTTCAGATTACCTCAACAAATTGACAACTAGAATGCCAAAGGTCTGCAAGGCTGTAATTGCTGCAAATGGAGGATTCTTTGACGAAAGCAAAGTTTGAAGGACACAATTATTATTTCAATTAAAAATCATTATTTCTAACCTTGTCAATAACTACATTTCCTATTCATTTTGCTATATTTCCTATTCAAACTCATTTCATGTATGTTTTCATGGAAAACAAGGACATTTCTAAGTGACCCCAAACTTTTGAACAGTAGTGTGTGTATATATATATATATATATATATATATACAGTGGGGAGAACAAGTATTTGATACACTGCCGATTTTGCAGGTTTTCCTATTTACAAAGCATGTAGAGGTCTGTAATTTTTATCATAGGTACACTTCAACTGTGAGAGACGGAATCTAAAACAAAAATCCAGAAAATCACATTGTATGATTTTTAAGTAATTAATTTGCATTTTATTGCATGACATAAGTATTTGATACATCAGAAAAGCAGAACTTAATATTTGGTACAGAAACCTTTGTTTGCAATTACAGAGATCATACATTTCCTGTAGGTCTTGACCAGGTTTGCACACACTGCAGCAGGGATTTTGGCCCACTCCTCCATACAGACCTTCTCCAGATCCTTCAGGTTTCGGGGCTGTCGCTGGGCAATAAGGACTTTCAGCTCCCTCCAAATATTTTCTATTAAGTTCAGGTCTGGAGACTGGCTAGGCCACTCCAGGACCTTGAGATGCTTCTTACGGAGCCACTCCTTAGTTGCCCTGGCTGTGTGTTTCGGGTCGTTGTCATGCTGGAAGACCCAGCCACGACCCATCTTCAATGCTCTTACTGAGGGAAGGAGGTTGTTGGCCAAGATCTCGCGATACATGGCCCCATCCATCCTCCCCTCAATACGGTGCAGTCGTCTTGTCCCCTTTGCAGAAAAGCATCCCCAAAGAATGATGTTTACACCTCCATGCTTCATGGTTGGGATGGTGTTCTTGGGTTGTACTCATCCTTCTTCTTACTCCAAACACGGCGAGTGGAGTTTAGACCAAAAAGCTCTATTTTTGTCTCATCAGACCACATGACCTTCTCCCATTCCTCCTCTAGATCATCCAGATGGTCATTGGCAAACTTCAGACGGGCCTGGACATGCGCTGGCTTGAGCAGGGGGACCTTGCGTGCACTGCAGGATTTTAATCCATGACGGCGTAGTGTGTTACTAATGGTTTTCTTTGAGACTGTGGTCCCAGCTCTCTTCAGGTCATTGACCAGGTCCTGCCGTGTAGTTCTGGGCTGATCCCTCACCTTCCTCATGATCATTGATGCCCCACGAGGTGAGATCTTGCATGGAGCCCCAGACCGAGGGTGATTGACCATCATCTTGAACTTCTTCCATTTTCTAATAATTGCGCCAACAGTTGTTGCCTTCTCACCAAGCTGCTTGCCTATTGTCCTGTAGCCCATCCCAGCCTTGTGCAGGTCTACAATTTTATCCCTGATGTCCTTACACAGCTCTCTGGTCTTGGCCATTGTGGAGAGGTTGGAGTCTGTTTGATTGAGTGTGTGGACAGGTGTCTTTTATACAGGTAACCTGTTCAAACAGGTGCAGTTAATACAGGTAATGAGTGGAGAACAGGAGGGCTTCTTAAAGAAAAACTAACAGGTCTGTGAGAGCCGGAATTCTTACTGGTTGGTAGGTGATCAAATACTTATGTCATGCAATAAAATGCAAATTAATTACTTAAAAATCATACAATGTGATTTTCTGGATTTTTGTTTTAGATTCCGTCTCTCACAGTTGAAGTGTACCTATGATAAAAATTACAGACCTCTACATGCTTTGTAAGTAGGAAAACCTGCAAAATCGGCAGTGTATAAAATACTTGTTCTCCCCACTGTATATAGTAGATATCCATCAGGTGGGATATCTTCCTGGATGGATATAGATATATACAGTCAGGTCCATAAATATTTGGACATTGACAAAGTTATAATTATTTTAGCTGTCTAACACAGCATATTGGAGTTGAAATTAAATAATTAATATGATCTGAAAGTGCAGACTTTCAGCTTTAGTTTGAGGGTATTTACATCCAAATCGGGTGAACAGTGTAGGAATTACAGCACTTTTTATATGTGGTCCCCCCCTTTTTAAGGGACCAAAAGTAATTGGACAATTGGCTGCTCAGCTGTTCCATGGCCAGGTGTGTGTTATTCCCTCATTAGTTCATTTACAAGTAAGCAGATAAAAGGTCTAGAGTTGATTTCAAGTGTGGCATTTGCATTTGGAATATGTTGCTGTTAACCGTCAATATGAAGTCCAAAGAGCTGCCAGTGAAGCAAGCCATCATTATGTTTTGTTTTACCCCATATGTAACTCTGTGTTGTTGTTTTTATCGCACTGCTTTGCTTTATCTTGGCCAGGTCGCAGTTGTAAATGAGAACTTGTTCTCAACTGGCTTACCTGGTTATATAAAGGTGAAATAAATAAAAATATATATAGCCTGAAAAATCAAAACAAACCCATCAGAGATAGCAAAAACATTAGGTGTGGCCAAATCAACTATTTGGTACATTCTTAAAAATAAAGAACGCACTTGTGAGCTCAGGAACACCAAAAAGCCCGGAAGACCACGGAAAACAACTGTGGTGGATGACAGAATACTTATTTGGTGAAGAAAAACCCCTTCACAACAGTTGGCCAGATCAAGAACACCCTCCAGGAGATAGGCGTATCTGTGTCAAAGTCAACAATCAAGAGAAGACTTCACCAGAGTAAATACAGAGGGTTTACCACAAGATGTAAACCATTGGTAAGCCTCAAAAACAGGAAGACCAGATTAGAGTTTGCCAAAAAACATCTAAAAAAGCCTGTACAGTTCTGGAACAACATCCTATGGACAGATGAGACAAAGATCAACTTGTACCAGAATGATGGGAAGAGAAGAGTATGGAGAAGGGAAGGAACTGCTCATGATCCGAAGCATACCGCCTCATCTGTGAAGCACGGTGGAGGTAGTGTTATGGCGTGGGCCTGTATGGCTGCCAATGGAACTGGTTCCTTTGTATTTATTGATGATGTGACTGCTGATAAAAGCAGCAGGATGAATTCTGAAGTGTTTAGGGCTGTATTATCTGCTCAGATTCAGCCAAATGCTTCAAAACTCATTGGACAGCGCTTCACAGTGCAGATGGACAATGACCCGAAGCATACTGCGAAAGCAACCCAATACTTTTTTAAGGCAAAGAAGTGGAATGTTCTGCAATGGCCAAGTCAATCACCTGACCTGAATATAATTGAGCATGCATTTCACTTGCTGAAGGCAAAACTGAAGGCAAAACGGCCCAAGAACAAGCAGGAACTAAAGACAGCTGCAGTAAATCCCTGGCAGAGCATCACCAGAGAAGAAACCCAACATCTGGGGATGTCTATGGGTTCCAGACTTCAGGCAGTCATTGACATTGAAGTATTAAAACTCACAATTTAATTTATGATTATGTTAGTTTGTCCAATTACTTTTGAGCCCCTAAAATTGGGGGGCTATGTATAAAAATTGTTGTAATTTCTACACGGTTCATACAATAATTTTGACAAAACCCTTAAATTAAAGATGAAAGTCTACACTTAAAGCACATCTTGATTGTTTCCTTTCAAATCCATTGTAGTGGCATACAGAGACAAAATGATACAAATTGTGTCACTGTCCAAATACTTATGGACCTGACTGTATATGTCTACACAAACCTCTCTCTCTCGCTGTTTGTGTCCGTGTGTGTATACATACACACACACACACACACACACACACACACACACACACACACACACGGGTGCTGCAATGAAATCATCATGGTACTTTTTGGGGTTGATTCTTACTGATTCCTGCAAAGAAGAAGATGGAAATGTTTCTATTAGTATGCTACAGCTGTGCTTAACTTGTCATGCCATCGTGTTAGATGTTCTTTGACAGATAAAGCCTTTGGTCAGCATTTTCTGAAAGCCAGAGTTCTTTGGTAAACAAGTAACCATATGATTACCGTGGTTACTTTTTTTTGTTGTTGGTCATTTTAGCAGACGCTCTTATCCAGAGCGACTTACAGTTAGTGAGTGCATACATTTTCATACTGGCCCCCCGTGGGAAACGAAACCACAACCCTGGCGTTGCAAGCGCCATGCTCTACCAACTGAGCTACAGGGGACTACTTGGTTTGATATAAGTATTCATCATACTAATCTTTATTTTGGGGGGGGAATGTCTTGTCTTTTCACCTAAATGAGCTCTCCTCTCTTTAGGACGTGGGAAATGTCCTCTGTGGTCATGTACGCTTCAAACACTGTCTTTGATCGTCCTCAGCGTCCTCTAGTCTTCTTACACTTGTCAGAAGGCGTAGTGCGACCTGGAGATGAAAACAGATTTCAGATATCAATTCAACACCCATCTACAACAGAAAATAAAACTTTGTAAAAGCTTGATCGCATATAACAACTTTATCAGGTCAAAGTAATTCAATAAGTACGTTCACTTAGTCAAGACTATTTCTTACCTTGGGGTTGCACGTTTTTGGTTTTGTTAAAGGGGGACTTTGACGTGACTGCATTGAAGTCAGGATACAATGGCCCATCTCTCTTGTTATCCTCGTTGTTCTTTGGCACATTCTTCTTCTTGGAATTCTTCTCTTGCTCTTGAGCTGGGTCAGTTAAACCAGCTTTTGGGGGAGACGTCCAATGACTCATGTCCTTGTTTCTTTGGTTACTGTGGGCACGTTGGAAGCATGGTCTTTGTAGTCTTTGTTTTGTCGTCTGGTGTTGCTGCTGGGAGTCCCTCTGATTGAGAGAGCCCAACTACTCACCGGACTCCACATCTCCGTCCTGACTGGTTTTGGTGTCCCTCCTCTCCCCGCGTCGCTGCTTGTTGGAAGCCCCTGCTTCCTCTCCGGGTCCTGTGGCGCCCGCTTGTCCATGTACAAGGACAGACAGCTCTCTTCTCCTCCCTTACCTTTCATAGGCGAAGGCGAGAAGTCACTTGAGTCAGAGCACTCGATAAATGCCTGGTCCCTTTTTCTCTGCAGTCTTGTTTGTCGCTGTGGGCTAGACCCTGCCTCTGTGCGTTTGGCCCATTCTCTTCCCCCTGCTGTTGGGCATACTGGTCCAGGTAGGATCTGAACTTTCTACTGTGATGCTGGCCGAGGAGTCCGGCATAGGCATCTTTCTGATGAGGGGTGCTGGACTGGCTGGGTCCACGTTTGCCATTCCGAGACCTGTTGCCTTCCTTGAATTGACGAGGGTCCATTTGGCTATGACATGACTGAAAAGACAAGAGCTCAGATTTAGTATTTAGCTATACAATTAACCTGAGAAAACATACAGAAACGTACAGATATGTTAATAGCGAACGTTATGCAGACTAGCTAAGTTAGTGGTCACCTTGATCAATCTCTGTTAGACTGGGAGGATGGTTAGCTGCCTAGCGCCATCAAGGTTATTTGGCTCCATGCCGCCATCCACTGATGTGTGGTTAGCTCGCTACATCATCAGGGCCACCAAGTCAGAGACAGCTGCAAACATTAATTGACATGGCATCAAGTTATAGTGCTAAAGACAACTTAGCTAGCCAACTCTACATTCCCTAGCAACCTCACACACCACAAGTTTTAATGTTCACTTCACCAGCTATAGCTAGGTTTCGATTTTCCTCAGTCATGAGAGGCTGAGCTAAATATCCAGATAGCGACTAGCTAGCTAGCTAACTCGCCAATGCAATGTTGCATCTGTTTCGCGCTAGCTAACGTTAGCTAGTCGATTGAATCAAACTTGGACTTTTAATAACAAGTCAGCTGTGAATGATATCTAGTTGTTGGGCAGAGGAAAAGTAGCTAGCTATAAACAAGACGGCATTAGCTACCTGAATCATGTATTACTGCTGTCTGTTGTTCGTTTCGTGAAATGGATTAGCTACTGTTAGCTTTAGCTAGCTAGTTAGTTAAATGACGGTCGTCACTAGTTACCACAGCCACAGAGTCATATTTCTACAATGTCTCTTCTTAAAATGTCATTTAAAACCCAACCTTAACCACACTGCTAACCTTATGCCTAACCTTACATTAAGACCAAAAAGTTCATTTTAGTTTTCATCAATTTCTTTGATATAGCTTTGTGGCTGTGCTATGTAGTGGAGATCTTAAATAACCACTGTGTAAATGACTGGTCAGTGCAATCTGGGATCCTTGGGACGTCCCTACCCCAAACCTTAACCTTAACCTTAACTCCTATACTTACCCTAACCCAGTGTTTCCCAAACTCACACTGCCCTAATCCTTACTTAACCCTAACCTTAACCCTTACGTTAACCGTAGGGACGTCCCAAGGATTCCAGATAGCGAGGCCCATTAATGACCGGTGAAAATATCAAACCATTTCCGGGGGCGTTAGGTCAACGTGCATGCCGGGAAAGAAAGTATTTTAATCGCTGCTCCCCACATGTGAGCAGTCGTGATCGCTGTACAGCAAGGTTAGCTGGAAGAAAATAATACACAGAAAACATGGCAAAGTCAGGCAAAGTAAGAATTACATCTAAAAATCTAATTATTATTAAAGGCGAACTGGCTCATTGCAGTTAGTCTCACACAGCCACACGTGAAATGGCAACATTGTTGAACGCGCTAGGTAGTGTTAGCGAATTAGCTAAGTTAACGTTAGGTTGCTATCGCTGAACTCTACTTTTGGTCTGCCTGAATGTGTGTGCATGGGATGTTTAACTAGCTACTTTGTACCACGTGTTTGTACCACGTGTTGAACGTAATGTGTTATAATGTATCTATTTCGAATCGTTAGTATCGGCCTGTTCTCTGTTTAATTGATTGGTGATGGGTTACTAATCTTCGAAGTCCACACCATAACTTGCAATGTTCAGAAATGCTCATTCCAAATATTATTTTATAGGCAACCCAATTAAGGACATCATCTAAAAAGAAAGCTGGAAAGATTAGCAAGGACAATAACTCTGGTAAGTGGGCCAGTGTAACTTTGACATTGACAATAAATAAATAAAACGAAAATTACATTAAATCAGCCTTTGATACACCATGATGCCTTGCAGAGGGCCAGACTGATTCTCCAGCATCAACAGAGGACACTGCCACTACTCCACAGGTCATTGTGGTAGCTGCCCCTACTTCACAGGTCGTCGTTTCCACAGAACCTGAAGAGGCAGTGATGGAGAAGGATGGAGACAAAGTAACTCCTGTTGAAGATTATGTTTCGGAGGTCAAAGATGCCCCAGGTAGTAAATGCTTTGAGGGGTGGTAAGAAGCATAGACGGTATATCTAATGTGTATGACATCAAGTCCAAACATGTAGCCTAATTGGAATAGTGATAATGTTCATAGGAAATTTCTTAAATGCAAAACGCTGTCCAATTTTAGAAAGGCTCCCTAAAAAAAACATACATTTTTCCTTAAATTCAGTAGGTATTTCCAATGCTAATTCATATTGTTTGTGTAGCTTCAGAAGCGGAACAGATGGACTCAACTCCTGCTGCTGGGGTGGAAACGGTTAAGGTCCAGGGTGAGGTCAAAGAACAGAACAGAATTGGAACCAATATTTGCCAGATGTCACTCATTAGTTTTTTCCATCAGGGTATCTATGGAATGGTGTTTAATACGTGTGTCTATGCATTTCTCTCTCCAGCTGTTGCAGCAGCCCCAGTAAAAAGGAAAGTGGAAACAGAGGAGGATACTTCACCAGCGAAGAAAACAAAGTGCATTAATGATGGTACGATTGTGAACAAGAGTAAATATCACTCCCTCTGAGTGATTGATGGTTTGTGTGCTAACGTGCATCTTGGTTTTTTATTTTTAAGGTTTTTGTCTATTTGTTGGAAGCTTGAACACAACCAAGAAAGTGGAGGAAATTAATGATGCATTGGCAAACCTCTTCACATTGCATAGTCTGTTGTTTCAGGATATTCGAGTGGACATTACAAAGTGAGTACTTCGCATTTTTATGCACTGCATCAATTTAACCTCTACAAATGTTTGTAGATTTCCTCATGATAAATATTCTTCCCCATTCCATGGCAATGGATTTGTAAGTATATTAACTTAATGTTTTTGTGCATTCTATAGGAAATTTGCGTATGTAGACTTTTACACAGAAGAAGACTTGACGAAAGCCCTTGAGCTGAATGGGGAGAAGATCCTGGACCAAAAGATGAGGCTAGGCAAGGCCAAGGTCAAAGACCCCACAGTAGATGACAAAAAAGGTGCTAGTCTCATCTTGAGTGAATTTTCCTTGCTACTGTTATATTAGTCATTTCTAGAATTGATTGATTTTCATGTAGTGACAGGAGTATTTTTCCCCACAGCGAAAGATGCCAGGACCTTGTTTGTCAAGAATATCCCATTTGCAGCAACAAAGGAGGACTTGAAGAAAATCTTTGACACGGCTGTCGAAATCAGGTTTCCTGGAGGCATTGGCACCCCAAGCAAAGGGTGAGATGCAATGTGTCCATTTGATATCAACGCTTGATTTGAAATTGCTAGTTATGTCTATCCCAGGATTGTGTTCTAAACACGTCTATTGCATCTATTTTATTGTGACAGAATTGCCTACATAGAGTTCAAAACGGAGGCCACTGCTGAGAAGGTGCTGGAGGAGAAACAGGGGACTGATGTCCAAGGCCGTGTAATCGTTATTGACTTTTTGGGAGAAAAGAGCCAACAACCAAAAATCATCAAAGCTCCAGGTAAGGATGGATAGAAATTAAGTCACTGGGAATTAAATTACTGTAGAAGCACAAGGTACTTGAATAGCTAGCTATATGGCTAGTCATGTTGCTCATTAGCATCTTCACGATTTAAAGTATGTAGTAATTCACTGATTTAGTTGAGACATTTTGTTTATCATAGTTCTCTAAAAAGTGGATGAAGTTAACATGTTCTGTTCCATAGCTGAGGCCACACATAATAACGAATTACTGGTGACCAACCTGGCTTACGCTGCAAAAGAGGACGCCCTGAAGAAAATCTTTCTCAAAGCAGTCAGTGTCAAGATACCGCAGAGCAATGGTAAACCAAGAGGGTGAGTGACGGTGCACATTGATGATGCATCTGCTTTGTTGAGCTCTAGTGAAAATGTTGAATGCCATCAAATTGATAATTATTTAAAAAATCATTATGATTCATGCGATTTAATTTCATGTTCTGAATGGAGATGATACCTTAAGACAATTACGTTAATTAATTGTGACAATTAGGCCCTTTTTTTTTTTTTCAAAAGTCTTGCCTTCATTCAGTTTGAAAGTGTGGAGGATGCCAAAGAAGCCCTGGAATCATCGTTAAACAAAGAGATTTGTGGAAGAGCCATCAGAGTAGAGTTCAGCCAGAAGAGGCCAGAAGGTGACAAAGGGAACTCTGGTGAATATTACTATTAGACTTGCCCAATGAACATCTCATAGCAGAGAATTGGCTGGTGAATGATTGAAGTTGTTTGGTTGTGTGATCGTTCATACTTCTGTATTGTATGTTCTCTTGTAGTTCCTTCGAAGACGTTGATGATCAGGAACCTCGCCAAGGAGACTAGTGAGGAGACTTTGAAAAGTGCCTTTGAAGGCGCCATTGAAGCTCGAGTCACCAAAGACAAGGAGACTGGCGTATCTAGAGGGTATGGTGGTGAAAAATTACCCTTTTCAAATCACATTTTTACATTCAGATGTCCTTTGAAAACTCACTGTTGGCCACTTCTTAGGTTTGGCTTTGTGGACTTTGAGAGCCCAGAGGTCTGCAAGGCTGTCAAGGATGCCATGGAAGACCTTCAGATTGACGGGAGCAATGTGACCCTGGTCTATGCCAAACCCCAGGGTGAAAGAGGACCTCGTGGAGAAGGAGCGGGCTTCAACAGGCGTTTAGGAGGGAAACCCGGGGCTAGAGGTGGTGCTGGGGGCAGAGGTGGCGGCTTCAGGGGTGGACGAGGAGGTGAGATATAATAATAATATATAATATGCCATTTAGCAGACGCTTTTATCCAAAGCGACTTACAGTCATGCGTGCATACATTTTTGTGTATGGGTGGTCCCGGGGATCGAACCCACTACCTTGGCGTTACAAGCGCCGTGCTCTACCAGCTGAGCTACAGAGGACCACAGATAATCTAGTTCAGGGATGGTTAACTGGCGGGCCCACCTTTTTGTAGGCCCGTGGATCAATTTCCACCAGGGGGAACTCAGCCGGGGTCTCAACTTACTGTTGAGAGTTAGAATAATAGAATACACAAGGTGAAATTTGGTTGTGCGTCGGACATTTTTCTATTGTCAGTCACTCCATATCAACTATTTTTTTTTTAGATTGGTACATTAACTCTAGAGCCAGCTATCTAAACCTGTGTTAAGCATTACCGTCCGGAGGCATTGATCATCAGAAATCGTATGGGGGGAAAAACTGCGAACATTTCTCTCCGGCCCATGGCAAAATGTGGAGAATTGCAGGAAATTAAAGATGCACTATGCAGAAATCGCTCCACCATTTCCTGGTTTGTGACAAAACTAGCAAGTATAGCGTAGAGAATCATTGTACCATCTAAACCGCTGTGAAATATATATTTTCCATGAACAAAAATTTGCTTGGGGCCACCAAAAGCCTAGGGCCGACTCTGGCTGCATGTATGGATGTGGGTAAGCAGATCCAAGAGCCCTCAGGATATTTTTTTTGTGGCTTCCATCCCTGATCTAGTTTGAATTGAAGTTGCAAAACTGATGAGGACATGTCAATTGATACTTCACATATATTCCCTTTACTCCACTTGTATCTGGACAACAATTCTACCAGCGTTGTCAGATGCTTTCATTTGTGATTGTTGTTTTTCAGGCAGAGGTAGTGGCGGCGGAAAGAGGACTTAAAACAGAAAAGAAGTAAAGGAAGATGAAGATTTTTTTTGATTTTTTTGACAATGGACTGCTGCAACTGCTCTAATTCAACATCTACATTTCCTGACAAGTTTGTGATGGGCTCCTAACCCTAATAATTATAAGAAACAAACCACATTTATGTGAAAAGATTCTACCACGTTGTTCATACATAACGATGAAATGTCTTACATTACGTGTAACATTTTTGGGGGGGTTTTCTGTTTTACTTTAGTTTACCTTTTAATTGTTATTTTCTTGATTATGTAAAGACTTTATTGAAGACTGGGCAATTAAAAGGTCCCCAAATTCTAATATGGATTTTCTGGTTTTTCTATTATTATTTAGTCAGTCTTTTAGGGGGAGCTTGCGTATTGTTTGAGACAATTTCTTGCTAAAAAATAAGAATATATACAAAACATTAGGAACACCTGCTCTTTCCATGACAGACTGGCCAGGTGAAAGCTATGATCACTTATTGTCACTTGTTAAATCCTCCAATCAGTGTAAATGAAGGGGAGGAGACAGGTTAAAGAAGGATTTTAAAGCCTTGAGACAATTGAAACATGGATTGTGTATGTGTGCCATTCAGAGGGTGAATGGGCAAGACCAGATTTAAGTGCCTTTGAACGGGGTATGGTAGTAGGAGCCAGGCGCACCGGTTTGTGTGCCAAGAGCTGCAACTCTGCTGGGTTTTTCACTCAACAGTTAACTGTGTGTCTCAAGAATGGTCCACCACGCAAAGGACATCCAGCCAACTTGACACAACTGTGGGAATCATTGGAGTCAACATGGGCCAGCATCCCTGTAGAACGCTTTCGGCACCTTGTAGAGTCCATGCCCTGACAAATTGAGGCTATTCTGAGGACAAAAGGGGGTGCAACTCAATATTAGGAAGGTGTGCCTGCTGTTTTCTACACAAATTTACTTTACCAGTTGAATGTAGACACAAATATATTTTTTTGTATACAAGAAAACGGAAATATGTTCTTGAAGTTTTCCTTATTGACTGACCTTCATGTCTTAAAGTAATGGACTGTCGTTTGTCAAATCAAATTTTATGTCACATGCGCCGAATCCATCAGGTTTAAAGTGAAATGCTTACTTACAAGCTTTTAACCAACCATGCAATTTTAAGAAAAAAATGATAAAACATTAAATAAATAATATGAAATAAAAGTAACATATAATTAAAGAGCATCAGTAAAATAACAATAGTGAGGCTATATACAGGGGATACCAGTTAAGGTAATAGGTACACTACCATTCAAAAGTTTGGGGTCACTTAGAAATGTCCTTGTTTTCGAAAGAAAAGCAATTGTTTTGTCCATTAAAATAACATCAAATTGATCAGAAAGACAGTGTAGACATTGTTAATGTTGTAAATGGCCATTGTAATGGAAACCTCCGTTACAATGGCAAAGGCTCTGATCAGTCCCTACACCCAAACGAGGGCATTGTGTTCATCCACCTCTGGCCTGCTGGCTCCCCTACCTCTGCGGAAGCACAGTTCCCGCTCAGCCCAGTCAAAACTGTTCGCTGCTCTGGCACCCCAATGGTGGAACAAGCTCCCTCACGACGCCAGGACAGCGGAGTCACTCACCACCTTCCGGAGACATTTGAAACCCCACCTCTTTAAGGAATACCTGGGATAGGATAAAGTAATCCTTCTACCCCACCCCACAAAAAACATTGTAAAGTGGTTATCCCACTGGCTATAAGGTGAATGCACCAATTTGTAAGTCGCTCTGGATAAGAGCGTCTGCTAAATGACGTAAATGTAAAAAAAAAAATATGTAATATCTACATAGGCGTTCTGAGGCCCGTTATCAGCAACCATCAGTCCTGTGTTCCAATGGCACCAGTCTCAACAGTGAAGAGGCGACTCCGGGATGCTGACCTTCTAGACAGAGTTGCAAAGAAAAAGCCATATCTCAGACTGCCCATCTTTTATTTTTATTGGCCAGTCTGAGATATGGCTTTTTCTTTGCAACTCTTCCTAGAAGGTCAGCATCCCAGAGTCGCCTCTTCACTGTTGATGTTGAGACTGGTGTTTTGCGGGTACTATTTAATGAAGCTGCCAGTTGAGGACCTGTGAGGCGTCTGTTTCTGAAACTAGACATGTATTTGTCCTCTTGCTCAGTTGTGCACTGGGTCCTCCCACTCCTCTTTCTATTCTGGTTAGAGACAGTTTGCGCTGTTCTGTGAAGGGAGTAGTACACAGCGTTGTACGAGATCTTCAGTTTCTTGGCAATTTCTCGCATGGAATAGCCTTCATTTCTCAGAACAAGAATAGATTGACGAGTTTCAGAAGAAAATTATTTGTTTCTGGCCATTTTGAGCCTGTAATCGAACCCACAATTGCTGATGCTCCAGATACTCAACTAGTCTCAAGAAGGCCAGTTTTATTGCTTCTTTAATCAGCACAACAGTTTTCAGCTGTGCTAACATAATTGCAAAAGGGTTTTCTAATGATCAATTAGCCTTTAAATATAATAAACTTGAATTAGCAAACACAACTTGCCATTGGAACACAGGACTGATGGTTGTTGATAATGGGCCTCTGTACGCCTATGTAGATATTCCATTAAAAACCAACAGTTTCTAGCTACAATAGCCATTTACAACATGAACAATGTCTACACTATTTCTGATCAATTTGAAGTTATTTCAATGGACAAAAAATTTGCTTTTCTTTCGAAAACAAGGACATTTCTAAGTGACCCCAAACTTTTGAATGGTAGTGTACAGGTAGGTAGAGTGACTATGTATAGATAATAAACATAGTAGCAGCAGTGTAAAAGAGGAGGAGGAGGGGGCAATGCAAATAGTCTGGGTAGCCATTTGATTAGATGTTCAGGAGTCTTATGGCTTGGGGGTAGAAGCTGTTTAGAAGCCTCTTGGACCTAGACGTGGTGCTCTGGTACCGATTGCCATGCGGTAGCAGAGAGAATAGTCTATGACTATGGTGGCTGAAGTCTGACAATTTTTAGGGCTTTCCTCTGACACCGCCTGGTATAGAGGTCCTGGATGGCAGGAAGCTTGGCCCCAGTGATGTACTGGGCCTACACACTACCCTCTGTAGTGCCTTGCAGTCGGAGGCCGAGCAGTTGCCATACCAGGCAGTGATGCAACCAGTCAGGATGCTCTCGATGGTGCAGCTGTAGAACCTTTTGAGGATCTGAGGACCCATGCCAAATCTTTTCAGTCTCCTTAAGGGGAATAGGTTTTGTCGTGTCCTCTTCACGACTGTCTTGGTGTGCTTGGACCATGTTAGTTTGTTGGTGATGTGGACACCAAGGAACTTGAAACTCTCGACCTCCTCCCTATAGGCTGTCTTGTCGTTGTTGGTAATCAGGCCTACCACTGTTGTCATCGGCAAACTTAATGATGGTGTTGGAGTCGGGCCTGGCCATGCAGTCATGAGTGAACAAGGAGTACAGGAGGGGACTGAGCACGCACCCCTGAGGGGCCCCCGTGTTGAGGATCAGCGTGGCGGATGTGTTACCTACCCTTACCACCTGGCGGCCCGTCAGGAAGTCCAGGATCCAGTTGCAGGGGGACGTGTTTAGTCCCAGGGTCCTTAGCTTAGTGATGAGCTTTGAGGGCACTATGGTGTTGAATGCTGAGCTGTAGCCAATGAATAGCATTCTCACATAGGTTTTCCTTTTGTCCAGGTGTGAAAGGGCAGTGTGGAGCGCAATAGAGATTGCATCATCTGTGGATCTGTTGGGGCGGTATGCAAATTGAAGTGGGTCTAGGGTTTCTGGGATAATGGTGTTGTGAGCTATGACCAGCCTTTCAAAGGACTTCATGGCTACAGACGTGAGTGCTACGGGTCAGTAGTCATTTACACAGGTTACCTTGGTGTTCTTGGGCACAGGGACTATGGTGGTCTGCTTGAAACATGTTGGTATTACAGACAGGGAGAGGTATTGACGCTTTGCCTGTTTGATGGTTCGTCGGAGGGCATAGCGGGATTTCTTATAAGCTTCCGGGTTAGAGTCCCGCTCCTTGAAAGCGGCAGCTCTACCCTTTAGCTCAGTGCGGATGTTGCCTGTAATCCATGGCTTCTGGTTGGGGTATGTATGTACAGTCACTGTGGAGACGACGTCATCGATGCACTTATTGATGAAGCCAGTGACTGATGTGGTGTACTCCTCAATGCCATCGGAAGAATCCCGGAACATATACCAGTCTGTGCTAGCAAAACAGTCCTGCATCTGCTTCATCTGACCACTTTTCTATTGACCGAGTCACTGGGGCTTTAGTTTTTGCTTGTAAGCAGGAATCAGGAGGATTGAATTATGGTCAGATTTGCCAAATGGAGGGCGAGGGAGAGCTTTGTACGCGTCTCTGTGTGTGGAGTAAATATGGTCTAGAGTTTTTTTTCCCTCTGGTTGCACATTTAACATGCTGGTAGAAATGCGGTAAAACTGATGTAAGTTTCCCTGCATTAAAGTCCCCGGCCACTAGGAGCGCCACCTCTGGATGAGCGTTTTCCTTTTTGCTTATGGCCGTATACAGTTCATTGAGAGCAGTCTTAGTGCCAGCATCGGTTTGTGGTGGTAAATAGACAGCTACGAAGAATATAGATGAAAACTCTTGGAAGATAGTGTGGTCTACAGCTTATCATGAGATACTCTACCTCAGGCGAGCAAATCCTCGAGACTTCCTTTGATATCGTGCACCAGCTGTTGTTTACAAATATACATAGACCGCCACCCCTTGTCTTACCAGAGGCTGCTGTTCTATCCTGCCGATACAGTGTATAACCCGCCAGCTGTATGTTATTCATGTCGTCGTTCAGCCACGACTCGGTGAAACATAAGATGTTACAGTTTTTAATGTCCCGTTGGTAGAATATATACGTGCTTCTAGTTCGTCCACTTTATTATCAAGCGATTGTACGTTGGCCAATAGTATCGATGGCAAAAGCAGATTAGCTACTCGTCGCCGGCTCCTTACCAGGCACCCCGATCTCTGCTTATTTGAGCTGTTCTTATGGACTTGGTATTTTACCAAATAGGGCTATCTTCTGTATAACCCCCCTACCTTGTCACAACACAAAGGATTGGCTCAAATGAATTAAGAAGGAAAGAAATTCCACAAATTAACTTTTAAAAAGACACACCTGTTAATTTAAATGCATTCCAGGTGACTACCTCATGAAGCTGGTTGAGAGAATGCCAAGAGTGCAAAGCTGTCATCAAGGCAAATGGTGGCTATTTGAAGAATCTCAAATATATTTAGATTTTTTAAACACTTTTTGGGTTACTACATGATTCCATATGTGTTATTTCATAGTTTGGATGTCTTCAATATTACTCTACAATGTAAAAAATAGTAAAAATAAAGAAAAACCCTTGAATCAGTAGGAGTTCTAAAACTTTTGACTGGTAGTGTATATACATACTGAACAAAAATATAAGCGCAACATGTAAAGTGTCGGTCCCATGTTTCATATTTTCTATATGCACAAAAAGCTTATTTCTTGTTGCATCCCTGTTAGTGAGCATTTCTCATTTGCCAAGTTAATCCATCCACCTGACAGATGTGGCATATCAAGAAGCTGATTAAACAGCATGATCATTACACAGGTGCACCTTGTGCTGGGGACAATAATAGGCCACTCTAAAATGTGCAGTTTTGTCACACAACACAATGCCATAGATGTCTCAAGTTTTGATGGAGTGTGCAATTGGCATGCTGACTGCAGGAATGTCCAACAGAGCTGTTGCCAGATAATTGAATGTTAATTTCTCGAGCATAAGCCACCTCCAACGTCGTTTTAGAGAATTTGACAGTACATCCAACCGGCCTCACAACCGCAGATCACGTGTAACCATCAAATCAAATCAAATTTTATTGGCCACATGCGCCGAATACAACAGGTGTAGACATTACAGTGAAATGCTTACTTACAGCCCTTAACCAACAATGCATTTATTTTTTTATTAAAAAAGTAAAATAAAACAACAACAAAAAAGTGTTGAGAAAAAAAGAGCAGAAGTAAAATAAAATAACAGTAGGGAGGCTATATATACAGGGGGGTACCGGTGCAGAGTCAATGTGCGGGGGCACCAGCTAGTTGAGGTAGTTGAGGTAATATGTACATGTGGGTAGAGTTAAAGTGACTATGCATAAATAATTAACAGAGTAGCAGCAGCGTAAAAAGATGGGGTGGGGGTGGGGGTGGGGGTGGGGGGGGGCAGTGCAAATAGTTCGGGTAGCCATGATTAGCTATTCAGGAGTCTTATGGCTTGGGGGTAGAAGCTGTTGAGAAGTCTTTTGGACCTAGACTTGGCACTCCATGCCATCCCAGGACCTCCACATCCAGCTTCTTCACATGCGGGATCATCTGAGACCGGCCACCCGGACAACTGATGAAACTGAGGGGTATTTCTGTCTGTAATAAAGCCCTTTTTTGTGGGGAAAAATGTATTCTGATTGTCTCGGCCTGGCTCCCCAGTGGATGGGCCTGGCTCCTAAGTGGGTGGGCCTATGCCCTTCCAGGCCCACCCATGGCGGCGCCCCTGCCCAGTCATATGAAATCCATAGATTAGGGCCTAATGGGGCCTGATTTACTTATATGAACTGTAACTCAGTAAAATCGTTGACATTGTTGCATGTAGCATTTATATTTTTGTTCAGTATAAATACCGTAGTTGTACACAGATTTGTCAGAAGGTGCCCATTTTGCTCATGTTTTCTTAGTCATAATAACAACTTATTGTTTTCTATGTCAAAAATGTCCAACCTGGTGTAAAATGTACGATGTGACCGTCGTAATGTTTGGAATATTACACCTGTTGTAATAATGTTTCCACACATTTGTCATTTGATGTCAATCGATTTTATGTAATGGTTAAATGTTGTAGAATACTGCCATCTCTTGGATAAGCATGAAAGGGTCGTGTAAACCGATGGAAGAAAGATTCAGAATGAATTGGAACATGTTCTTATAACCCCACAAGAAAACAGAGAAGTATTGCATGCAAGTAGATGTAATACATTGAGATGGATGACGGAAGCCCAGTCTTTGAAGTCTGTTTTAACCAAAGATGGTAGATCACTCAGGTCGTTTACCAATAAAAACATTTGCTATAATTCCAGTCTACATAGTCCCTTTCCTGCAGTCAATGACCAAAAGCGCCCTCTTTGGCCTCATGGGTGGAATGTTAATAATATTTTTCAGAATTTCATAATTAATAAATATTTTTTTTTTTTTAAACAGACGAACATCCTGTGTTTCTATGTCAAACAGTTTTGTTATATTTCAGTCTTCTGTGATGTATATAACGTGTAATGTTGGGATGCAAACTCAAAATTGAATAAATTTAAACTCTATATCTGACATGGTACAGGTGTCTTCTTTTTTTAAAGCCCATAACCATGTGTTTGAGGTGTATACTTTTGTTTCAAAGTAGATTTGTTTAAGACTACCAAGAATCACTCTGTGTGACCCTGATTTAGCCCACTACAGTAAAAGGTTATTAAGGGGTGACTCTCACATAGACACCAATGCATAGCAGCTGTGTCTGGTCAACCTACTTCATTGACCACGTTTACATGCACACAGTATTCCGGATAATAGCTCATATCCCGGTTAAAGCTGCAATATTTAACTTTTTGGGTGACCCGACCAAATTCACATATGTTTGTTATAGATGTATCATTCTCATTGAAAGCAAGTCTAAGAAGCGGTAGATCTGTTCTATGTGTGCTATTTCTATGCTTCCCGTTCTTTAGGTTTTGTACACCAGTTTCAAACAGCTAAAAATACAATATTTTTGGTTATGGAAAATATATTTCACAGCGGTTTAGATGGTACAATGATTCTCCACACTATACTTGCTTGTTTTGTCACATAAACTGAAATTAGGGGAACTATTAGAATTTTAGCAAACAGGAAATGGCGGAGCGATTTCTGCATAGTGCACCTTTAAGGTCTTATTCAGGATAAGATGTTTACATGCCCTTTTGATATCCCGCTCACCAATATCCCTGTAGTACACATTAATAAACAGAATATTCATAATTTGCCCAGGGATGGTGGATTTTTTTTTGTTACAGGGTGTGGGGATCAGTCATTTAGTTATTTTTCTGCTTATAATTTCCAACATTAGGTAGGCTATTTGTTAGTCAACTTGTCTATAATTAGATACATGCAGCATATCTTCTGTCATTACTTGATGCTCTAGACTACTAAATAAAGCCTTGCTTACCAGAATAATGTAATAAATCCATAGAATGAATGCATCATCAACAATCTAGTTGACATTGGTAAAGTTTTCTCTTTCATTTCTGCTTCTCTCCTGGAGTGGAGACGCTTAGGGACCAGGAAGATTTTCTGTGCAAAATCAGTTGGTTGACCGGTTTTAAGGAAATGAAAAGCTGTAAAAAAAAAAAAAAAAAGATCCAACATATTTCTGATAGTATTTCAGTTCGTCTTGGATGCATATTTTGGTTTGCATAAAAAGGTTCAGGCTACATAACAAGGTCCCTAAGCACACGTTCACATTTTCTAAAGCTAAATCATATTTCTCCGCTCCTGTTCCCGAGACAAAGTTTACATTTTACTGCAGGAAACATTTAATTCTACAGGAGTTAATATTATTATAGGCTACATGTAAGGCCTAGAGTCAATGTCCAGACTTCAGTTCCTATTCCAACTATTACTGTTTCCATCTGAACTTCAAAGGTGATAGCCTGCTATATGCGAAACAGCCTGTGCAGACCGCGAAAAACAACAGTAAACTGGATAAGATGTTTACATGCCACAGTATCCTATCTAAGCTAAGCATATCCCAGTCAATTTATTCAGGTTTCTCAAAACCGGCATATATGAGTTTATTCTGGTTATTGTAAACAGGATATTATGTTTATTTGCGTCAACTCAAAAACAGAATACTTGAGTATCCCGAATTATAACAGGATATTGGTGTGCACGTAATCATTGTGCTTTCAACACAACTGGGAACTCGGGGGAAAAAAACAAGGTAAAATCATATGATGTCAGTAATCTTCAGGTCGGAAAGTCTGAGGTCTAGAAAGGCCCGAGTTTTCGATTTGGAATTCCGAGTTGGATGACCGTTCAAAACGATTTTTACCAATCGGAGCACGTTTTTTCCCCCGAGTTCCCAGTTGTCTTGAACGCGGCAACTGACTATATGAAGCATAAATGTATTGGGGTAGGGGATGTCTCGCTTCCTCTTCCGTCTGGTTGTAACTTTCCTTGAGGGGTTTGACTGCGATAGGAAATAATAAGAAAATGGGAGAAAATAGGCCTACGCAAAATGTGTCCTCACATCCTGTTTTACACTTCCTCCTCAATGGTCGTGAATGAAGCAGTTTCGGACGGTCTGTCCCCGCATGGAATATACCCCAGCACATTGTCAATATTGCACACGCGCCCTTTCTGTGGACACTTTCCAGGCCACCAAATACATTTGTGAGTGCGCGGTGAAATTCTGAAGCCGTCTTTTTTTCCCGCAATATGAGTGATTTCTGACAGCAAGAGGCCAGAGGGTTCTGGTAAGTGAGTATTTTAAATGTTTATTTAAAAAAGATATATCGAACATATAACAAGAGCCAGCGAGATAAAATAAATATATATATATATTTATATCTTACGTCATACAGCCCTGTTACAAAGTTACAACGGTAGCATTTACTATGGAGGAATGTTTGAACAGATACACTGTAACTGTCGTGCAAGGAATCCTGCAAGCTCTAACTTTTCTTGTGTGGGATATTACAGTAATGAAGTAACCTAATGGTAAATATTTCTCTAAACTCAGTATTTACCATGTGTGGACTTTCAAATACTTTATTGAATGGGGTTTAAAATAGTACTTTTTAGACCATTTCTAATCTATGATAGATAATGTTTTTATTTTACTTGAAACAAAAATTTACTTTTGCCCCTAACAGTGACTGGTGTGTACAATAACTAGTGAAAGTTACAGCAAGATTCAAGTGGTTAGTATTATCGCCTACTGTAATGTAGTAGACCACCATTACTGCTGGGTCGTTCCACGAAAATAGGTCCTTTTGCATGCCTTTGATATTTTAAGTAGAAATTAAGTGCCCATTATTATAGACCTCATGGAGAATTCAAGAAATCCGATTTTTTATATGAATAAAGGCTCGCTAAAGTACCAAAATTCAGCATTTTGTCATGTCCCTCCAACCCTGTGTCACTTCTAGGAAGATTTTAATCCCCAAATGTCTCCAAGTTCCCCATTGTAAAGGCCAGGCTATTTTGTTGCTCTGACGAAGTCATTTCTGAAGATTATTATTCATTTCATGTGATTAGTCATTTATTTACGTTTGTTCCTCATGTTAAGGTCAACCCAGTTACGTGAACTGAACTCTTTAATATGGTGAAACTATTCCTTTTTAAATACCGTTTTCAAAAGAAACATTGAACATCTAATAGTCATGTCATAGAGTAAATGCTGGTTCTACTCTTTTTGGCCATTTTCTGGTGTTTTGTGGTGGAAAACTGAGCGGGTCGAGCATAAAATGTCAACCATGTTACCCATAGATTGACAGGCTAGAAATTTTTTAACAATTTCATTTTTTTGTGAAGTCTGCATTAAATTGCCACTCCCTGTTGCACACAACAAGCTTCCATTCCCCCTGTCACAAAGGGATTTATGGCTGATTTAAGAAGACATCATCAACCCCATTCCCCCCCCCCCCCCCCCCCCCACATCCCCAACCTTAAGAGTCGTAAAAGGTTTGCACCCTCTATAGCCATTGTGGTTATTATCTGGCCCTGCTGGTCATCTATGAACGTTTCAACATCTTGAAAAGCAATCTGGCCTTAATGGCCACATGTCCTCTTAAATCTCTACCCGGAAAAGCCCGAAGAGGGCTGACCACCCCTCGGAGCCTGGTTCCTCTTTAGGTTTCTTCCAACTGTATGTTCCTGCCAACTAGGGAGTTTTTCCTGGCCACTGTGCTTCTGCTTCTATATTGCTTGCTCTATGATGTTTTAAGCTGGGTATCTGTAAAGCACTTTGTAACTGACAACGGCTGATGTAAAGGGGCTTTATAACATTTATTTGATAATGGTCTGGCTGTGAATCGTAAATCAAACAAAAATGTAGTCAGAATTCACACTGATCACCATTAAGTGACATTTTGAGTAATATTCCCATTTGCTCTGCCTTGACAGGCTGTCACTGTAGTTACTGTTTTGTAATGTGTTACAGTTTGAAATAGGCCGACATTGAGCACATCTAGCCTTATGGATAGCCAAGGTACACAAACAGCTTTAAAATATAGTAAAACTGCTTCTGAAGCAGAATGGTCCACTAATTCTGTAGAAATGCTTAATGTTGACTAAATGAAATGACCGAACAGAAGAGTCAGGTCTTGAACAAGAGAGAAAAAATGATATCACTTTTAGGCGAAGGACACCAGCTTTTAATAAAGAAGAAGGTGACAAGGACTTAAGTATTGCGTTTAACATTCTTTTTCAAGCTTCGTCCACTGCCAAAAGCCTGCCTTTGTTATTGGCAGTTGACATCGGCAGCTGTAGAGAAGAGCTGACTAATCATCAACTAAATGTAAAAAATCTATGAAAAACACCTTTTTCACTGTTAGACTGTTTACAACAAAAGTGCTCTCATTTTACATGTCCTATTTACACCAACTGTATTCTTTTGTTGTTGCTATCGTGATTGGTTAAGACAGTGTTACCCCTCTCCAGCCTACTTGAACCATGTTCCCTCTGGTCTGAGGAAGTAGGGCGTCAACTTAACCTCTTCTTGATGGAATGCAAAATGTACAAGTTGCAACATCTTTATGAAAATCAAAGTTTATTGGTGGCGTACAGAGTTTTGCAGATGTTATCGCAGGTGCAGCAAAATGATTATGTTTCTAGCTCCAACAACGCAGCAATACAATAACAATACACACATAATCCAAAAGAAAGAACAAGACATGAAGACAAGTCAGAACGAGCAATGTCAGAGTCCAGAATATAAATACATGTGAATGGTGAGTATGGACAGTATATTCATTGAAAAGGTGTGTACAGCAGTAGTTATATAGGATGAGCTTTGACTAAAATACAGTATATACATATAAAGTGGGTAAAACAGTATGTCAACATTATTAAAGTGACCAGTGTTCAATGACTATGTACATAGGGCAGCAGTCTCTAAGGTGCAGGGTAGAGTACCGGGTGGTAGCTGGCTAGTAACAGTGACTAAGGTTCAGACCAGGGTACTGTGCGTAGGCCGGCTAGTGGTGACTGTTTAACAGTCTGATGACCTGGAAATCGACTAATAAACAGGTTCTATCCGTCCCAGATTTGATGCACCTGTACTGTCTCGGGTGGCTGAGGTCCTTGATGATCTAATTAGCCTTCCTGTGACACCGGGTCCTGTAGATGTCCTGGAGGGCAGGCAGTGTGCCCCAGACGATGCGTTGGGCTGACTGCACCACCCTCTGGCGAGCCCTGCGGTTGCGGGTGGTGCAGTTGCCGTACCAGGCGGTGATACAGCCCGACAGAATCGTCTCAATGGTGCGACTGTAGACGTTCGTGAGGGTCTTGGGAGGGCAAGCTGAATTTATTCAGCCTTCTGATGTTGAAGAGGCGCTGTTGTGCTTTCACCACGCTGTCTGTGTGAAGGGACCATTTCAGGTCCTCAGTGAAATGCACGCCGATGAACTTAAAGTTTTTAACTCTCTCTGCTGTCTCCTGTAGTCCACAATCAGCTCCTTCGTTTGGTATTTAGTATTTTATTAGCATCCCCATTGGCTGTTGTGAAAGCAGCAGCTACTCTTCCTGAGATCCACACAAAACATGAAACATTACATAATACAGAACATTAATAGACAAGAACAGCTCAAGGACAGAACTACATGAATGAAAAAATGGCACACACAGCCTACAAATCAATACATACACACAAAATATCCAGGTCAAATAGGGGAGAGGCGTTGTGCCGTGAGGTGTTGCTTTATCTGTTTTTTGAAACCAGGTTTGCTGTTCATTTGAGCAATATGGGATGGAAGGGAGTTCCATGCAATAATGGCTCTATATAAAACTGTACGCTTAGTTGACGTTGAGGGAGAGGTTACTTTCGTGGCACCACTCCGCCAGGCCTCTCACCTCCTCCCTGTAGGATGTCTCGTCGTTGTTGTTAATCAGGCCTACAACTGTTGTGTCATCAGTAAACTTGATGATTGAGTTGGAGACGTGCATGGCCACGCAGTCATGGGTGAACAGAGAGGACAGGAGTGGGCTGAGCACGCACTCCTGTGGGGCCCCCGTGTTGAGGACCAGTGTGGCGGAGGTGTTGTTGTCTACCTTCAGCACCTGCGGTCGGCCCGTCGGGAAGTCTAGAATCCAGTTGCACAGGGAGGAGTTCAGAGCCCTGAGCTTAGTGATGAGCTTGGAGGGCACTATGGTGTTGAAAGCTGAGCTGTAGTTGATGAACAGCATTCTTACATAGGTATTCCTCTTTTCAAGGTGGGAAAGGGCAGTGTGCAGTGGAATGGTGATTGCGTCGTCCATTGATCTGTTGGGGCGGTATGCAAATTGTAGTTGGTCTAGGGTGTCGGGTTAGGTGGTGGTGATATTGTCCTTAACTAGCCTCTGGAAGCACTTCATGATGACAGAAGTGAGTGCAATGGGGCGATAGTCATTTAGTTACCTTTTGCATTCTTGGGTACAGGAACAATGGTGGACATCTTGAAGCAAGTGGGGACAACATGCTCTGATGAGGCGGCTTGGGATGCCGTCTTTTTTAAATTGGCCCATCCACCACCCCCCTCGTCGGAGGACAAAAATACACTTTGTTTTTACAGCTTTTTCTTTTTCTTGAATGTCTTACTCAAGTCTGCCACAGGGATTTTATTTATTTAACCTTTATTTTATCATGGTCATACTTAGACCAAGGTCTCTCTTCCACATGAGCCCTGAATTACAGAAATTACTGAAAATACACGCATCAAAATATATATATAAATACAAAATGCAAGCGGAAAGAAACAGTCATAAAAAAACGAACACATTCATCAGTAATAAGGTCCTCCATCAGCTTTCTGAATTGCCCTAGAGGCATCAAAACATCAAATGTAAGAATATTTTGAAGATTGTTCCACAAATAAGAACTATTGATAGTAAGGTCAGGAGCACACAGTCCTCGTCGGTGGCTCTGTGTTTTCCTCGAAACGGGCGAAGAAGGTGTTTAGCTTGTCCGGGAGCGAGGCGACAGTTTCCTGCGACTGGCTTTCCCTTTATAATCTGGAGTCCCTGACACATACGTCTTCTGTCTGAGCCGTTGGATTGTGACTGCACTTTGCCCTTTCACCTCTTTGAATGCCTTACAGAGGTCATAGCTGGTCTGTTTGTACACGTCCATATTCCCAGTCACCTTGCACTTTCAGTTTTGTGCAAATGCTGCCATCTAGCCACGGTTTTTGGTTTGGATAAGTTCTAATCGTCACAGTGAGAACAACATCCTCTATGCACATCCTGATGAACCCATTCATCTTTATTGACACAGACAGGGTTGAAGAGCTGACAGCCTTTCTTAGTGGAGGTCTGAGATTAGTGTCAGTCAATAATGTTAGTTACATTTACATTTTAGTCATTTAACAGATGCTCTTATCCAGAGCGATTTACAGGAGCAATTAGGGTTAAGTGCCTTGCTCAAGGGCACATCGACAGATGTTTCACCTAGTCGGCTCGGGGATTAGAACCAGCGACCTTTCGGTTACTGGCACAATGCTCTTAACCACTAAGCTACCTGCCGCCAGTTATTTGTATAGCACATTAAACCCATGCATTTGTCAGAAAGGGCTTGACAGCATTTCCGGGCCTAAACTGCCACAAGCGAAGGTGCTAGTGCCAAGGTAGAACAGGTTTTTGGATACTTGGGTTTCAAGTCAAATACCGCAGCCTCAATTCAAACATAATGAGACTAAATCTGACATGCTGCCCAAACAGGAATGTTTACAACGCCAATCAGTTCCAAGACGCTGAATAAGATGTTCCCTGTTGTTCCAGTGGGCCTTTAAACACTTCTGACAGGATGGAGAAGAAAGACATGAAGATCGTCAACCAGGGCCTGGAGGACGAGATGGTGAGTGACTGAAGAAACACCATACATGCCTCTCCAAAGACCATAACTCCATCAAGAGCCAATATCCTACCCCCTAGGCCCCAGCTGGAGTCTTTATGTAGATCGGAGATGACTGGATACTAGGTGGAAGCAGATATAGTGAAAGGCCATCTAGCCTTAGCCTTGTATATACCATACTGATTATCGCTAGTAATCCTTCTACCCCCCCTTTACTACCACTGTCTTTTGTCTAAACTAACACCTGACTTATTTCACCTGCTAGCACTGACTTGTTTAAAGAAATGAACTTATTGTGATCGAGATGTAGTTGTCCCTGATTGCACTGAATTTGCTCACAGCTGCTTGTTTGAAGAAGTGTACTTACTGTGATCAAGATGTGGTTGTCCCACTGGCTATCTATCCTAAGTTGAATGCACCAATTTGTAAGTCGCTCTGGATAAGAGCGTCTGCTAAATGACTTAAATGTAAATGTTATCAGGTGGCGTGAGATAGCTAGCTAATATTGATCTAATACTTCCTTAAGAAGCGCCTGGGGCAGGGGCTAGAGTAGCTGAGCTTCTGTCTGAGAGGTGTATGAAAATGTATGCACTAACTAACTGTAAGTCGCTCTGGATAAGAGCGTCTGCTAAATGACTAAAATGTAAAAAAAAAAAAAAAAAAAAAAATGTGTTACAGCCAATATTCCTCTCTGACCCAACGTGTGCCACCATCGCATTGTGTCTATAGGAGGTGTGGGGTTACCGGCCGTGCCCCTGGAAGATAGTTCTGGTGGGCGTTGGGGCGGTGTGCACCGGGGGGCTGCTGTTCCTGGTGCTCTACTGGCTGCCTGAGTGGGGAGTGAGAGGGACCTGCACACGGACCCCCTTCATCAGGGAGGCCCAGACACTGCTGCTCAGATCCACCGTACACTCATCTAATCTTACTCACTAAAGATAACCTTTTCAATGATACATCTATTCTATGCTGTGATGTTCTATTAAACCTTCTACGACCTAAGTAACAGTAAAGATAACATTGACTTGAGACTACATTACAAATTGTAATTAAGCAATAAGGCCCGAGGGGGTGTGGTATATGGCCAATATACCACGGCTAAGGACTGTTCTTAGTCATGACTTAACGCAGAGTGCCTGGATACAGCCCTTAGCTGTGGTATATCGGCCATATACCACAAACCCCCGAGATGCCTTATTGATGTTATAAACTGGGTACCAATGTAATTAGAGCAGTAAAAATAAATGTTTTGCCATACCCTGTCTGCCAATCAGCAATCAGGGCTCGAATCACCCAGTTTATAATTTACAATAACCAATTCTCTACTGAAGAGTCAGTCTGCTTAATCACTAATGTCACTAGTGTCTGACATAATCAAATGGATAGTAGTCACCTCCTCCCCAAGCTCGGAAGTCTATGTGCTGTGCGCAATTAACCTGTGGACAATGTTAAGTGGAGGTTAACTGGATGACTTGACATTGGTTCAATTCTCACAGGACGAGTTTAGGAGGTGGTTCCGGGCCAAGGTACATGTGATGCTAGTCCCTGGAAAGAGACCCTTTGACAGTGTCGATCTCCAGGGCCCTCTGCACATACCTAATGGGGACAGTATACACGCCTTCAGTGCCCTCCAAGATGAACATCAGGGAAAATACGTCCATATCCAGCCAGTTCAGGTAAGGCAATGGCCTCTGTTCTTCATCTTCTGATCTTCATTAACAAGCAGTGTCCCAATCGTCTTGAATGGTTCCCTCCCTTCATGTCCTTTCCTTCAAGACAACTGATGGGGCGAAAGTTACAGGTCAGTGTTCCTGGAGGAAAGGACATGAGGGAAGGAAGTTATCCAAGATTATTGAGACTCACGAAGAGATGGACACAGATCCAAAGCCCTCTCAGTTGATTTCGGAACATTGCTTGCTGTTCTGACCACATCTCTCTTTCTATCAGATTCTCTACTTCACCCACCACAGCACAAAATACTACTGGAATGATCTGCTACAGAATTTTGAAGTGTTTAAGTAAGAGCCTTATTGCAAAATCACATTTTGGAAGACTTCAGTAACCCCTATAAATGCGTAATTGTCCAGCTACTTTTAAAACATGGACATTCTCTATCGTCCTTATATGAAAGGTGGTAAGTAGACAGTATTACCATGGAGGTGACTGTGTGTGCTGCTATTCTAGAGGTTTGGAGGATGTCAGGGTGACTTGTTCCGGCATCCACACTGACCACAGCTCTGGTCTCAGCAAACTACTCCAGGACTACAGGTAGCCTACGTTACCCACAACCCTCTACTCCCATACACAGTACATCAGAGGAGGCCGGTGGGAGGAGCTATAGGGAGGACGGGCTCATTGTAATGGCTGGAATGGTCATGAATGGAACGGAGTCCAACGTGGTTTCCATATGTTTGATGTTTGATACCTTTCCATTTATTCCATTCCAGCCATTACAATGAGCCCCTTCCTCCTATAGCTCCTCCCACCTGCCTCTTCTGCAGTACCTCTACCTTACACATAGGCATAATCATACCTGTTCCTACAAGCACTAGTACACACACACCACCTGTTATTGAATCTCATTTGGCCCAACTGCTCTTTTGAATGATGGAATTTATATCTGAAAGTACAGCTAAGACTGGCTAGTCCGCACAAGCATACAGTACATATGGTATTTGAACACTTTGCCCCTTGGCGTGTGAGAAAGCTGGCAAAAATGCTAATGGATTCTAATCCGCTTTCAACAGGAGACTGTTCTTTGAGGTGAATGAGATAGCGGTGAGGGTGCCATCTGTGTTCAAGCTACTAATAAAAGAGGTAGGTTACTGGATACATCTTCTCTCTCACAACAACAAAAAAAAGTATGACCTGGAGTTTTTCTTGATCACCTGACCTGGAAAAACCCTGGAGCCCATTTATAGTCTTCAACTAGGCCCCAGAGTTTTTACGGGTCAGGTCACATGGCTAGAAATAACTACTGTCCCTTAGTGCAGTGGTTCCCAACTCCAGTTCTTGAGGACACCCAACAGCACACATTTTTGTTGTAGCCCCGGACAAACACACCTGATTCAACTCATTGAGGGCTTGATGGTTAGTTGACAAGTTGAATTAGGTGTGCTTGTCCGGGGCTACAATAAAAATATGTACTGTTGGGGGTACCCGAGGACCGGAGTTGGGAACCACTGCCTTAGAGTAAACGCTGCTTATTGTCCAATGACTCATCTGATAACAACAATCCCATTATCTAAAATGAAAATGAATAAATTGACAATAAAACAATCAGCAATTTTAACAATTAAAGCTGCATAGGATGAAACTAGCTCAATCATTCCCCCCCCATATTCATTATTTCGTCCTCAGGTCCTGAATCCGTTCTACATCTTCCAGCTCTTCAGCGTGATCCTGTGGAGCGCTGAACAGTATTACTACTACGCCGCAGCCATAGTCTTAATGTCTGTCATATCCATAGCAACCTCACTGTACACCGTCAAGAAGGTGGGTGATCGTCCCAGACCAAGCACTTCCTCATGATGTAGTGGTAGTGGCAGCCATGTTGCCTTTCAATCTGAGTTATCGGAGTTAAATGTTACTCGTTCCTTGGCATTGGCAGAATGTTTATTATTGTGGGGGGGCGATAACATTAAATTAAAATCTCCCTACCATCATATAAGAGACGGTTTGAATCCTAAGCAACCTGCCTACACATAGTTTGAAGTACAATACCAACATAGCTACTGTAGTAGGTCAAAGCTGTGTGCTGGAAAACCTTGGTGGAGCATGGGTGGAATAGGCATTGTGGTGCTTATGAATTTCCTATATTTTTTCGGCTTCAGACCGATGCCTATTCAAACATAAAACTGAGTTTTTGGTTTTTAATATATTAAGACGTGTGTACATCTGTGTTATTTAGCTTATGTTTATTTTAATGGATTCCCGCTTTCTCTGCTTACAGCAATACATCATGCTGCATGATATGGTGGCGACCCACAGTATTGTACGTGTCTCAGTGTGCAGAGGAAATCTAGGTACATAACAGGCCTGATAAGACTGCCTCTAAAGAGCTGAATGTAGTGTATTCATTATTACTTATCTACTATTGCATTTTATTAGTGACTTCCTCTGTTCCATTGTTTCGGTTACACTTTTGAAGTATGATCATGTGTATTTGATAATGGTTGACAATGTGTACTTGATAATGATTGATAATGGGTATAATTTCATCCTAGATCTGTTATTACATAGTATTATTATTATTATTATTATTATTATTATTATCATATATATTTTTTAAACTTGATTGTGAAGAAAAAACTAGTTATCTTATGGACTATGCTGCTGTGTATGTTATGGGCTCGTCATCTGACCAGAGGGGTATACTACAAAGCAGGATCAAGGAGTTAGCCAGCTAACTTGCCAAATATTATGAAATAACTTTTCTATTTATTTAGTTTAGCTTTCTTAATGAACCAGAAAATCAGTAGTTATTTCTGGTTGTTTATCACAGTTTGCTGGCTCCTGCTTTGTAGTATACCCCTCTGGTGTTGTGTTGAACACAGATGTCGAGGAAGCCATGTCCACAGAATTGGTCCCTGGTGATGTCATCGTCATCCCGTCCAATGGAATGATCATGCCCTGTGACGCCGTGCTGGTTCATGGAAACTGCATCGTCAACGAGAGTATGCTAACAGGTGACTATAAATGGTTCTTCCTTTAATTTGAACACTATGGGCCAGTTTCCCGGACCCAGATTAACCCTAGACCTGGACTAAAAAGCATGCTCAATGGGAAAACTAATTTGCAAGTGCTTTTCGGTTCAGGGCTAGCTTTAACCTGGGTCCAGGAACTCAGGCCCCATATGCCAAAATAAACGCTGCTGTGCTTCCATTGTAGTGTAATCAGGTTATGTGGTCCTCTCCAGGTGAGAGTGTGCCTGTCACCAAGACCAGCCTACCCAGCTCAGGAAAAGATGGGGCTGGCCTCTATAGCATAGAGGAACACAAGAGACACACACTGTTCTGTGGCACTCACATCATTCAGACCCGCTTCTACACTGGGGAACTGGTGAAGGCTGTGGTGGTCAGGACTGGTGAGACCACTTATTGTTTCCAGTCTTCTGTTATGGAGCTGACCTTAATACACCTAATACACCTGTATTACCTATTATAAACTGGGTGGTTCGAGCCCTGAATGCTGATTGGCTGACAGCAGTGGGATATCAGACCGTATACCGCTGGTATGACAAAACATTTGTTTACTGCTCTAATTACGTTGGTAACCAGTTTATAATAGCAATAAGGCACTTTTGGGGTCTGTGGTATATGGCCAATATACCACGGCTAAGGGCTGTTTCCAGGCACTCTGCGTTGCGTCGTGCTTAAGAACAGCCCTTAGCCGTGGTATATTGGCCATATACCACATCCCCTCGGGCCTTATTGCTTAAGTATAGCATATGTGTATTAGTGCATGGGCCTGAGACTAGGTTAACTGACATTAACAGGGCTATAAAGGTGTTATAGGCCTAGCTCAAAGTGATTGTGTGCATTCCGTTTTAAACTAACCTTCCCTGAATACAATGGTGGAGGGAGACATGGCGAGGATGGGCTCCCAGCTTCCACTGGGATGTGAGATAAATATACTTAATTATAGGGTTAATATGGCACTCTGCAGCTCCTCAATTCAATTCAAATGCTATTTAGGTTATTTCCTTGCAATATTTGTTGTCTGTCAGGTTTCAGCACAGAGAAGGGCCAGCTGGTGCGCTCCATCCTGTACCCCAAGCCCACTGACTTCAAGCTGTACAGAGACGCGTATCTCTTCCTGCTTTGTCTGGTGGGAGTGGCTGGCATCGGCTTCGTCTACACCATCGTCCTCAGCATCATAAACCAGGTACTGCAGTTTGTCTGTTCAGGCATTGAAAAAACGGATTGCATTTGTGTAGTGCTTTTCCCGCTAGTACTCAGTGGGTTAAACTTACCCACTCCACCATTAATGTGTAGCATCCATCCTGTTTCTTTGGTTTAGTATTAAATGGGTGAAAATAGTCCTCTGGCAATGTGTGAATTTACCATTATTTAAACATGCATGGCCCATTCCCAACCACCTCTCTCATTTGGAAGAATAATACTGTCTCACAGTTTAGTCTAGCAATAGTGTTGACGTTTCCCTATGTCTGCAGTCTGTCAATTTCATTTAGTATTTTCCCCTTCCATGTCCAGGTTCCAGCCAAACTTCTTAGAAGGCTCTTCTCTTTGAACAGGTTCCAGCCAAAACCATAGTGGTTGAATCTCTGGACATTATCACCATCACGGTGCCCCCAGCGCTGCCTGCAGCCATGACAGCGGGCATCGTCTATGCCCAGCGCCGGCTGAAACGTGTGGGCATCTTCTGCATCAGCCCCCAGAGGATCAACATCTGTGGCCAGCTCAACCTCGTCTGCTTCGATAAGGTACCCACTATGCCTCGTCTGCTTCGACAAGGTACCCACTATGCCTCGTCTGCTTCGATAAGGTACCCATTATGCCTCGTCTGCTTCGACAACGTACCCACTATGCCACGTAAACACAAACTATCAAACTTCATTCCAAGTATCAGGCTGTTATAATCACTAGCAAAACATTTTGCTCTATCTAGTAGAATGTTTTTGTAAAACTATGAATCTGTGATTTTAAAATAAAGTGTTCAGAATCTCTAGCTAGCACACAGGTACTAAATGCAGACAGTTGTAGAATGAAGCTACATTATATTTCTGTGTAACCGTCCTGCTCCCCACACAGACTGGTACTCTTACTGAAGATGGTTTGGACCTTTGGGGGATCCAGAGAGCTGAAAATGGCAGGTGAGAATGAGAGGGATATGCGGTGTCCATGTTTCTCATCATGGCCTCCATGGCTAAGGAGAGATGTGCTCTTCTACCATGTATCAGTTATCTACTGTCTCTGAACCCTCCGTTGTTATGGGGAAGTCAGTGGATGAATACCACAGCTCCTTTGTTTCCCCAGTCCTTTCTCTGTGACCCCTCTAGTCCCCTCGTAAAACCCCACTACATTAAAGGGGCAATCAGCAGTTGAAACGATAACAAAGCCCACCACTGTTTTGGTAAAAAGCTGAGGGATGGGGCTGGAGAAATGTAACCACTCTCAAATTCATAGACAGAGTTATGGATGTAAGGACTGACCATCCATGATATCAACATTATAGTTCTAACCATGTTTTGAGGCTTTACAATGTTTGTTTACATTTACTTTGTTTTATAAACACTGGAGTAAAACAAGCTTATATTTTGGGTTCTGATGAGGTACGACAGTTGAACTAAAGCTCATGAGTATTTATACGTTATATTCTTCAAGAATCAATGGGTACATATTATTAATTTGTAGGGCCAAAAATGGATGTAGCAACTACAGATGTTCCTTTTTAAAGGGATAGTTACACATTTACTTAATGTTGTAGTTACTTTTTTAAAGCTATTCAGTCATAAACCCACAATTTACACGTGTTTACTTAGCTGCAGCCCCCTATGGGTGAAAAACACTAAACTGATCTTAGATCAGCTTTTCAATCTATTTATTTCTCCTCAGTTTCTCTCCCCCAGAGGATGACCCAGCCAATGAGACTCTAGTCAGGTCCTCGTTTGTGTCCTGCATGGCCACCTGCCACTCTCTGACCAAGCTAGAGGGAGAACTCTCCGGAGACCCACTGGACCTCAAGATGTTCAACGCCACAGGCTGGGTCAGTCTGTCGCAATGCTGTCTCGAAGTTGTCGCAATGTTTTTGTTCCTGTGTGGATATTGTAACCTACAGTAGTTTATGTTATATACTGAACAAAATTATAAACACAACATGTAATGTGTTGGTCCCATGTTTCATGAGCTGAAATAAAAGATCCCAGAAATTGTACAGATGCACAAAAAGCTTATTTCCTCTCAAATGTTGTGCACAAATTTGTTTACATCCCTGTTAGTGAGCATTTCTCCTTTGCCAAGATAATGCATCCACCTGACAGGTGTGGCATATCAAGAAGCTTATTAAACAGCATGATCATTATACAGGTGCTCCTTGTGATGGGGACAATAAAAGGCCATTCTAAAATGTGCAGGTTTGTCACACAACACAATGCCACAGATGTCTCATGTTTTGAGGGAGCGTGCAATTGGCATGCTGACTGCAGGAATGTCCACCAGAGCTCTTGACAGATAATTAAATGTTCATTGCTCTACCATAAGCCACCTCCAACGTCGTTTTAGAGAATTTGGCAGTACGTCCAACCTTTTCTCTCAACCGCAGACCACGTGTAACCACGCCAGCCCAGGACCTCCACATCCGGCTTCTTCACCTGCAAGATAGTCTGAGACCAGCCACCCGGACAGCTGATGAAACTGTGGGTTGGCACAACTGAAGAATTTCTGCACAATCTGTCAGAAACCATCTCAGGGAAGCTCGTATGCGTGCTCGTTGTCCTCACCAGGGTCTTGACCTGACTGCAGTTCGGCGTCGTAACCGACTTCAGTGGGCAAATGCTCACCTTCAATTGCCACTGGCACGCTGGAGAAGTGTGCTCTTCATGGATGAATCCCAGTTTCAACTGTACCGGGCAGATGACAGACAGCGTGTATGGCGTCGTGTGGGCGAGCGGTTTGCTGATGTCAACGTTGTGGACTGAGTGCCCCATGGTGGCGGTGGGGTTATGGTATGGGCAGGTATAAGCTACGGACAACAAACACTATTGCATTTTATCAATGGCGAGATCCTCGGGGCCCATTTGTCGTGCCATTCATCTGCCGCCATTACCTCATGTTTCAGCATGATAATGCATGGCCCCATGTCGCAAGGATCTGTACACAATTCCTGGAAGTGAAAATGTCCCAGTTCTTCCATGGCCTGCATACTCATATGTAACCCATTGAGCACGTTTGGGATGCTCTGGATCGACGTGTACGACAGCGTGTTCCAGTTCCCGCCAATATCCAGCAACTTCGCACAGCCATTGAAGAGGAGTGGGACAACATTCCACAGGCCACAATCAACAGCCTGATCAACTCTATGCGAAGGAGATGTGTCGAGCTGCATGATGCTAATTGTGGTCACACCAGATACTGACTGTTTTTATGATGCAAGCCCCTACCTTTTGACCTGTGACCAACAGATGCATATCTTTATTCCCAATCATGTGAAATCCATAGATTAGGGCCTATTGAATTTATTTCAATTGATGACCGATTTCCTTATATGAACTGTAACTCAGTAAAATCTTCGACATTGTTGCATGTTGCGTTTTATATTTTTGTTCAGAGTAGTTATGCTAACAATGCTACATGCTAACTCAGTTTCTGTATGAATGCTGTAACAATATGTTACACATACTGGTATTATACACAGGAAATGGAAATGTTCCAACTTGTATATGTACTGTTGCTGACTGAAACATGCTCTGAAACCTTCTTTGTATCGTCATGACTACAACACAAAGCATATTGGCAGCAGTGGGATCCTTTCTGTTAGAGCTATGCTAACAGAATAGCTGGAAGATGCTACATGCTAACACAAGCACAAAATCCCTGCCATTGGTGCTAGACTGTTTCTGCGTTCAGCATCGTTGCCTTGGCAAGATAGCAACAAGTTGGCTAAAGAAGACTGGCCCCAGGGTTACCCGTCTAAATCAAACGGGTCACTAATGTTGTTTAAAACCAATGTTTGTGATGTTCAGATTCTAGAGGAGCCCACAGAGGAAGAAACCGCCCTCCACAATCCCATAATGCCCACCGTGGTGCGGCCACCCAAACAGGTGCACCCCGAGGTCAACCAGGAAGTCAATCTAGCACAGAACATGGTACAGTATTCATAGTATGCTCTCTCCTACATCTCTACATCTCAATATCTGGTAGATAAACCTTAACTATAGTTATCTTCAAACCTTATTTTCTTCTTTGCGTTTTTAGGAGCTGTCTGAGCTGACGGTAAGTAGTGTGAGGGCTTTTTCAAATGCATCATTCTTTCCTTCCTTAAATATTCATGTTTTTGTGAATGGATTTGTTTGTGATTGGATTTGTTTGTGAATGGAAAAGTTGAATGGATGAACGGTTTAATGGATATTGTTTGACCATGTGTTGTCGGTCTCTCAGTTGTCCTATGAGATTGGGATCGTCCGTCAGTTCCCTTTCTCGTCGGCTCTACAGAGGATGAGTGTGGTGGTCCGGAAGCTGGGGGAGAAGCGCATGGACGCCTACGTCAAGGGGGCACCAGAGGTTATGGCCAGCCTCTGTAGAGAGGACACAAGTCAGTTAGACATTTATTCAATCTTACCAGGGAGCAGTTTTACCAGAACGTGTACTTCTATTCCAGTACCCCACCTGTATGTGCACTGTCAAGACAGGCTTAGGCAATTACATGAACATGTCTGCAGGTTAATAGACTGCAACCCAATGAATTCTTCTTCTTTTCTCTCTAGTACCAGAGAGCTTCACAGAGACCCTGGAGTCTTACACCAGGCAGGGGTTCAGAGTCATAGCCTTGGCCCATCGCCAGCTGGAGGCCAAACTCTCCTGGCATAAGGTCCAGAACCTCAACAGGTAGTAGAATGTGCTGAATAGAATCACAGTAGTGAGAACTGTGGCTTATTTCCTGTTAGAAGATTCTAGACATTTGAATGTGTGAATTTGTGAACTTCCCCCTTTCACAAATAGTGTAACCTTTTAATTAGCGGCATTATTTTTACGTGGGCTAAATTCTTATTTTTTAAATGAATGAATCTGTTTTCTATCCCTGTCAGAGACCTCATAGAGACCAATATGGAGTTCCTTGGGCTCCTAATCATGCAAAACAAGCTGAAGGAAGAGACTGCTGGGGTTTTAAAAGACCTACGACGTGCAAACATTCGCACCGTGATGGTTACAGGTGAATAAGACAATCCAATACACAGTTTTCATCAACAATACAAAATGTTGTCAGTATTCTGGGAGATTGTTTAGGTTTGCTAGTGCCTTTTGTACTGTAGCATGTATCAATCTTACCAATATTCAATACCATTCTCCCAAGAGCACTTTACACTGAAGTAACCATCAGTACTGCAAAGCCATATAAACTGATATTATGTCATTTGGTATGACTAAGCTAACTACAACTAGCTGCCACACCTACACTGATAACAATGGAAATGTATAGCGTCTTACATTTGACATTTTAGTCATTTAACTGGTTATGCATCTTGTTTTCCTCCCTCTCTGTAGGTGATAATATGCTAACAGCTATATCAGTAGCCAGAGACTGTGGGATGATAACCCCTCATGAGAGGGTCATCGTAGCAGACGCCACACCTCCCAAAGACATCCAGCCTGCTACGATCCATTGGCACTACACAGAGAACCACGCCACCAGTAAAGACAACCGTGTTGAGGTGAGGGGAAAAACGGAATTAGAAGACATATAGATTGATATTCAACTATTCTTTAAAGACAGGATATGAGTTTATTAAGCAAGTCTAACTTGGAAACAAGATCTTTATATTTAAAAAGGACTTCCTGGATGAATAGCGCAGTATGTGTATATTCAGTATATTGCTCGTCCTGTAGCCTAAGTACACAGTTTCTCTTTTCCTCATTGACGTTGTTGCAACTAATGATCCATCATGGCCGTTCATTAACCCCTTTTCTCTATTGTTCCCCAGTCAGTGGAAATGAGCCTTGAGGATGTGGGCCATGTTACTTATGGTGAGCAGCCCATGCAGCAGGAGCAGCGCTACCACTTTGCCATGAGTGGCAGGTCCTTCGCTGTCATCACCGAGCACTTCCCTGACCTGGTCCAAAAGGTCAGTGCCAAATTCCATCCCTCTGTTTGGACAATATAGATAAAATGACTGTAGGATGACGGACGTACTAAATTGCTACATTCTAGTGTTCAGTGCCTCCGTTAACTGAGCTGGGTTTGTAAGACCCATGGCTGTGTTTACACAGGCAGCCGAATTCAGATATTTTTCCACTCATGGGTCTTTTGACTAATCAGATCAGCTCTTTTGCCAATAATTGGGCAAAAGATCAGAATTGAGCTGCATGTGTAAACACAGCCTTAGTCACACTGTAATACAGCATTATTTGATGCTAGTGTAATGCTCTGTCTGTCCACTGGGTGATGCTGTAGCTGGCACTGCGTGCCACAATATTCGCCCGCATGGCTCCTGACCAGAAGACTCAGCTGGTAGAGGTCCTACAGAGTGTGGAGTGAGTCTCCTCTTCAGCACTAACCCTACGAGCACAAGACGTTGAAAATAAGTATTTTTGAATGAAAATACATATTTTTGGGATGAAAATACGTCCTTTTGGATGAAAATACATATTTTTGGAAAGACGTTGAAAAGACGTATTTTCAACGTCTTGTGCTTACTGGGAAACTACATTATGCAACATTTCTGTTATCCAGTGAAGTAATATGTTGACCACTTGGCGTTAATTACCTCCTATTTTTTTGCTTTCTTTGAAGCTATACTGTAGGGATGTGTGGTGATGGTGCCAATGACTGTGGCGTAAGTATGGGGTTGTCATTTTTCATTTTGTTGTCATTTTTAGGTGTACTACTGTCCTGAAGAGATGTACTGAGTGTGTTTCATCTCATGCTATAACATCATGTTTTACTGCTATTCGTGTGGTCCTTTGTAGCTCAGTTGGTATAGCATGGCGCTTGCAACACCAGGATAGTTGGTTCGATTCCCGGGACCATCCTTATGTAAAATGTATGCACACATGTCTGTAAGTCGCTTTGGGAAAAAGCAGCTGGCATATATTATTGTAAAGAATGCTTGAATGGGGCCACTGTCTGGACCATAGGATCAGCTGTTTACTAACTGTACACAGCTCAAGCAGTATGACATTGGTCAGTAGATTCCATAAGGGGACAGTATTCTCATGACGGCACTATTAGGAACAGACGTCTCTTTCCTGTAATGCCGCCCTCTTATAACTCTGCTATAAAAAGTATTTTTCCAGACAGACTATTACCCTTCACCTGGCCCCCACAGTAATTGAATCCACAACCAATGTTCCAAGCATTTATTTGGAGCACGTTGAGTGACCTCCCCTCCTCCCTCTGCTATCTCCAGGCCCTAAAGAGAGCTCACAGTGGGATTTCTCTGTCAGAGCTGGAGGCCTCGGTCGCCTCCCCCTTCACCTCCTCCACCGCCAACATCTCCTGTGTGCCCAACCTCATTAGGTACTGTAGCATCAATCAGATGTATTTTCTAAAGCCCTATTTACATCAGCAGTTGTCACAAAGTGCTTTACAGTTACCCAGCCTAAAACCCCAAAGAGCAAGCAATGCAAAGGCAGAAGCACAGTGGCCAGGAAAAACTAGAGAGGAACCAGCATCCCTTTCATCAACAATGTCAACTGTCTATTTATTTGACAGTCCTTATACAGTTGGTATAAATTACATGGCATAAGTACCAGTCAAATATCTGTCTGTAGAATAAAATGTATCTGTTGAGGTATTTGAAGAGCTGTATCAAAGTAGTCTCATCCAGAGTTGCCAGGCTGAATGATGGCCTGTTGTTTCTCCACAGAGAGGGGCGAGCTGCTCTCATCACCTCCTTCTGTGTGTTCAAGTTCATGGCCCTGTACAGCATCATCCAGTACCTCAGTGTCACGCTCCTCTACTCTGTGAGTGCTGGTCCCAGATCAGTTTAGCTGCTATGATTAACCGACAAAACATGATAACGGCTGGTTTGAGATCAGTTTAGCTGCTATGATCAACTGTCAAACATGATAACGGCTGGTTTGAGATCAGTTTAGCTGCTATGATCAACTGACAAATATGGTAAAGGCTGGTTTGAGATCAGTTTTTAAGGGGTTGTGTGTCTCTCTCTGTTCTAGATCCTCAGCAACTTGGGAGACTTCCAGTTCCTCTTCATTGACGTTGCTATCATTCTGATCATTGCCTTCACAAGTGAGTAATAGAAACCTATCTCCAGAATGTTTCAACCAGCATTACTTGAGTTGAGTATCTCAAATCAAATCAAATTGTATTTGCCACATGCGCCGTATACAACAGGTGTAGACCTTACAGTGTAATGCTTACTTACAAGCCCTTAACCAACAATGCAGTTTTAAGAAAATAAAAAAGTGTTAAGTAAAAAATAGATAAGTAATAAAATAAAAAAATACAATAATTAGACATTGATCGTTTATATATGGGGGACTCAGATATTCACATCCTAATTACTGTATCAGTGCTGTATCACTGAAATGAATGACAAAAAATGTATCAACTTTACTGCCAGTTATTGATTTCCTATTGTTGATTATTTATTGTCAAAAAGTGAGTCTGAACCCGGCGTGGAAGGATCTGGTGGCGCAGCGGCCCCCGTCCAGTCTGATTTCAGGCCCTCTGCTGTTCTCCGTGCTGACCCAGATCCTCACCTGTCTGGCCTTCCAGGTCCTGGCCTTCCTCTGGGTCCGGGGCCAGAACTGGTACGAGAAATGGACGCCCCTCTCGGAGTGAGTACTGCACTGCCTGGGCTGGGGGAAGGAAACTGGGACACCTATTTGGCTATTTATGACCCAGAAAGTTATCTGATGGTCCAAAGGGTAATCTGAACCATATATATGATCCAAAATATTATCTGATTGTCCAACAAAATAATCAGGGAGACCCCTATTGATGGTCTGAAAGAGTTATCTGATTGTCCAAAAAGTGATCTGAGAGACTTACTGTATATGGAAGGTCCAAAAACCCAATCCAGAAGTCCAAGAAAGTTATCTGGGGGTTCAAGAGATTGATCAGGGCTACTCCACCATGCCACCTAGTGGTGTGTCTACACCAAGGAAGTCCATCCCTTAGACGTTTGCTCTGGATGACAGTTAAGATCTTGGCATATCCTGGAAACAATCTGAGGTATAACATCTGGCCCATGTAATTAGGTCCAAGAAAGTTATCTTCATGCTAACCCAAGTTTTTCTTCAACAGTGCCTGTAATATTTCCAGTGGCAATCTCACCCATGGTCCCAACATAACGTCACATGTCGACCACAAGAACATCAGGAACTATGAGAACACTACACTCTTCTACGTCTCCTCCTTCCAGTACCTGGCAGTGGCCATCATCTTCTCCAAGGGAAAACCTTTCAGACAGCCAAGCTATAAAAACTGTAAGCTCCACCTGTGTATTGTCAACTGTGTTTGAATCCACAGCAACAGCAGATTTAAGATGCTAATGTTATTGTTTTACATAGAGCTAACATTTACTATGAAGCTATGGCTTACAGTATACCTCGTCTGATATGTCAATCTGGGCCTGGGGTCAATTCCCTTTTAATTCCAGTTAATTCAGAAAGTAAACCAAATTCCATTTTAATTTCCAAATGTTCCTCATTGAAAATCATTGAAGAGAATTGGAATTGGAATTTCAGTGTACTTCCGGAATTGACTGGAATTGAAATGGAATTGACCCCAACCCCGATGTCAATTAAATTGTCCATAATTTGTATGAGCAGTAAAATGACGTAGTTACTGGTAACCTCATTTTGTTCGAACCGATCTCAATAGGGCCGTTCATGCTGTCCTGTGTGGCTCTGTACATCTTCCTCTTCATGATCATGCTGTATCCTGTTCCTGCCATCGACAACTTCCTGGAGGTGAGTGAGACAAAATGGCCGACCCAAAATGGCTGCCGTTGCCTGGCATGATGTGGTGTAGTGTATGCCTTGCTAGTGATGCTTTTGTTTTGAGACTAGCTAACCCCATCATGCTCTTTCCCTGTAGATTGTGTGTGTTCCCCATGAATGGCGCATAACAGTGGTCATCATTGTCCTAGTGAATGCCGCCGTGTCTTTCCTATTGGAGGTACAGTATGTTATAGGGAATTTCATGTGTATTCGCCCTACAATCTGTCTATATAGCCAATTTATTGAAAAATTCCTACAGGATTCAGCTTGTTGAGAATCTTGCATGTAGAAATCTGTGAGTATAAAATGACACTAATCCAATCAATTGACTCAATAATCAAATATAACAATCACATTGAATCAATATTTCTTAATGAATGTCTGTTTTTTATATTTTTTACTGTTGTTCTGAGTGACATCCTTGTTTTTGCTCATAACCTGATCATCACCCCCTACTATGGACGATCAGTAGCAATTTTGTTTTCACTCCTGCCCAATGAAATCTTCCTTAGACTTTGGTCCTTGACATCATCTTATGGAAGCTGGTGTTCGGTCGAGACAAGCAGGGGGGCAGCGATGGCATGGCCGTCACCTCCGCTACTCACACACCTCAGGTTGGGAATGTTTAGGCTTTGCATCTTTAATTTGTTCTCTTTCACTCTGTAGATCTAGTAGTTATCCCCCCCCCACTATGACCCATAGTAGTTATCCCCCCACTATGACCCATAGTAGTTATCCCCCCCACTATGACCCATAGTAGTTATCCCCCCCCCACTATGACCCATAGTAGTTATCCCCCCCCCCACTATGACCCATAGTAGTTATCCCCCCCCACTATGACCCATAGTAGTTACCCCCCCCCACACTATGACCCATAGTAGTTATCCCCCCACTATGACCCATAGTAGTTATCCCCCCCCACTATGACCCATAGTAGTTACCCCCCCCCCCACTATGACCCATAGTAGTTATCCCCCCACTATGACCCATAGTAGTTATCCCCCCCCACTATGACCCATAGTAGTTACCCCCCCCCCCACTATGACCCATAGTAGTTATCCCCCCCCACTATGACCCATAGTAGTTATCCCCCCCCACTATAACCCATAGTAGTTATCCCCCCCCACTATGACCCATAGTAGTTATCCCCCCCCCACTATGACCCATAGTAGTTATCCCCCCCCCCACTATGACCCATAGTAGTTATCCCCCCCCACTATGACCCATAGTAGTTATCCCCCCACTATGACCCATAGTAGTTATCCCCCCCACTATGACCCATAGTAGTTATCCCCCCACTATGACCCATAGTAGTTATCCCCCCCCCACTATGACCCATAGTAGTTATCCCCCCCCACTATGACCCATAGTAGTTATCCCCCCCACTATGACCCATAGTAGTTATCCCCCCCACTATGACCCATAGTAGTTATCCCCCCCACTATGACCCATAGTAGTTATCCCCCCCACTATGACCCATAGTAGTTATCCCCCCCCCCCACTATGACCCATAGTAGTTATCCCCCCCCCACTATGACCCATAGTAGTTATCCCCCCCCACTATGACCCATAGTAGTTATCCCCCCACTATGACCCATAGTAGTTATCCCCCCCACTATGACCCATAGTAGTTATCCCCCCACTATGACCCATAGTAGTTATCCCCCCCCCACTATGACCCATAGTAGTTATCCCCCCCACTATGACCCATAGTAGTTATCCCCCAACTATGACCCATAGTAGTTATCCCCCCACTATGACCCATAGTAGTTATCCCCCCCCACTATGACCCATAGTAGTTATCCCTCCACTATGACCCATAGTAGTTATCCCCCCCCCACTATGACCCATAGTAGTTATCCCCCCCCCCCACTATGACCCATAGTAGTTATCCCCCCCACTATGACCCATAGTAGTTATCCCCCCCACTATGACCCATAGTAGTTATCCCCCCCACTATGACCCATAGTAGTTATCCCCCCCACTATGACCCATAGTAGTTATCCCCCCACTATGACCCATAGTAGTTATCCCTCCCACTATGACCCATAGTAGTTATCCCCCCCCACTATGACCCATAGTACAGTGGGGAAAAAAAGTATTTAGTCAGCCACCAATTGTGCAAGTTCTCCCACTTAAAAAGATGAGAGAGGCCTGTAATTTTCATCATAGGTACATGTCAACTATGACAGACAAAATTAGAAAATAAATCCAGAAAATCACATTGTAGGATTTTTAATGAATTTATTTGCAAATTATGGTGGAAAATAAGTATTTGGTCACCTACAAACAAGCAAGATTTCTGGCTCTCACAGACCTGTAACTTCTTCTTTAAGAGGCTCCTCTGTCCTCCACTCGTTACCTGTATTAATGGCACCTGTTTGAACTTGTTATCAGTATGAAAGACACCTGTCCACAACCTCAAACAGTCACACTCCAAACTCCACTATGGCCAAGACCAAAGAGCTGTCAAAGGACACCAGAAACAAAATTGTAGACCTGCACCAGGCTGGGAAGACTGAATCTGCAATAGGTAAGCAGCTTGGTTTGAAGAAATCAACTGTGGGAGCAATTATTAGGAAATGGAAGAGATACAAGACCACTGATAATCTCCCTCGATCTGGGGCTCCACTCAAGATCTCACCCCGTGGGGTCAAAATGATCACAAGAACGGTGAGCAAAAATCCCAGAACCACACGGCGGGACCTAGTGAATAACCTGCAGAGAGCTGGGACCAAAGTAACAAAGCCTACCATCAGTAACACACTACGCCGCCAGGGACTCAAATCCTGCAGTGCGAGACGTGTCCCCCTGCTTAAGCCAGTACATGTCCAGGCCCGTCTGAAGTTTGCTAGAGTGCATTTGGATGATCCAGAAGAGGATTGGGAGAATGTCATATGGTCAGATGAAACCAAAATATAACTTTTTTGGTAAAAACTCAACTCGTCGTGTTTGGAGGACAAAGAATGCTGAGTTGCATCCAAAGAACACCATACCTACTGTGAAGCATGGGGGTGGAAACATCATGCTTTGGGGCTGTTTTTCTGCAAAGGGACAAGGATGACTGATCCGTGTAAAGGAAAGAATGAATGGGGCCATGTATCGTGAGATTTTGAGTGAAAACCACCTTCTATCAGCAAGGGCATTGAAGATGAAACGTGGCTGGGTCTTTCAGCATGACAATGATCCCAAACACACCGCCCGGGCAACGAAGGAGTGGCTTCGTAAGAAGCATTTCAAGGTCCTGGAGTGGCCTAGCCAGTCTCCAGATCTCAACCCCATAGAAAATCTTTGGAGGGAGTTGAAAGTCTGTGTTGCCCAGCGACAGCCCCAAAACATCACTGCTCTAGAGGAGATCTGCATGGAGGAATGGGCCAAAATACCAGCAACAGTGTGTGAAAACCTTGTGAAGACTTACAGAAAACGTTTTGACCTGTGTCATTGCCAACAAAGGGTATATAACAAAGTATTGAGAAACTTTAGTTATTGACCAAATACTTATTTTCCACCATAATTTGCAAATAAAATCATAAAAATTCCTACAATGTGATTTTCTGGAGAAAAAAAATCTAATTTTGTCTGTCATAGTTGACGTGTACCTATGATGAAAGTTACAGGCCTCTCTCATCTTTTTAAGTGGGAGAACTTGCACAATTGGTGGCTGACTAAATACTTTTTTTCCCCACTGTAGTTATCCCCCCCACTATGACCCATAGTAGTTACCCCCCCCACTATGACCCATAGTAGTTATCCCCCCCACTATGACCCATAGTAGTTATCCCCCCCACTATGACCCATAGTAGTTATCCCCCCCACTATGACCCATAGTAGTTATCCCCCCACTATGACCCATAGTAGTTATCCCCCCCACTATGACCCATAGTAGTTACCCCCCCCCCACTATGACCCATAGTAGTTATCCCCCCCCACTATGACCCATAGTAGTTATCCCCCCCACTATGACCCATAGTAGTTATCCCCCCCACTATGACCCATAGTAGTTATCCCCCCCACTATGACCCATAGTAGTTATCCCCCCCACTATGACCCATAGTAGTTATCCCCCCCCACTATGACCCATAGTAGTTATCCCCCCCACCATGACCCATAGTAGTTATCCCCCCCACTATGACCCATAGTAGTTATCCCCCCCACTATGACCCATAGTAGTTATCCCCCCCACTATGACCCATAGTAGTTATCCCCCACACTATGACCCATAGTAGTTATCCCCTCACTATGACCCATAGTAGTTATCCCCCCCACTATGACCCATAGTAGTTATCCCCCCCACTATGACCCATAGTAGTTATCCCCCACACTATGACCCATAGTAGTTATCCCCCCCACTATGACCCATAGTAGTTATCCCCCCCACTATGACCCATAGTAGTTATCCCCCCACTATGACCCATAGTAGTTATCCCCCACACTATGACCCATAGTAGTTATCCCCCCCACTATGACCCATAGTAGTTATCCCCCCACTATGACCCATAGTAGTTATCCCCCACACTATGACCCATAGTAGTTATCCCCCCCACTATGACCCATAGTAGTTATCCCCCCCCACTATGACCCATAGTAGTTATCCCCTCACTATGACCCATAGTAGTTATCCCCCCCACTATGACCCATAGTAGTTTTCCCCCCCACTGTGACCCATAGTAGTTATCCCCCCCCACTATGACCCATAGTAGTTATCCCCCCCACTATGACCCATAGTAGTTATCCCCCCCACTATGACCCATAGTAGTTACCCCCCCACTATGACCCATAGTAGTTATCCCCCCCCACTATGACCCATAGTAGTTATCCCCCCCACTATGACCCATAGTAGTTATCCCCCACACTATGACCCATAGTAGTTATCCCCCCCACTATGACCCATAGTAGTTATCCCCCCCACTATGACCCATAGTAGTTATCCCCCTCACTATGACCCATAGTAGTTATCCCCCCCACTATGACCCATAGTAGTTATCCCCCCCACTATGACCCATAGTAGTTATCCCCCACACTATGACCCATAGTAGTTATCCCCCCCACTATGACCCATAGTAGTTATCCCCCCCACTATGACCCATAGTAGTTATCCCCCCCACTATGACCCATAGTAGTTATCCCCCCCACTATGACCCATAGTAGTTATCCCCCTCACTATGACCCATAGTAGTTATCCCCCCCACTATGACCCATAGTAGTTATCCCCCCCACTATGACCCATAGTAGTTATCCCCCCACTATGACCCATAGTAGTTATCCCCCCCACTATGACCCATAGTAGTTATCCCCCTCACTATGACCCATAGTAGTTATCCCCCCCACTATGACCCATAGTAGTTATCCCCCCCACTATGACCCATAGTAGTTATCCCCCCACTATGACCCATAGTAGTTATCCCCCCCCCACTATGACCCATAGTAGTTATCCCCCCCCCCACTATGACCCATAGTAGTTATCCCCCCCACTATGACCCATAGTAGTTATCCCCCCCACTATGACCCATAGTAGTTTTCCCCCCCACTATGACCCATAGTAGTTATCCCCCCACTATGACCCATAGTAGTTATCCCCCCCACTATGACCCATAGTAGTTATCCCCCCCACTATGACCCATAGTAGTTATCCCCCCCCACTATGACCCATAGTAGTTATCCCCCCCACTATGACCCATAGTAGTTTTCCCCCCCACTATGACCCATAGTAGTTATCCCCCCCACTATGACCCATAGTAGTTATCCCCCCCACTATGACCCATAGTAGTTATCCCCCCCACTATGACCCATAGTAGTTATCCCCCCCACTATGACCCATAGTAGTTGTCCCTCCCTTTCCCCCCTCACTATGCATACACAACGTTGATACATTGATCCTGGCTCTTGCTTTTGAGGGGCTTGATATACAGTGCATTTGTTTTGTGCTGAATTTATTTTGTCTTTTTTATGATTGAAGAAGCTGAGAAGTAAGTGAGATTTAAATGACTAAGAACTATAGATGCACCGATATAGAAAGATTCAGTCCTAGAACCATTATTTTCTGGGCTGTGATAGACGATACTGATATTTTTAAAACTGCTTTGCAGAAATGTCTGCAAACCTTCTCTCAGAAACAAGAACTTCATGCAAGCACACCTGGCGTTTCAGTGGCAGATTATTTTAGAAATAAAATATCATCTGAATATCAGCTATGAAAGAGCCGATATTAAATAATATTGTGTGATACCGATATTTATACCGGTATCATGTTTTAAGCAATTATTGTCCAATACAGATATTTAGTCTGATATATCATGCATTATTACTAGGAATAAAAATACTTTCTGCAGCATTTGAAAAGCAACCACTGGCATACCACACACCCCCGCAAGGTCGCCGCCCTTCCCCTCTCCACCCTGGAGGTTGCCCCCCCCAGAAAGCATATGAATGGGTCATTAGCCATAGCAAAAATGTTGAAAATTACAGAACATTTACTGTAAACAAGCAAAATTCTCTCAGCCTCATTGCAACGTGTAGAATAGCATGAGATTAGCAACATGTGTAGAATAGCATGAGATTAGCAACATGTGTAGAATAGCATGAGATTAGCAACATGTGTAGAATTGTACGCCACTAAAGGCAACTGTGGTCTATGCTGATACTGGGTGATTCTTCACGAAACTAGAACAAAAAAATACCATGATTTGGGGGATTTTCACTTAATGTAATCCATAGAAGGTTCCTTTTGGAGGAAGGATTGTTGACATATATTTGACATTTGTATCTTAAAGCATAATTGAGTAATAATTAGGGGCTACAAAGCCAAAAATTGTGTCATATGAAGCTTTACCATGTAATATGAGTAGTATTTTGATTTCCATAACAATTTATGACTATTAAAAAAATATAAACATCAATATTGAAAATATAAAATATATGGCTAATTGTTCAATATATTGTTGAACATAATATACTCTACGGGCATATCAAAGTTCCAGTGTGGGCTCTGCTAGTGTTGAAGTTATGGCCCATTTTATACAGAGAAATTGGCATAGTAGGCAATGTAACCAATCACAGCCCTCCTTTTACTTGTATCATTGCACATCCTGCAAATCACCAGCAGAGGGTGACCATTTTGAATCCATTTTCACATTCACTCTGTTGGAAATGCTAACAAATTGGATCATAACTCTAAAAGTAGCATAGATCGCACTCTGGAACTTTGATATGCCTTAGAGTTACAGTGGGGGAAAAAAGTATTTAGTCAGCCACCAATTGTGCAAGTTCTCCCACTTAGAAAGATGAGAGAGGCCTGTAATTTTCATCATAGGTACACGTCAACTATGACAGACAAAATGAGGAAAAAAAATCCAGAAAATCACATTGTAGGATTTTTAATGAATTTATTTGCAAATTATGGTGGAAAATAAGTATTTGGTCACCTACAAACAAGCAAGATTTCTGGCTCTCACAGACCTGTAACTTCTTCTTTAAGAGGCTCCTCTGTCCTCCACTCGTTACCTGTATTAATGTCACCTGTTTTAACTTGTTATCGGTATAAAAGACACCTGTCCACAACCTCAAATAGTCACACTACAAACTCCACTATGGCCAAGACCAAAGAGCTGTCAAAGGACACCAGAAACAAAATTGTAGACCTGCACCAGGCTGGGAAGACTGAATCTGCAATAGGTAAGCAGCTTGGTTTGAAGAAATCAACTGTGGGAGCAATTATTAGGAAATGGAAGACATACAAGACCACTGATAATCTCCTTCGATCTGGGGCTCCACGCAAGATCTCACCCCGTGGGGTCAAAATGATCACAAGAACGGTGAGCAAAAATCCCAGAACCACACGGGGGGACCTAGTGAATGACCTGCAGAGAGCTGGGACCAAAGTAACAAAGCCTACCATCAGTAACACACTACGCCGCCAGGGACTCAAATCCTGCAGTGCCAGACGTGTCCCCCTGCTTAAGCCAGTACATGTCCAGGCCCGTCTGAAGTTTGCTAGAGTGCATTTGGATGATCCAGAAGAGGATTGGGAGAATGTCATATGGTCAGATGAAACCAAAATAGAACTTTTTGGTAAAAACTCAACTCGTCGTGTTTGGAGGACAAAGAATGCTGAGTTGCATCCAAAGAACACCATACCTACTGTGAAGCATGGGGGTGGAAACATCATGCTTTGGGGCTGTTTTTTCTGCAAAGGGACCAGGACGACTGATCCGTGTAAAGGAAAGAATGAATGGGGCCATGTATCGTGAGATTTTGAGTGAAAACCTCCTTCCATCAGCAAGGGCATTGAAGATGAAACGTGGCTGGGTCTTTCAGCATGACAATGATCCCAAACACAGCGCCCGGGCAACGAAGGAGTGGCTTCGTAAGAAGCATTTCAAGGTCCTGGAGTGGCCTAGCCAGTCTCCAGATCTCAACCCCATAGAAAATCTTTGGAGGGAGTTGAAAGTCCGTGTTGCCCAGCGACAGCCCCAAAACATCACTGCTCTAGAGGAGATCTGCATGGAGGAATGGGCCAAAATACCAGCAACAGTGTGTGAAAACCTTGTGAAGACTTACAGAAAACGTTTGACCTGTGTCATTGCCAACAAAGGGTATATAACAAAGTATTGAGAAACTTTAGTTATTGACCAAATACTTATTTTCCACCATCATTTGCAAATAAATTCATTAAAAATCCTACAATGTGATTTTCTGGATTTTTTTTTCTCATTTTGTCTGTCATAGTTGACGTGTACCTATGATGAAAATTACAGGCCTCTCTCATCTTTTTAAGTGGGAGAACATGCACAATTGGTGGCTGACTAAATACTTTTTTTCCCCACTGTATTATGTTCAACAATATATAAAAAAGTTGGTCAAATCAAAAAGGTTATATTTTTAAATATTCATGAATGTAATAAATTGTTATTAAAAACAAAATACTACTAATATTACGGAGCAAGTGGTAACTTCATATGACACCAATTTTTTGCTTTGTAGCCCCTACAGATGAAACATTATGGAGTCTTAAAGGAGGCCTGGGTAATGCCAAAATGTCACAAATATTCCTTCAATGAATGATTTCTCAATTATGCTTTAAGATACAAATGCCAAATAGACAGTGGGGTCTGAAAATATTGACACCATTGATAAGATGAGCAATAATCACTGTATAAAATAAATAATTAAAACCTCTCACCATTACCAATAACAGGGGAGGTTAGCATGTCTTGGGAGTATGATCTTTGACCCGCTGTAACTTTCTCACTGATAATTATTCATGATTTATTCCGATTTATCTGTAATCATGGTAGCATCCACATTAATGTAGAGGTGTTTAGAAACATATTCTTGTATTGTGTCATTTTGACTCCAAAATGACGCCAAACATTTCTATTGGCCACAAAATAATCTGAAACACAACCAAAACAAACTGCAAATGCATCCAACAAGTTTGTAGAATCACAAGCTTGATGTAGTCATTGCGTGCTAGGAATATGGGACCAAATACTTAACTTTTGACTACTTTATTTATAAGAATCTTTAGGGGTGTCAATAATTTTGACCCCTGCCTTTTTGAAAAAAGAATATTACTAGTTAAAAAAAAAAAAATAAAGTATAAAATAATATAATTTCCCAATGTTTTGGAACATACAGTATAGCTCAGTATTTGAATTATTTATACAGTCATTATTGCTAATCTTTATCAAGGGGGTCAATAATTTCGGACCCCACTGTGTCAAATCCTTCCTCCAAAGGACCTTTCTATGTAGTCAATTTCGTGAAAATCCCCCTATTTTTTTGTTCTAGTTTCGAGAGGAATCACCCTACAGTTGTCTATGCTGTTTTCTTGTTTGATTTGTGTATGTACTATTTCTAGTCTGCCAATGAGCGTTGGTGCGCGACGTTCCTCTCCTGGCTGTTCTGTCGGAAGGGGAAGACCTCCAGAGTGCGCTACATGCAAGTCGCCCAGGAGCTGCAGGAGGACCCCGACTGGCCCCCCAAACCAACTACCATCACCTATACCACCAGCACCCCCCACCACACTGTCAGCATGTGACACATGGCCATGCCCACATATAGTCAATAGCTGCACATACAGTACCCAGTCTAGACCCTTCCATTCCCTGGACCACTGACTGGTTTACAACCAACATCAAGTCTAGAACCCTCCGTTCCCCAGACAACTGACTGGTTTATAACCAATATAAAGTCTAGAACCTTCCATTCCCCAGACAACTGACTGGTTTATAACCAGTATCAAGTCTAGAACCTTCCGTTGCCTGGACAACTGACTGGTTTATAATAGGGCTATGACGATACCAGTATCGCAATATTTTTCCATGGCAAAAATGAAACACGAAGCAGACCAAACTCTTTGGTTCTTTAACAACCTGCTGTATGTAAAATAGTGTGTGCAATAGGTGGGTTGGTTGTTTAGCAACACAACCGACGCGTGTGCAACAATGGGGAAAAACCAACGGGGTTGGCTTAGATTGTTGAAAACATGTCAACTATATTTATTTTCCAAATGTTTATTGAAAACATAAATACATTTTCACAATGAGCACTTGTTGTCTCAAATACATCGGAACAGTTGTTGGTTAGCTAGCTAGCAAATGTTTTGCCATATTAGTATTGACATGAAATCAGTCAAAACACCTCAAAACAAGACATGATATCAAGAAGAAGATGAAACTAGCTGAATCGAGTCACTTACGATTCCCCACATGGCAGTTTCTTGTCATTGTTGGTAGTTATCTGGCCATCCAGAATCACAACAACTCACAGACTTCTGCCCTATTTGAAGAGTTCACATCGTTTTCGTGACATTGACAGCTAACCCATCTATAGCTTGGAAAATAAATAAATGTGACTCCAACATAAGGGCTGTTTTCCTAAAGAAGTTAAATCTGCTTCGTGTTTTGTTTCCTTTCCAAGATAATAACAAGTATCGCAATACTGGTATCGCCCCGGCCCTAGTTTATAAACAATATCAAGTCTAGAACCTTCCATTGCCTGGATAACTAGCCCCACATCCAGGACTAAACAAAAATAGTAATGTGATGCCTTTTTTGAGTACTACGTATGAACCAAGGCCAGAGCTCGCAATCAGCCTGTGATCCTATCAACTTCTTGACCGTAACTAGACCATAACTGTCCTTACCCATACACACCAAAGCACACAAAGAACCCCAGCAATGTGACTACTGACAAGTGCCCAGTATGTGGCAGCCGATCACCCTCTTTCTGCTATTAGTTGAGCCATGGTGAAGAGGCCCAGAGATTATGCCTTTCCAGTTGAGGGCTTGCCTTGCACTCACCACCAGTTGATTTCTTCAGCTTCACAAAGACTAAGAACTATGGAATCGTCCACTAACACTTTCTCACCTGCCTTGATTGCTGCTCCAACGACATGTCAAGAGTGAAAGAGAATGTGTGTGAACAGGACCTTACTGAGGGAAATTGAGGGATTTTATTTTATTTCTAAATCAACACACTCAGATGATGCATTTGAAAGCACTGTGTGTGTTTTAAGCGTGAGTGGTACTACTGTATTTGCCAAGATTGAATAACATTCCAATGCATCAATAATATATTGCTGTGTTTCTCTGAGAATTTGCTACGCTTTATGAATGTAATTCTTCCTGTGGAAGTATGTGAGTGTCCGTGACCCTTGAAAAAAAACCTGAACACTTGAGTTCATCTGGTGCCTGTGTGTTTGTGCGTGTGCAGGGTTTTTTCTGCATAGAAAAGTCTTGGGCGGGACTTAATAAAAAATCATTAATTTGGGAAAACATTTTCAGTGTAAACTTAAATGACTTAAACCAGATATTTAAAAAAAAATATGATCATCTTTGAGAACAATCACCCAAATAAAATCTAGCCTGTTAGGACTCCCATTGATTGTCATGGCATGGGGCCCCCATTGATTTTATTATGTTTGAGTCACTCTGATAGCATAAGAACACTGCATAAGCCATGGCAAAATGTGTAGATTTGCTGAAAATTAGCCTTGAAAATTATTTCTCTCTCGCCTCATGGTAAATGTGTAGAATTGCAGGACAAGAGGGCCTCTAAAATGTTCAGTCGGCAACCGCGCCATTGATCACGCCCCCGCCACGCCCACCACCTAACCCCAATTTTGATCCAGAAAAAAAACCTGGTGCGTCTGTGCACGTACACTCCCCTACATATTTATTTGGACGCTGAAGCTAAAACGTTTAATTCAGCTCTATACTCTAGCATTTTGGATTTGAGATCAAATGTTTCATAAGAGGCGACAGTACAGAATGTCACCTTTTATTTGAGGGTATTGTCATACATATGTTTTACCATATAGAATTTAAAGCACGATGAATCTAGTCCCCCCATTTTGAAGGCATCAAACACTTGAAACCTTAAAATAGGTGGACTAAATACATGTAGTGCTTTCATCTCTAAACGATAAAACGGATATGTATGAGAATACCCTCAAATAAAAGGTGACATTCTGTACCGTCTCCTCATATGAAACATTTGATCTCTGTAGGATAGCGGACCTAGAGTATCCAAGTGAGGTGATGTGTGGGAATGAGGAGGACCCATTGTTGTAGAAAAATAGTACTTCATTTATTGTAGATGCAAAATTTCAGCAACCATGACGTGGCTTGAAAAACAGTTGTCCATAGCAGCAACATTCAGGATTTAAAAAACTCACAAAAATGACATGACGGTGAGCCTAAAGTGCAGCCGCTCAATTCCTAACAGCATAACTAGGGATTACCCCTTTTCCAGAGCTAAACAGGCCTAACTCTCCCCCTTACTAAGACTAAGGCGCATCAATCAGGACAGCTAAATTCAGCTGAATGTACATACAGGCTGCACCGAACAAACTGCTATGGAACCAGCGTTCACCCCTGAGCTGAGCGAAAAGGCCAGCATTTATACCTTAGCACCTAAACTCCGCCCATCAATGAACCAATGAGAATGTACATTTAATTAGATCAACTTTACTTTGTTAATTAGACCAGGCAATACTATGGAATACTTGATTTAAGTTAATTGCATTCATTAGTTTAAATTGTGATATTTAGTCAAGTACGCTTAAGTTTAAAATACTAAGGTTTACACAGCCAGCCCAATTCTGATCTTTTTTTTCACTCATTTGTCTTTTGACCAATCAGATCTGCTCTGAAAAAGATTTGATGTGATTGGTCAAAAGACCAATGAGTGGAAAAAATGAGAATTTGACTGGCTATGTAAATGCAGCCATAGAGCTGCATCAAATGGAACATGATTCGCTCTGGATAAGAGCGTCTGCTAAATGACTAAAATGTAAATGTAATGATTAAAGCTACTGCTTAGAGGCAGCGTTTACACAGCCAGCCCAATTCTGATATTCTTTCAACTAATTAGTCTTTTGACCAATCACATCAGTTCCTTTTACATCAGATCTTTTTCAGAGCTGATCTGAAAAAAAGATTCGAATTGGGCTGCCTGTGTAAACGCAGCCAGAGAGACTGAAAGTATGGGTGAGCTGTGCTGTAATTACCTAACTCACCGCACCTGGCTTCAACCTGAGCAATCAACTTGGTAGCAAACAATTAAGGTCAGGCACACCTAAAATGGTGGCTAGCTATACATGGCAATGGGCTAGTGCACTTTATCCAAATCACACATTATATACTTGTGACCATTTGAGATTATTATAATATTGGAAGATATATACATTTTAAAATGTTGATGAGGCCAGGCTAAGGCTGCATCATCACAATACGTAGGGGAGTGTATGTGTGTGTGCGGGAGAAAGGCTGCGTTTACACAGGCAGCCCAATTCTGATCTAATTGGGGAAAAGATCTGATCTGTTTGGTCAAAAATATCGGAATTGGGCTGCCTGTGTAAACACAGCCTAAGTTTGTGTGTGTGTGCGAGAAAATCCAGCATCATTCCTCGTCCCTTATATAAAACCGCAAAACAATGTGAACAAATGATTGAATTATGCAATGTTTGAAATGTACTTATCATTTTGTCATTCATGTTAATCACTGTCTAAAAACTGTATTGATCAATGAACTAAGTTATATTTTATGATTCCTTGATGTCATGCCATACCTTTTGTAACATTTATAAACCATTGCACCTGACCTAAATGCTGCTTTTATCAAAGGGAATTGTTTTGAAAATATATCACATTTTGATTGTATTTTATATTCTCTGAGATTAACAGCTAATTTTAATATCTGTATATTCAATTTGTACAGTACATTGTTTACAACTGATGTATCCCCTATTTTGTCTAGCATACATCCAGCTTGTTGATATTGACCTAAACATTTGTCAACAATTACTTTGAATAGATCTCTCTGTAAAGGTCTCACCAGAAGTATTAAAGGGATAGTTCAGCGAAATTAGATAGTTAGATATTTGTTTCCTTACCTTTTTTTATGTAATGCCCAAATCATCTGTTAAATGGATTGTATTGCTCAACGACTTGGTTTGAAATTATTTTAAGATGATTTGGGCATCAATAAACGGGGGAGATTGACGTTCATAGATTTTTGGTCCGAAAATGCTAAAATTAGCATTTGTTGGCAGTGGCTAGTTTAACAAAACCAAAGTGTGAATTGCAGTCTCTCTTTGTCCATAGATGACTTTCAAGGTAATCAAACAAATCTAAGTATGTAATTTCACTAAACTATCCCTTAAATGCCTTATGAATTATAACGATTGTTTACTTTTAATTCCTTCCTTTCCATTGTGATACGACTCACAAAACATTTGTGATTTGCTAAAAATGCCTACAATAATATTGATATTTTCCCTTGTTTGCGCTCTGTAGAGAAGATTTCATAAATGCCTTCTTCGATTCTGACGACTTAACTCAACCATTCCATTTTCCAATAAATCTGTATATTAAAACACTCCTGTGGGCTTCATGGGGGGCTGACCCGGGTCACACGTTTTACACTTACTGATCAATTATGAGCTTTCCCAGCCTCCTCGCTGCCTGGCATATGGGTGCTTTAAAGCCCAGAGAGTGTAAGAGGGTATCATTTCATGTGGAGATCAGGGCCCATAGCAGTGAATGGATGGATTTAGAGTTTAGAGGGGGATCCTGAAAGAGAAGAGAGGGATGCCTGGCTGTTCAGTGCCAGTGAAAGGAATTGAATCTCCAAGAGATCAGGCCAAGAAGGGGCCGTTGAGGAATATTCATGATGAGGAGGATGGGGGTGAGGAGGAGTCATGAATTGATGTGTCCACTTATAATTATATCATCTTCTTCTTCAACAGTGGTGTGTTGGAATGAGGATCTCTTGCTTTAGAGCAGTGTTTGCAGTGTGGTTTCTGGCTAGTGTTGCCTCACTTGTGTGGCATTCGATGTTTGGTGCAAGTCTTTCCTGTATTCCTTTGTTTCCATACAGTAACGGATGGAGATGGATAGAAAGACTTAAAGAACACACACAAACACAGGCTTTATTTCTCACTGTTCTCACAAAGTTGGGGGCTTGGGCCGGCTTGTGTAATGTCCTGCCTATAGTTACATGACTGACCGATGCCAGTCTTCAATCCTGCTTATAGTTACATGACTGGCCGATGCCAGAGTTCGATCCTTCCTGCTTATAGTTACATGACTGGCCGATGCCAGAGTTCGATCCTTCCTGCTTATAGTTACATGACTGACCGATGCCAGAGTTCAACCTGCCTATAGTTACATGACTGGCCGATGCCAGAGTTCGATCCTTCCTGCTTATAGTTACATGACTGACCGATGCCAGATTTCAATCCTTCCTGCTTATAGTTACATGACTGACCGATGCCAGATTTCAATCCTGCTTATAGTTACATGACTGACCGACGCCAGAGTTCATGGTTCCTTCTATTAAGGCAAGTCGTCCAGGTCCTGAGGCAGCAAAGCATCCCCATCACACTACCACCACCATGCTTGACCGTTGGTATGAGGTTCTTACTGTGGAATGCAGTGTTTGGTTTTCACCAGGCATAATGGGACCCATGTCGTCCAAAAAGTTATACTTTTGAATCATCTGCCCATAGAACATTCTTCCAAGAGTCTTGATGATTCATCCAGGTGCTTCCAGGTGCTTTTTGGCAAACTTGAATCAACGTTTTGGACGACATGGGTCCCGTTATTCCAAAGAGCATAGCAAAAGTCACAGTAAGCAACCCTCACTTGGAGCTATGGGCCCACTCATAAGGCCATCACAGTGATTGATAGTCGGGCCACAAGGCTAGCCCGCTGCTCACTTATGGTTAGCCCCATTGTACCAATGACACAAAGACGCCCATGTCTGGTAGCGGGCCTGTGACGATCTGTAGGCCAGCAGACGGACACAAAGCCTCTTCTCCTCCCTCTTGTCCCCTTAGCAAGGCTCCTGCCACCATCCATTATGGCCATCTCTGTCCCCTTCTGTTATCAGGGGGATATGGGGCTGAATGGGCTCTGCGGTTGGTAAATGAATTCAGTGATTCAGGGGGTGGACAGTTGCAGCCGTGTTAGCGTTTGTTCACAGCCTTGTTGGAGGGACGGGCCCCACCCCGGGCCCTTTTGTCTCCTCAGGTCCCTCGACAGGTTAAAAGTCAATGGAGGGCCTTGTGTTCAGGCGGCAGGGCAGGGATGGGGCCGCCTCTCACATGGCATTCACATAGGGGGAGGACAGGCTGATATCACTGACACTTGTTAGTGTGGGGCCACACAGCGCTGTAGGTTGCCCCCCCCCCCAGGGCTGATGTTTTTTTTGCCTTTCCTCCCGCTCCCAATGGTTAAGGCTAGGGCTGGCCGTTGGGTAAACTGATCTGCACTTAGGGGCCACAATGAATGATTGCAGTATGTTTTACGCTCTCATTTTACACCTCCGACTCACAATAAAAAAAAAGAGGTCAGGTTTTCATTTGACGACCAGTTGCATTAAAGTAAACCAATAGTTGATTTTGTACCATGGCCAACATTGTCCTCATGCTAAAAAAGTTCACAGTGTGGGCAAAGGAACTGTTACATTTTAAATGGATGGGATGGCACATTACCAAAGGCATGTTCCGAATACTGCAACTAGCATTGCATCACGTCATACACACACACGGCATGGACTCATCTCAACATTAGACTTATTTTGAGGTCTGTAAACCTGCTGACAAACTGTCATTTTGGAGTGAACTATCACTTATAACTTGACCAACCGCTTACCAGTGACCATTCTCGCAGGCTTTGAGCATAGCATGCGAACAGCTGAAAACTGCCGGGGTGAAGAGTTACAGAAAGAGTCAGAGATAGAAACTGACAAATAGATGGGGGGGTTGACAGAAAGACACAGAAAGCTGACAGAAAACAACCCTCAGGGACCAGAGAGGAATTAGGCCCATGACTGAGGCCCAAGTGTCATGAGAAGATGAGAGTTGTCATGGCTACTGTGGAGCCACCCAGCAAGCATGTGAGAATGGCCTGGTGGCTCACATGCACTAACCAGGGATTATATGCATAGCTAAGTGATGAGACACTAAGCCGGCAGGTGAAGAAGGGAGAGAGGCCCGGGGACAAGGGCATCCTTCAGGACAGCTCCCCCAAAAGAGCACAGACTTTTCCCCAGTGAGGCTGATCTCCCGTGTGAAGGGGGCTCAGCTAGAGGTCCTCGAGTTCTGAAAGGGCAGCCCCAGAAGCCGCTTTCATAGCGTAAGTGGCCAAAATAGGGGTCTTGTGAGTCATCTTCACTGGTAAGAATGGCCTTCTTCACGATCATAAATCCCTCAGCAGACACACTCATGGATATGGACTTGGAGTGGCTGGGTACTGGCTGGGTACTGGCTGGGTACTGACATCAACAGAAGCTGCCATTCTGTGTAGATGATGTGAGTGACGTTTAGCTTGTGATTTAGCTGAATGACAGTCGAAAACCAAATAACCCGTTTTAAACAGTCAAAAGCTGGTGGAACGGTTTACATGATAACCATGGCGTTGTAGGAATGCGTTTGAACGATGATGGCACAAATAAATAAAATTCCTATGTTCCATAGAGAGAAAGACATCATAGTTAACCAGAACCTACCCCCACACTTTTCAGGACTGGTATTCCTGAACATATTAACATGTAAATACACTTAGAAAGGTTGACAATGCACCAAAATGCATATAATCTACATGTTAACTAGCCCTTTTAAGGAGTCGCCACAGTTGAATGTAGTCGAGAAACACTTTCATGTCAGGATTTTAAAAACTTTAATGCAGGGCGCTCGCGGAATTCTCTAAGAAGCTTTTTCAATTTGATGAGGGAGAAGAAGGACCTCAATTCCTTTTGAAAGGAAGGACCTAGAGTTCAATAAGACTTCAGTCTCATTGCCTTTGCTCCAAGTTGAAGCTCTCTAAACGCTGGCTTTTTAAGACTTAAAGCTTAAGGAAGATGACAGATGGCGGCTTGTTGTGGTCTGACCAATTGCAAAATGCCTGTTGCTATGGTCCCCTTTTTCTCCTGTTTATTGACTTGGGATGAGCAGACTTGAAAATGCTCTGGTTGTTGACGAACGTGAGGTTGGATCTCCAATCTCTTTATTTGGTTGTTGTGACTGACTGGGTTCGAACACGGTCCTTCTGCATCATGCCACAGGACTGTTAGCCCTTTGAGCTAAATGCACAGCTCTAGGATCTAACACAAGTCTTCAGGTAACAGACAAGGTTACTCAACATGCGAGCGTGGCTGGCTAAATAAAACCACCCCCGTTACATTAGGATTGCTCTCTTGGTATCTGATTATCATAGAGGGCGGGAAAGAGAGCTTTAATCTGATTATCATAGAGGGCGGGAAAGAGAGATTTAATCTGGTTATCATAGAGGGCGGGAAAGAGAGCTTTAATCTGATATTCATAGAGGGCGGGAAAGAGAGATTTAATCTGGTTATCATAGAGGGCGGGAAAGAGAGCTTTAATCTGATATTCATAGAGGGCGGGAAAGAGAGCTTTAATCTGATTATCATAGAGGGCGGGAAAGAGATATTTAATCTGATTATCATAGAGGGCGGGAAAGAGAGCTTTAATCTGATATTCATAGAGGGCGGGAAAGAGAGCTTTAATCTGATTATCATAGAGGGTGGGAAAGAGAGATTTAATCTGATTATCATAGAGGGCGGGAAAGAGAGCTTTAATCTGATTATCATAGAGGGTGGGAAAGAGAGATTTAATCTGATTATCATAGAGGGCGGGAAAGAGAGCTTTAATCTGATATTCATAGAGGGCGGGAAAGAGAGCTTTAATCTGATTATCATAGAGGGCGGGAAAGAGAGCTTTAATCTGATTATCATAGAGGGCGGGAAAGAGAGCTTTAATCTGATTATCATAGAGGGCGGGAAAGAGAGATTTAATCTGATTATCATAGAGGGCGGGAAAGAGAGCTTTAATCTGATATTCATAGAGGGCGGGAAAGAGAGCTTTAATCTGATTATCATAGAGGGCGGGAAAGAGAGATTTAATCTGATTATCATAGAGGGCGGGAAAAAGAGCTTTAATCTGATTATCATAGAGGGCGGGAAAGAGAGCTTTAAACTGATTATCATAGAGGGTGGGAAAGAGCTTTAATCTGATATTCATAGAGGGCGGGAAAGAGAGCTTTAATCTGATTATCATAGAGGGTGGGAAAGAGAGATTTAATCTGATTATCATAGAGGGCGGGAAAGAGAGCTTTAATCTGATTATCATAGAGGGTGGGAAAGAGAGATTTAATCTGATTATCATAGAGGGCGGGAAAGAGATCTTTAATCTGATATTCATAGAGGGCGGGAAAGAGAGCTTTAATCTGATTATCATAGAGGGCGGGAAAGAGAGCTTTAATCTGATTATCATAGAGGGCGGGAAAGAGAGCTTTAATCTGATTATCATAGAGGGCGGGAAAGAGAGATTTAATCTGATTATCATAGAGGGCGGGAAAGAGAGCTTTAATCTGATATTCATAGAGGGCGGGAAAGAGAGCTTTAATCTGATTATCATAGAGGGCGGGAAAGAGAGATTTAATCTGATTATCATAGAGGGCGGGAAAAAGAGCTTTAATCTGATTATCATAGAGGGCGGGAAAGAGAGCTTTAAACTGATTATCATAGAGGGTGGGAAAGAGCTTTAATCTGATTATCATAGAGGGCGGGAATGAGAGCTTTAATCTGATTATCATAGAGGGCGGGAAAGAGAGCTTTGATCTGATTATCATAGAGGGCGGGAAAGAGAGCTTTTATCTGAATATCATGGAGGGCGGAAAGAGAGCTTTAATCTGATCATCATAGAGGGCGGGAAAGAGAGCTTTTATCTGAATATCATGGAGAGCGGAAAGAGAGCTTTAATCTGATCATCATAGAGGGCGGGAAAGAGAGCTTTAATCTGATTATCATAGAGGGCGGGAAAGAGAGCTTTAATCTGATTATCATAGAGGGCGGGAAAGAGAGCTTTAATCTGATTATCATAGAGGGCGGGAAAGAGATCTTTAATCTGATTATCATAGAGGGCGGGAAAGAGAGCTTTAATCTGATTATCATAGAGGGCGGGAAAGAGAGCTTTAATCTGATTATCATAGAGGGCGGGAAAGAGAGCTTTCATCTGATTATCATAGAGGGCAGGAAAGAGAGCTTTAATCTGATTATCATAGAGGGCTGGAAAGAGATCTTTAATCTGATTATCATAGAGGGCGGGAAAGAGAGCTTTAATCTGATTATCATAGAGGGCGGGAAAGAGATCTTTAATCTGATTATCATAGAGGGCGGGAAAGAAAGATTTAATCTCCTTTTCAACCCCACCTCGAATAAATTCAACCATATTTTTGGGACGGATGGTGACCATGGAGATCAGTGATTTCCCATCACCGAGCCTCTCCCCCCTACCTTCCCACTATCGATACCTCCCCCTTTTTTTTGTCCAAGTAAAACAAAGCGTGGTGCTGAATGGGCTCTGAGGTAGGTAAATGTATTCAGTGACATCAGCCAGGATGATTCTATTCTACCGGATTCCTGTACCATTTGTTTCCAGCCTTGTCTGAGGGCCGGACACTCTGTTGGGCCCATTGTCCCGTGTGTATTCCACACAGGCTCGCAATTAATGGGGGCCTTGTCTAAGGCTTCTGGAGCAGAAACTTCTGTTGGGGAGGGGGACAAAAGGCGGGCAGGCCATTGCCAGGAGTTGCTATGGGAGGCCCCTCTCTTTAAGAGGGTCTCAAAGGGAGGAGGTGGGGAGAACAAGCGGAGGCCTGGCTGAGATGTTTAAGTGATCCCTCTGTACCCATCTGGCTGGCCATGCTCTCTATGTCACACAGTCCAGTTAAAACTGACGATTCCCGGGATTTGGTGATTGAGATGGCCATTCCACTGCCCATTTGTCTTGGCTTGACAACAGTGGGGGGGAAATATGTGGGGCGATGCATCTCAAACCAGGTGAACGTGAAGATAGGTTAGTTTCAAAAAAACTGGCAAGTGGCCAAAGCAAACAACTCAGGGTGCTGTCTTTGTTTAAATGTAATGTTGTGGACACAACATGTCAATCATCATCAACAGTCATTGACGTGAACAAAGCACCATAATGGTTAGAGCATGCGTAAGTTAAAGTAGCAGTATATTTTCTTTAAATATACCCACAATGTTATCCTAATCTGTACCAGTCTAACTCAACCGCCCTTCTGTTGTGGGTTGTTATCAGACACTGTTGGCCCTCGATAGCTTTCTAACCCCCTCCCATGGCAGCCTGGGCCTCAGTTCCTCTCCCTCGTCTGTGTTTCCCACCCTGATACTGATCTGGAGTGTGCCATAAAGCACAGGTATAGATGACAGTGAACAATAAAGGCATGTCTCCAGCCAGACCAGCAGGCTTACTGAGCATGGAGCTGATAAGGGGAAACACGTTGCTGCCTCCCCTCCTATCATGCACCCTCCCTCCCCTCCTATCCTGCACCCTCCCTCCCCTCCTATCCTGCACCCTCCCTCTCCCTGTTGTCTTGTCCCAGAACCCATAGCTCTTGTTTGTGTAAGAAAGAAGAATTGTGTACATTGAAAAATAGCATCACCTCTGGACACATAAATCTTCTTTGCACACCATGTAGTCTTTAGAAGATACTCACAGAGAAAGGCCCCTGTGAGAATCCTCTTATCAGCGTTGAATCATGTTTTGGGACTGGTAATTTTACACACTGGGTGTAAAATAGTGGCCATGAACAGAAAAAACATGATTACGTGGCGGATGCCCCCGGCTTTTGGCTCCTTTAGTGTCCAACAATAAATGTATGATGTTAAAGTGTTTTTGAGGTCAGTATTGGTGCTTTGTTTATATTCACATTATTAGCAAAATATTTGAAGATACATATGACTAGTTTCTTTGAAAAATAGAGAAGGCCCGCCGGACCTGTATTGTTGTTTCCCTCGTCTGTGATGTGGGCCCTGACCTGGCTTTTGGGGTCATTTGACCTGGAGGTTTTAGGAGCTTTAGAAATGAGACGTTAGGGCACCTGAAGTCTGTCAAGAAGGTAGTAATAAGAGCAACCTGATAACCCTGTACTCTAGGGTGATAGTTAATTTCTTCTGCATGTTAAAACCGAGACGTGAAGGTCATTGAGTACAACTTGGAATCTATCAGTCACATACATGTGATGGTAGTTTACAGAGAGATTGTCTATAAAGGCACGATGACCTGAAAAGGGCTTTCTTTCGAAAATAACACTGAGTATGTTCATCAGGTACATTGACTACTCACTCTTCAATTAGAGAAAATGTAAATGCATTACTGTGAATTTATTTTATTATGAACCAAGGGTAGAAATCAGGGTTGGAGTCAATCCAGTTTTCAATTCAGTCATGAAGTGAATTTACATTTAATTCATTCATTGAAAGATCGATCCCTGACCTCAGTAAATCATATAATAAATATGTAGGGGAGTGTACATGTGTGTGCGCGGGAGAAAGTCTGCGTTTACACAGGCAGCCCAATTCTGATCTAATTGGGAAAAAGATCTGATCTGTATGGTCAAAAGACCAATTAGTGGCAAAAATGTCAGAATTGGGCTGCCTGTGTAAACACAGCCGAAGTGTGTGTGTGTGTGTGTGTCAAGTAAAAAAGATAAGGTGCATGATTCCTCTGAGGGGAGGGTTGTCGATAGTGTACAACAATAATGTATTGTTATTTTGAGTTTTTGTTCTAGGATCAATTAACCTGGGCTTAAACTGGGGAAAGGGACAATACGTGTATTTTATTCACCTTAATTGACTGTTACTAATAACTATAACAACTGTATAATTTCATCAGTACGTTTAATCAAACTTAACCTGTTGAAGTTTTTGATCACATAGCAGCCTATCTGTATAGCGTGCTGTGGACCACGGTCTCACGCACAAGACACCAGATAGCCAATGGAAGGGCTCCTTGCACGAGCCAACCACCTCCCTGGCAACGTGTCCCGGCGCGCTCATTGGTAGAAAGTTGGAGTGGGAATTAAACTTTGGGACGATTCACACGAGCCATTCGCGTGCAGCTTCCTCTATATATAGGACCGGAGGTGAAAGTGACAGTGCTGACTTGTTATCAACACCGCACTGGCAGGACTTTACCTCCAGGACGTTACCTCAGCAACAGCAACATTGTAATAAACACCTGTAACGAACAGCGTTGGTCAGAAAAAAAGTGCATAACCTGTGTTTGAATATTCCTCAATAGGCTGGACTTTATTGAACAATTTTGGGACAAATGATTTGCTGAAGTTGACTGGACTATTGTGGGATATTAAAACTTGAAGATGCCGGCTGATATTTTGGAGAAAGCCTCCCCATCCTCTGTTGCAGCCACCCTGTCGAGCGTAAATGGAAATCCGGATAAACCAAGGACTGCCTCAGAGCACAGAAAGGTAGGCCTACAGAAAAGCACGAAAGAAAACGATTCTTTTTTTTATATGTCAATTGTTGTTAATAAGTTACATGTCTAATATTCGATAAGTTACATGTCTAATAATCATGTGGTTTGTTTTTTATTTGAAGTCATCTAAGCCAATTATGGAGAAGAGGAGACGCGCGCGAATCAACGAAAGCCTTGGACAGCTCAAGACCCTCATACTGGACGCTCTAAAGAAAGATGTACGTAAAAAAAAGAAGCTTTTATAATCATAGACATTTATGTCTACGACATATGCTTCTATAATGATGATAATTTGATGGATTGGAACGAAGCTCAAATAGATTATGAATCATGTGTAACTTTCTTCTTGATGTCTATTTAGAGCTCCAGGCATTCGAAGCTGGAGAAGGCGGACATCCTTGAGATGACTGTGAAGCACCTAAGGAACCTGCAGCGTCTTCAAATGACTGGTAGGTTTTTTTGGATCGTTTATTGATTACGGTCATTCTAGACATGCATGTTTAAATTGCATCTGTGACTGTGCGCATTTGGCGGGCACAGCAGTTCCCACGGTACTATTGACATACGTCCATCAAAGCTATTCATAGACCTACTGAGTATTATATAATTACATTTCAAGGATTTTCTGAACAATATATCCTCAAATAAATCATATTATTTCACTTTACAGGTGCTATAAGCACGGATCCATCAGTCCTTGGCAAGTACAGAGCGGGATTCAGCGAGTGCATGAGTGAAGTCACCCGTTTTCTGTCCACATGTGAAGAGGTGAACATGGAGGTCAGTGCCCAACTTCTCAGCCACTTAGCCGGCTGTGTGTCACAGATCAACACCGTAAACTACTCAACTCATCGCCAGATCCCCACCTACCCTCCGCATCCAGCGCATCCAACGCTTGGCCAAGCCATTGTGCAAATCCCAAGTGCGTCGCCTCAGTTGAATGTAATCATGCCTTGCAAAAGTGGCTCGCCAATGAACTTCACATCAGACGTGGCTAAATTATATAGTGGACTTCAGATTGTGTCAGCGACAGATGGACAATTCGCCTTTCTGATTCCAAGCACGGCCCTTGCGCATATGAGCGTGCCAAACGCGCTACATGGCAATCCAGCAGTTGCGGTGGCGGTGTCACCTGTTGTATCTCCCAGCACTGCAGACTCCGTGTGGAGACCATGGTAGGGTCACCGTGCGCATTAGACTGAAGGACTTTTATGCACAATGACGCATTTTCTAACGGGAAACATTCCATCTGATATTAGTTTTTGTATATTTTTGTATAGGCTATTCAAAGCAATACTCAAGAGTGATGCTTACGCACATGTTGTTATTCTTTGATAGAGAATACACTTTTCCATTAGATATTTTCTATTCGTATGTCAGTGATGTCATGATCATGTGTTATTGTTGTGATACAAAAATGATTCAAATGCCCTCAAATGCCTTCCTTCAGGAAATCAATAAATTCTTGAAATGAAATTGCAATGTTTAACACCTGGAAATTGTGATTTCTTAACTACATTTAAAATAATTGTCTATCCTTGCCCTAATGATACCCACATGAACAACTACTACAGTTTACTATATAATACTACAGTACTTACATAATTCTGTAGTAAACTGTAGTATACTATACTACATAGTAATATATCTTGATCATGTGTAGTACTTACTATAGAATATATATAGTATACAGTATACTGTAGAATACTAAAGTAAATACTACAATATACTACAGACTGCAAAAACACTACAGTAAATACTACAGTAATATTTGCAAAAACACTACAAAAACACTACAGTCTGTAAAAACACTGCAGTAATTACTATAATATATACTACAGTATTGCATTTGCATATACCCTGCCCATTCCCCTCCCCCATATCACAATTTGTTCAACTCATAAGTGAGAAACCTACATGACAAGTACAGATTATATATTGTGTTCCCTACAGGTTATAGAAAAGAGCAGAAGCTCTGAACTATCTATTTAGATCTCAGTCCTACCTACCTACCTACCTACCTACCTACCTACCTACCTACCTACCTACCTACCTACCTACCTACCTACCTACTTACTTACTTACAGGTTATGGAAAATTTGCTCTTTGAGTAATTTGTTCAGGACAAAACCCCTATGTCAAAGATAATAAAACAAAAACAGTATAGTAAATACAACAGTAATGTCCACAAAAAAACAACAGCAAATACTACAGTACACTACTTTAGTTTGCAAAAACACTATAGTGAATACCACAGTAAAGTCCACAAAAACAACACAGTGAATACTATAGTATTTAACCATAGTATACTAGTATTTTGTCATGTGGGTGTGCTGTGATTGAATACCCTATTAAGGCTCATCTAACCACAGAATTAAATAAAACACAGAATTATAGGATCTCTGGCTCTGCATCAAACACAGAAGAGCTCTTACTGCTGAGCATACTCAAATACTTCCATAGGTTGACATCTTCCTTGTCATCCAACAACATTGATCGGTGAAGGGGCATGCAAGAATTCTATGATTTAAGATTCAAGCCTGTACGGTAGACCTACACCAACCCATGAACATGTTATCGTCCCATCTCATCCCTGTTAGCCTCATTTGTCTGGGAATAAATAACACCTGGATGAGGTAAGGAACCTGAGAGGTCGTGAGAACGACTCTCAGCCCAGCAGGCAAACGGCCAGGATAGTGGATGTGGGGAGCCAGTTGGACATGCGCATGGCTGCCTGCCAGAGAGGAAATCTTGACACACAGGACAGGAGCTGAACCTGGGGAGAGAGGATTCTGGAGGGAGGAAGGGTGGAGAGAGAGGGTGGAGAGAGAGGGTTCTGGAGGGAGGGGAGGGAGGGTTCTGGAGGGAGGGTGGGGAGAGAGGGTGGGAGGGTGGGGAGAGAGGGTGGAGAGAGAGGGTTCTGGAGGGAGGGGAGGGAGGGTTCTGGAGGGAGGGAGGGTTCTGGAGGGAGGGAGGGTGGGAGGGTGGGAGGGTGGGGAGAGAGGGTGGAGAGAGAGGGTTCTGGAGGGAGGGGAGGGAGGGGGGGGAGGGGAGGGAGGGAGGAAGGGTGGAGAGAGAGGGTGGAGAGAGAGGGTTCTGGAGGGAGGGTTCTGGAGGGTTCTGGAGGGAGGAAGGGTGGAGAGAGAGGGTGGAGAGAGAGGGTTCTGGAGGGAGGGGAGGGAGGGGAGCGAGGGTTCTGGAGGGAGGGAGGGTGGGAGGGTGGGAGGGTGGGGAGAGAGTTGGGAGGGCCAGACAAAATGTCCCGAGCTTGTTAAAATACCCAATGACTATATACAGTTGAAGTCGGAAGTTTACATACACTAAATTGACGGTGCCTTTAAACAGCTTGGAAAATTCCAGAAAATGATGTCATGGCTTTAGAAGCTTGTGATAGGCTAATTTACATCATTTGAGTCAATTGGAGGTGTACCTGTGGATGTATTTCAAAGCCTACCTTCAAACTCAGTGCCTCTTTGCTTGACATCATGGGAAAATCAAAAGAAATCAGCCAAGACCTCAGAAAAAATCATTGGGAGCAATTTCCAAATGCCTGAAGGTACCACGTTCATCTGTACAAACAATAGTACGCAAGTATAACCACCATGGGACCACGCAGCCATCATACCGCTCAGGAAGGAGACGCGTTCTGTCTCCTAGAGATGAACGTACTTTGGTGCGAAAAGTGCAAATCAATCCCAGAACAACAGCAAAGGACCCTGTGAAGATACTGGAGGAAACAGGTACAAAATTATCTATATCCACAGTAAAACGAGTCCTATATCGACATAACCTGAAAGGCCGCTCCGCAAGGAAGAAGCCTCTGCTCCAAAACCGCCATAAAAAAAACTTTGCAACTGCACATGGGGGTGCTTTGCTGCAGAAGGGACTGGTGCACTTCACAAAATAGATGGCATCATGAGGAAGGAAAATTATGTGGATATATTGAAGCAACATCTCAAGACATCAGTGCGGTCGTGACATCACCTGACTGATCCAAGATGGCGTAGCAGTGCGGTCGTGTTCTTTGTTGTGTGTCCGTGTAAATAGCCAGTTTTTTAAATTTATTTTTATTTTTCGTACTTATTTCCCTATCACACCTTTCATCCTTCTACAAAATATACTTTCCTGCAACCCGCCTCACTCAATGTGGAACGGATTCTATTATTGACTTACCTTTTATCTAGAATCTCCAGTTGAAACTAGCTAGCCAGCTAACTAGCTACTTGCTATTAGCCACCGTTAGCGGTTTTCACCCAGAACATCGTATTTTCTGCCGGAATAACTGAATCACTGGACATTAACACCGGATCGCAACTAGCTAGCCGCAACCGGATGGATGTTGCTGTTGGCTAATCACCACTGCCCCCGAAGCTAGCACCAGTTAGCCTCGAGCCAGGCCCACATCCCGGCTATCTACCTCTCTGTCTAACGGACGGGAGTAGCCAGCTAACTAGCTACTTGCTATTAGCCACCGTTATCGGTTTTTCACCATTGTCCGACTATTATCGGCCAGTCTGCACTGCCTGCACAGCGCGCTATTGACCCAGAACATATCCGTTTTTCTGCCAGAATCACTGAATCACTGGACCTTTAATACTGGATCATCGCAACTAGCTAGCTGCAACTAAATGGATTGTTGGCTAATCAGCCCAGAGCCAGGCCCATCTCCCGGCTATCTACCTCTCTGTCAACCGGACGGGACCTCCTAGTGTTGACACGGAGCCCCGCCGATCCAACACGACTGGTCTGCCGGCGAAATCGTCTGATGTGGTTTCAACAGGCTTCCCGTTATGACGTCGACCACAAAGATCCATCTGCTAGCCCCGGCCCGCTAGCACACTCAAGCCATGGCCTCTTGCTCGCCAGTGCTGTAGAAGCCCCAAACTACCGCCGAACTCCTATTGCTGTTCACCGGACCTTATGAAAACTCAGCTATACAGCTGATGCCTGCTGGACAATATGCCTTGCTTATTGCTTTTTCAGTTATTTCTTATTGTACTATTTCACTGTTGATCCCCCAGCCCAGCTCAACCTGCCTTAGATAGCTCCTTTGTCCCACCCCCCATACACGCGGAGACCGACTCAATCGGTGCCTCCAGCGATGCTATCTCTTTCATCGTTACCCAACGCTTAGGTTTACCTCCACTGTACTCATATCCTTCCATATCCTTGTCTGTACATAATGCCCTGAATCTATTCTACAACGCCCGGAAATCTGCCCCTTTTTTTCTCTGTAACCAACGCACTAGAAGACCAGTACTTAAAGCCTTTAGCCGTATCCTTATTCTACTCCTCCTCTGTTCCTCTGGTGATGTAGAGGTTAACCCAGGCCCTGTAGCCCCCAGTATCACTCCTACTCCCCAGGCGTTATCATTTGTTGACTTCTGTAACCGTAAAAGCCTTGGTTTCTTGCACGTTAACATCCGAAGCCTCCTCCCTAAGTTTGAGTTATTCACTGCGTTAGCACACTCCGCCAACCCTGATTTTCTAAAAGTGTCTGAATCCTGGCTTAGGAAGGCCACCAAAAATTCAGACATTTCCATCCCCAACTACAACATTTTCCGTCTCGATAGAACTGCCAAAGGGGGTGGGGTTGCAATCTACTGAAGAGATAGCCTGCAGAGCTCTATCGTACTATCCAGGTCTGTGCCCAAACAGTTTGAGCTTCTATTTCTAAAAATCCACCTTTCCAGAAATAAGTCTCTCACTGTTGCCGCTTGCTACAGACCCCCCTCAGCCCCAAGCTGTGCCCTGGACACCATATGTGAACTGATTGCCCCCCCATCTATCCTCAGAGTTCGTACTGCTTGGTGACCTAAACTGGGATATGCTTAACACCCCGGCCAACCTACAATCTAAACTAGATGCACTCAATCTCACACAAATTATCAACGAACCTACCAGGTATAATAATATAATATGCCATTTCGCAGACGCTTTTATCCAAAGCAACTTACAGTCATGTGTGCATACATTTTTTTAACGTATGGGTGGTCCCAGGGATCAAACCCACTACCCTGGCGTTACAAGCGCTATGCTCTACCAATTGAGCTACAGAGGACTTACAACCCTTCATCTGTAAACATGGGCACCCTCATAGATATCATCCTGACAAATTTACCCTCTAAATACACCTCCGCTGTCTTCAACAAGGATCTCAGCGATCACTGCCTTATTGCCTGCGTCCGTAATGGGTCCGCGGTCAAACGACCACCCCTCATCACTGTCAAACGCTCCCTAAAACACTTTAGCGAGCAGGCTTTTCTAATTGACCTGGCCAGGGTATCCTGGATGGATATTGACCTCATTCTGTCAGTAGAGGATGCCTGGTTGTTCTTTAAAAGTGCTTTCCTCTCAATCTTAAATAAGCATGCCCCATTCAAAAAATTCAGAACTAAGAACAGATATAGCCCCTGGTTCTCCTCAGACTTGACTGTCCTTGATCAGCACAAAAACATCCTGGGGCGTACTGCATTAGCATCGAACAGCCCCCGCGATATGCAACTTTTCAGGGAAGTTAGGAACCAATAAACACAAGCAGTTAGGAAAGAAAAGGCTAGCTTTTTCAAACAGAAATGTGCATCCTGTAGCACTAACTCCAAAAAGTTTTGGGACACTGTAAAGTCCATGGAAAATAAGAGCACCTCCTCCCAACTGCCCACTGCACTGAGGCTAGGAAACACTGTCACCACCGATAAATCTACAATAATCGAGAATTTCAACAAGCATTTTGCTACGGCTGGCCATGCTTTCAACCTGGCTACCACTACCCCGGCCACCAGCTCTGCACCCTCTGCTGCAACTTGCCCATGCCCCCCCCCCCCCCCCCCCCGCTTCTCCTTCACACAAATTCAGACAGCTGATGTTCTGAAAGAGCTGAAAAATCAGGACCCCTAAAAATCAGCTGGGCTAGACAATCTGGACCCTTCCTTTCTAAAATTAGCCGCCGAAATTGTCGCAACCCCTATTACTAGTCTGTTCAACCTCTCTTTCATAACGTCTGAGATCCCCAGAGATTGGAAAGCTGCCGCGGTCATCCCCCTCTTCAAAGGGGGTGACACTCTAGATCCAAACGGTTACAGACCTATATCCATCCTGCCCTGCCTTTCGAAAGTATTTGAAAGCCAAGTTAACAAACAGATCACCGACCATTTCGAATCCCACCGTACCTTCTCTGCTATGCAATCTGGTTTCCGAGCTGGTCATGGGTGCACCTCAGCCGCGCTCAAGGTCCTAAACGATATTATAAACGCGATCGATAAAAGACAGTACTGTGCAGCCATCTTCATCGACCTGGCCAAGGCTTTCGACTCTGTCAACCACCGTATTCTTATTGGCAGACTAAATAGCCTTGGTTTCTCTAATGACTGCCTCGCCTGGTTCACTAACTACTTCTCAGATAGAGTTCAATGTGTCAAATCAGAGGGCCTGTTGTCTGGACCTCTGGCTGTCTCTATGGGGGTGCCACAGGGTTCAATTCTCAGGCCGACTCTATTCTCTGTGTATATCAATGATGTCGCTCTTGCTGCTGGTGATGCTCGGATCCACCTCTACGCGGACGACACCATTTTGTATACATCTGGCCCTTCATTGGACACTGTGTTAACAAACCTCCAAACGAGCTTCAACGCCATACAACACTCCTTCCGTAGCCTCCAACTGTTCTTAAACGCTAGTAAAACTAAATGCATGCTCTTCAACCGAACGCTGCTTGCACCCACCCACCCGACTAGAATCACTACTCTCGGCGGGTCTGACCTAGAGTATGTGGACAACTACAAATACCTAGGTGTCTGGTTAGACTGTAAACTCTCCTTCCAGACTCACATTAAGCATCTCCAATCAAAAGTTAGATCCAGAATCGGCTTCCTATTTCGCAACAAAGCCTCCTTCATGTTGCCAAACATGCCCTCGTAAAACTGACTATCCTATCGATCCTTGACTTTGGCGATGTCATTTACAAAATAGCCTCCAACACTCTACTCAGCAAATTGGATGTAGTCTATCACAGTGCCATCCGTTTTGTCACCAAAGCCCCATATACTACCCACCATTGTGACCTGTACGCTCTTGTTGGCTGGCCCTCACTACATATTCGTCGCCAAACCCACTGGCTCCAGGTCATCTATAAATCACTGCTAGGCAAATTCCCATCTTATCTTAGCACACTGGTCACCATAGCAACACCCACCCGTAGTGTGCGCTCCAGCAGGTATATCTCACTGGTCATCCCCAAAGCCAACACCTCCTTTGGCCGCCATTCCTTCCAGTTCTCTGCTGCCAATGACTGGAACGAACTGCAAAAATCTCTGAAGCTGGAGACTCTTAGCTCCCTCACTAACTTTAAGCGTCAGTTGTCAGAGCAGCTTACCGATCACTGCACCTGTACACAGCCATTCTGAAATTAGCCCACCCAACTACCTCATCCCCATATTGTTATTTATTTTGCTAATTTGCACCCCAGTATCTCTATTTGCACATCATCTTTTGCACATCTATCATTCCAGTGTTAATTACGAAAAACTATTTTTGCACTATGGCCTATTTATTTACAGTGAGGGAAAAAAGTATTTGATCCCCTGCTGATTTTGTACGTTTGCCCACTGACAAAGAAATGATTAGTCTATAATTTTAATGGTAGGTTTATTTGAACAGTGAGAGACAGAATAACAACAACAAAAATCAAACATTTTATAAATTGATTTGCATTTTAATGAGGGAAATAAGTATTTGACCCCCTCTCAATCAGAAAGATTTCTGGCTCCCAGGTGTCTTTTATACAGGTAACAAACTGAGATTAGGAGCACACTCTTAAAGGGAGTGCTCCTAATCTCAGCTTGTTACCTGTATAAAAGACACCTGTCCACAGAAGCAATCAATCAATCAGATTCCAAACTCTCCACCATGGCCAAGACCAAAGAGCTCTCCAAGGATGTAAGGGAGAAGATAGTAGACCTACACAAGGCTGGAATGGGATACAAGACCATCGCCAAGCAGCTTGGTGAGAAGGTGACAACAGTTGGTGCGATTATTTGCAAATGGAAGAAACACAAAAGAACTGTCAATCTCCCTCAGCCTGGGGCTCCATGCAAGATCTCACCTTGTGGAGTTGCAATGATCATGAGAATGGTGAGGAATCAGCCCAGAACTACACGGGAGGATCTTGTCAATGATCTCAAGGCAGCTGGGACCATAGTCACCAAGAAAACAATTGGTAACACACTACGCCGTGAAGGACTGAAATCCTGCAGCGCCCGCAAGGTCCCCATGCTCAAGAAAGCACATATACAGGCCCGTCTGAAGTTTGCCAATGAACATCTGAATGATTCAGAGGAGAACTGGGTGAAAGTGTTGTGGTCAGATGAGACCAAAATCGAGCTCTTTGCCATCAACTCAACTCGCCGTGTTTGGAGGAGGAGGAATGCTGCCTGTGACCCCAAGAACACCATCCCCACCGTCAAACATGGAGGTGGAAACATGGGGGTGTTTTTCTGCTAAGGGGACAAGACAACTTCACTGCATCAAAGGGACGATGGACGGGGCCATGTACCGTCAAATCTAGGGTGAGAACCTCCTCCCTTCAGCCAGGGCATTGAAAATGGGTCGTGGATGGGTATTCCAGCATGACAATGACCCAAAACACACGACCAAGGCAACAAAGGAGTGGCTCAAGAAGAAGCACATGAAGGTCCTGGAGTGGCCTAGCCAGTCTCCAGACCTTAATCCCATATAAAATCTGTGGAGGGCGCTGAACGTTCTAGTTGCCAAACGTCAGCCTCGAAACCTTAATGACTTGGAGAAGATCTGCAAAGAGGAGTGGGACAAAATCCCTCCTGAGATGTGTGCAAACCTGGTGGCCAACTACAAGAACGTCTGACCTCTGTGATTGCCAACAAGGGTTTTGCCACCAAGTACTAAGTCATGTTTTGCATAGGGGTCAAATACTTATTTCCCTCATTAAAATGCAAATCAATTTATAACATTTTTGACATGCGTTTTTCTGGATTTTTTTGTTGTTATTCTGTCTCTCACTCTTCAAATAAACCTACCATTAAAATTGTAGACTGATCATGTCTTTGTCAGTGGGCAAACGTACAAAATCAGCAGGGGATCAAATACTTTTTTCCCTCACTGTATTGCCTTACCTCCATAACTTACTACATTCGCACACACTATATATATTTTCTGTTGTACTTTTGACTTTATGTTTTGTTTTACCCCATATGTAACTCTGTGTTGTTGTTTTTATCGCACTGCTTTGCTTTATCTTGGCCAGGTCGCAGTTGTAAATGAGAACTTGTTCTCAACTGGCCTACCTGGTTAAATAAAGGTCAAATAAAAAAGATAATTAAAAAAAAAATCAGTCAGGAAGTTAAAGCTTGGTCGCAAATGGGTCTTCCAAATGGACAATGACCCCAAGCTTACTTCCAAAGTTGTGGCAAAATGGCTTAAGGACAACAGAGTCAAGGTATTGGAGTGGCCATCCCAAAGCCCTGACCTCAATCCTATAGAAAATGTGTGGGCAGAACTGAAAAGGTGTGTGCGAGCAAGGAGGCCTACAAACCTGACTCAGTTACACCTGCTCTGTCAGAAGGAACGGGCCAAAATGCACCCAACTTATTGTGGGAAGCTTGTGGAAGGCTACCCAAAACGTTTGACCCAAGTTAAACAATTTAAAGGCAATGCTACCAAATACTAATTGAGTGTATGTAAACTTCTGACCCACTGGGAATGTGATGAAATAAATAAAAGCTGAAATAAATAATTCTCTCTACTATTATTCTGACATTTCACATTCTTAAAATAAAGTGGTGATCCTAACTGACCTAAGACAGGGAATTTTTACTAGGATTAAATGTCAGGAATTGTGAAAAACTGAGTTTAAATGTATTTGGCCAAGGTGTATGTAAACTTCTGACTTCAACTGTAAATGTGACACCCAATGATTTTATGGTGACCCCGTCCATGCATGCTGTTGCTCCGGGTAGAGGTTAACAGAGGCGACAATCTAGGGTCTGAGTGATGGGGTGTACGACAGCGAAAGTAGCGTCAAGCTACATTATAAACTGGGTGGTTCGAGCCCCAAATGCTGATTGGCTGAAAGCTGTGGTATATCAGACCGTATACCACGGGTATGACAAAACATTTATTTTTACTGCTCTAATTACATTGGTAACCAGTTTATAATAGCAATAAGGCACCTTAGGGGTTTGTGGTATATGGCCAATATACCACGGCTAAGGGCTGGGTCCAGGCACTCCGTGTTGCGTCGTGCTTAAGAACAGCCCTTAGCCGTGGTATATTGGCCATATACCACACCCCCTCGGGCCTTATTGCTACAGTATACTACTTTAAATTCATTCAGGAGTTTTATTACGTGCTCTTCATTCTTTATAATATTTTTCTTCAAAAACTAGATGTGCTTTTACATTGGTATGAGTGGTAAGAAATGATACAGAAATAAAGTAAATTGAGTTTTGCTCCCCAAGGTATCAAAATGCTCCGCTAAAATCATGACTGACACTGGTGACTGTGAGTCAAGCTTGCCATTAAGCTTAAAGAGATACTCCCGAAAATCACAATACATTTTGAATGTAACTGGATGGTGCAAATCAGACTAGTAGCTAAATTATTTAAAGTGATCTGAACCTCTATTTGATTTACACACAGGAAGTGCATGTTTGCACATGGGATCTTGGCGGCTTAGCTTAGCGACAGGCGGGGAAAAGCGCTGCTGTCTATTTACCGGTCTGGCACCCAGCTAATGGAGTAACTAGCCCAGTGTGTGTCCAGTGTGTGTCCAGGGTTGAATGCTCCGACAGAGGGCCATAAGGAGAGCTTGACCAGGGGTCACAGGTGCCTGTCACTCTGCCTCACATGACTGGACTAGCCTACAACCAGATCTGTTTGTGTTGTCTTACAACTCTGTTTGGCATGACAACGACCATAGGAGTTGGCAAGACAGCACAAACAGACCTGGGACCAGTGACTGGACAGCTCCAATATAACATGCAGTCTTAAATCTGCCATTCCCTCTGTCACTATAGGACACCGTTTTGACAACGTGAAGAAGGTAGAGCTAGTGGGAAATGGGAGAGCAATAATCTGAGTGTTTGTGATTGAATTGATCAACAAAAAAAAACGAATTCTGCAATTAACAGTGCAGACATCAGTCTGCATTACAAATGTGTCTGAAAATCATTTCAGTATTTGAAGTGATACAATGCAATTGGGCATCTTTGTCACACTTTTAAATGATCACCCCTAGAAAATGGCTGAACACCTTTGGGTTAAATAGAGTTGCTTTTTTCAACTTTGGTGGCTCAGTAACATAAATACATCGCATCATAAAAGGTATTTTCATTATCAAACAACTTTCTAACTCAGCATAGAAACACAGCAAAATTCCTCTCTCTTCCCAAATAGTTTGTCAGTCAAACTCGCTCCTGCTCATAATGCAGTCAATTAAGTTTCCAGTACATCTCTGTTTGGCCCAAACATACCGTTGTGGCAACGTGTAAGAGGCCTAAAAGCCAAATAGAGCCTCCCCGACCAGAACTGGCCTTTGAGAAAGGGCCCCGCAAAACACAAAAACAAAGGCAGGCCCCTCAGTGGCTCAATGGCTCCTCTCTGTGTGGCCCTCTCACTCTTCATAAAGGACCCTGCTCTTGTTTATCCAGGAAGAGGTTTAATGGTCCACAGGGGGGAGGACCATGCTGTCACTTTCACCATGCTGCGACTAGAGGCTCATTGTTGAGTAAGTCCCAAGACTCCTCTAAGGCCAAGCTACTCTCTTCAGAGACAAGAGAGGGCCACTACTGACTCTCCGCTCAGGTTTGAGTTTCTTCTAGCCTATCGCCAGCTCCTCTATCAACCCCTTTCTGTGGGCCACCCGAAGTATAATGGATGCATTTAGACTGGTGTTGGGTGGAGGCCGGCCTGGGATTGAACAACAGCTGAGGGTCACTCTACTCAGGGAAATATCAACACTGTTTACCCGGGTTAGCTAAGACATTCACCCAGCCAGTCATTCTTCTCCTTTCCCCTGCTTCCTGCTCCTTTTCTTCTATTGCGGGCCTTCCAAGTCTTCCCTCTCGCCCCCTTCCTGCTCACCCCCTTCCCTCTCACCCCCTTCCCTCTCGCCCCCTTCCCGCTCACCCTCTTCCCTCTTGCCCCCTTCCCGCTCACCCTCTTCCCTCTCGCCCCCTTCCCTCTCGCCCCCTTCCCGCTCACCCCCTTCCCTCTCGCCCCCTTCCCTCTCGCCCCCTTCCCGCTCGCACCCTTCCCTCTCGCCCCCTTCCCTCTCGCCCCCTTCCCTCTCGCCCCCTTCCCTCTCACCCCCTTCCCTCTCGTCCCCTGGGTTTGATGCTCGTTTTTCCCATACCTTCTAAAAGGGAGAATGACAAGTTTTAAGTTCGCTCAGGCCTGGCCCCCCTCAGTGTGATCTGTGATGGATGAGTTGTTGGTCACAAAGACAGTGACACGGTGACAGGAACCCTGCTATGGGAAACCTATCTTCCTGACATGTATCGGAAACCTCCGCTGTGACTGCCTCTATGGTGAATTGGCCTGTATTTTTCTCGGGGGCTGTAACAATGTTTTCCAAGTGTGAACTCTATGGGCAAATAGTTCACATACAATGGTGACACTAAACAAATGCATAGATTATGCACTTGACATTAGTGGTGAATGAATTCAGATACTTGTGAACTAGAGAATGGCCCCTCATCAACACATCCTATTCTCTTGTCTTTGAGTTATGAGCTTGTTATTGAAAACAAGATAATTATTCTCAAGGACTTACATACTTGGACATAAAGGTTGTGCAGATACATGAATGTGTACCATCGCAGGCCAGCACACCCTTTCATGCTTGGGCATGAATGCCTAGAACTCTCTAGTTAGACATGCATAACGTGTTGCAGACTATGAGTGTCCATAATCTTGTTCAATATTATCTAAAAGGCAAAAACAGATCCTAGATCAGCACTCCTACTCTGAGACACTTCTTGAAGGTCCTGAGCCGTGTTTCCTTAGCTTTTAAACAATGTTGTCAAGTAGTAGAGATGACAATTGCTGTGGAATGATGTCAGATGTCTCAAATCAAAGATGTGACGACTGTACTTCATCACTAGCTACCAGATCTTCAAAGATGTTGACTTTGGTGTCTACCGGTCTCGTTTGAGGACTCCTGTTCCTGTTCCTGCTACACTTGGCGCTCTGCCCATATGGGGTTATGACCAGTGCCATAAAGATACACTTTCACTGCAGGTGTTCCTTCAAAGTGAGACAGCCCCATAACTCGGGATGGTTCAGTTACAGCCTTGGCCTTTTAGGCTGTCGGTCTATCTGACGGAACAGGCGGACAGGAGACGGAAGAACTATGTGTGAGGCATCTGGGGGTGACCATTGAGAAGGCTTGCAAAAGTTGTATGGGGATTTTAGCAGTGTACACTGCTCAAAAAAATAAAGAGAACACTAAAATAACACATCCTAGATCTGAATGAATGAAATAATCTTATTAAATACTTTTTTCTTTACATAGTTGAATGTGCTGACAACAAAATCACACAAAAATTATCAATGGAAATGAAATGTATCAACCCATGGCGGTCTGGATTTGGAGTCACCCTCAAAATGAAAGTGGAAAACCACACTACAGGCTGATCCAACTTTTATGTAATGTCCTTAAAACAAGTCAAAATGAGGCTCAGTAGTGTGTGTGGCCTCCACGTGCCTGTATGACCTCCCTACAATGCCTGGGCATGCTCCTGATGAGGTGGTGGATGGTCTCCTGAGGGATCTCCTCCCAGACCTGGACTAAAGCATCCGCCAACTCCTGGACAGTCTGTGGTGCAACGTGGCGTTGGTGGATGGAGTGAGACATGATGTCCCAGATGTGCTCAATTGGATTCAGGTCTGGGGAACGGGCGGGCCAGTCCATAGCATCAATGCCTTCCTCTTGCAGGAACTGCTGACACACTCCAGCCACATGAGGTCTAGCATTGTCTTGCATTAGGAGGAACCCAGGGCCAACCGCACCAGCATATGGTCTCACAAGGGGTCTGAGGATCTCATCTCGGTACCTAATGGCAGTCAGGCTACCTCTGGCGAGCACATGGAGGGCTGTGCGGCCCCCCAAAGAAATGCCACCCCACACCATGACTGACCCACCGCCAAACCGGTCATGCTGGAGGATGTTGCAGGCAGCAGAACGTTCTCTACGGCGTCTCCAGACTCTGTCACGTCTGTCACATGTGCTCAGTGTGAACCTGCTTTCATCTGTGAAGAGCACAGGGCGCCAGTGGCGAATTTGCCAATCTTGGTGTTCTCTGGCAAATGCCAATCGTCCTGCACGGTGTTGGGCTGTAAGCACAACCCCCACCTGTGGACGTCGGGCCCTCATACCACCCTCATGGAGTCTGTTTCTCACCGTTTGAGCAGACACATGCACATTTGTGGCCTGCTGGAGGTCATTTTGCAGGGCTCTGGCAGTGCTCCTCCTGCTCCTCCTTGCACAAAGGCGGAGGTAGCAGTCCTGCTGCTGGGTTGTTGCCCTCCTACGGCCTCCTCCACGTCTCCTGATGTACTGGCCTGTCTCCTGGTAGCGCCTCCATGCTCTGGACACTACGCTGACAGACACAGCAAACCTTCTTGCCACAGCTCGCATTGATGTGCCATCCTGGATGAGCTGCACTACCTGAGCCACTTGTGTGGGTTGTAGACTCCGTCTCATGCTACCACTAGAGTGAAAGCACCGCCAGCATTCAAAAGTGACCAAAACATCAGCCAGGAAGCATAGGAACTGAGAAGTGGTCTGTGGTCACCACCTGCAAAACCAGTCCTTTATTGGGGGTGTCTTGCTAATTGCCTATAATTTCCACCTGTTGTCTATTCCATTTGCACAACAGCATGTGAAATTTGTTGTCAATCAGTGTTGCTTCCTAAGTGGACAGTTTGATTTCACAGAAGTGTGATTGACTTGGAGTTACATTGTGTTGTTTAAGTGTTCCCTTTATTTTTTTGAGCAGTGTATGTATCCCTGACCCAAGGAGTGTTTTAGGGGGGGGGTGGTTTTAGGGGTGTTTATGGGGACTTGTGGATGCCTGACCCAAAATATTGCAGGCCTGTTGCATCCTGGCTTGTTGTGGTCCAAAAGTCCGACTTGAAGCAGGACTTTCTGATCATGTTTTCATGCTCTTCAAATATAATCATATGATTTGTACAGTGGCTTGCGAAAGTATTCACCCCCCTTGGCATTATTCCTATTTTGTTGCCTTAGAACCTGGAATTTAAATGGATTTTTTGGGGGGTTTGTATCATTTAATTTACACAACATGCCTACCACTTTGAAGATGCAAAATATGTTTTATTGTGAAACAAACAAGAAATATGACAAAAAAACAGAAAACTTGAGCGTGCATAACTATTCACCCCGCCAAAGTCAATACTTTGTAGAGGCACCTTTTGCAGCAATTAAAGCTGCAAGTCTCTTGGGGTATGTCTCTATAAGCTTGGCACATCTACCCACTGGGATTTTTGCCCATTCTTCAAGGCAAAACTGCTCCAGCTCCTTCAAGTTGGATGAGTTCCACTGGTGTACAGCAATCTTTAAGTCATACCACAGATTCTCAATTGGATTGAGGTCTGGGCTTTGACTAGGCCATTCCAAGACATTTAAATGTTTCCCCTTAAACCACTCAAGTGTTGCTTTAGCAGTATGCTTAGGGTCATTGCTGGAAGGTGAACCTCCGTCCCAGTCTCAAATCTCTGGAAGACTGAAACAGGTTTCCCTCAAGAATATCCCTGTATTTAGCGCCATCCATCATTCCTTCAATTCTGACCAGTTTCCCAGTCCATGCCGATGAAAAACATCCTCACAGCATGATGCTGCCACCACCATGCTTCACTGTGGGGATGGTGATCTCGGGGTGATGAGAGGTGTTGGGTTTGCGCCAGACATTGTGTTTTCCTTGATGGCCAAAAAGCTCAATTTGAGTCTAATCTGACCAGAGTACCTTCTTCCATATGTTTGGCGAGTCTCCCACATGCCTTTTGGTGAACACCAAACGTGTTTGCTTATTTTTTTCTTTAAGCAATGGCTTTTTTCTGGCCACTCTTCCGCAAAGCCCAGCTCTGTGGAGTGTATGGCTTAAAGTGGTCCTATGGACAGATACTCCAATCTCCGCTGTGGAGCTTTGCAGCTCCTTCAGGGTTATCTTTGGTCTCTTTGTTGCCTCTGAAAAATGCCCTCCTTGCCAGGTCCGTGAGTTTTGGTGGGCGGCCCTCTCTTGGCAGGTTTGTTGTGGTCCCGTGTAGCTCAGTTGGTAGAGCATGGCGTTTGCAACGCCGGAGTTGTGGGTTGGTTTCCCACGGGGGACCAGTATGAAACAAAATATATGCACAGGTAATTGGTTGCACCAGATCTTATTTAGGGGCTTCATAGCAAAGGGGGTGAATACATATGCACGTACCACCGTTTCATTTCACTTCACCAATTTGGACTATTTTGTGTATGTCCATTACATGAAATCCAAATAAAAATCAATTTAAATTACAGGTTGTAATTCATCAAAATCGGAAAAACGCCAAGGGGGATGAATACTTTTGAAAGGCACTGTATCTTTTGGTTGGATCCCTACCTGAAGCATGGTAATTTTAGCCTGTGTCCCAGATCTGTTTAGCTAACTCATATGGTGTTAGCATGACAATGACCATAGGAGTTGGCAAAACAGCACAAACAGGTCTGGGACCAGGCTATGGATATTCCTCTTTAGATTGCTTAAAGAAGCCATCAACATGTCAATCACTCCTCCAACGAGTTCGTAGTCTTTTAAAGCTAGAATCCTTAATTGAAAGAATAACAAAGCCTCTCCCACCCGTTTCGGTAAAAAGCTGAGGGATGGGGCCGGAGAAATGTAACCACTCAAATTCTTAGACAGAGTTATGGATGCATGGACTGACCATCCATGATACCAGAAGTGTAGTTTTAACCATGTTTTGAGGCTTTACAGTGTTTGTTTACATTTACGTTTGTCACGTTCGTTAAGGAACGGGACGGACCAAGGTGCAGCGTGAAAGGCGTACATGTTTATTAAAGAATAAACACACGACACAGTAATCAAAATAACAAAACGTAACCGTGACGGTCCAAAGGGCTAACACACAAGCCTAAACAGGAACACAACAAAAACCCACAACACAGGCAGGAAAACTGGCTGCCTAAGTATGATCCCCAATCAGAGACAACGAGCGACCGCTGCCTCTGATTGGGAACCACACCCGGCCAAACATAGAAATACAAACCTAGAAATTCACACCCTGACCAAACTAGCTAGAGTTCTATAGGTCAGGGCGTGACAACGTTGTTTACAAAGATTGTAGTAAAACAAGCTTATATTTTGGGTTCTGATGTGGTACGACAGTTTAACTAAAGCTCATGAGGCATTTATAAGTTATATGCTTCAAGAATCAATGGGTATATATAATTCATTTATAAGTCCAAAAATGGATGTAGCAACTAAGGATTCTGTCTTTAAAGAGTACCACCACGAATTTGTCTAATAATTGATAGATATGTTGTGGTGTTAAAAAGGAGAGATGATCTTTCCAATATTGTCTTGGAGCCTCTACAACTCTTTCTCCACAACTCATCATTGGAATCACAATTGACTTGGCTATCTACAAACTACACTGAACAACAATATAAATGCAACAATTGCAAAGATTTTACTGAGTTACAGTTCATATAAGGAAATCTGTCAATTGAAATAAATAAATTACGCCCTTATCTATGGATTTCACATGACTGGGAATACAGATATGTTGGAATATGTTCCAAGAATTGTGTACCTTCAAAAAATGGTAGGGCCGTGGATCTATAACGTAGACGCTGGGAGTCAGGTGCAGTTGGAGAGTTTAATAGAACATAAACAATAAACAATGCAAAAACAGGTGGTCGACCATCAAGTGTTTGAACCGGAAATGGAGAGGAGATCGGGTATGAGGGGATGTTCAGGGAGGAGGCGAGGGCCTGAGTCCAGTAGAGCAGTAGATACCACAGATGAGGGACAGCCTGCTAGTGAAATGGGTACTAGAAAGGGTTTGGCGGAAAGTGATGATGGTGGAATACTCACGCCAAACCCAGGAGACGGATGATCACGGGACCATACCTCTGCTCTTGTGGACACCGGGTTGGGACGTATCGGACACTACTGAAGCTGGTGCCCCTCCTGTCCGCAATAGGGACAGAGGCCCAGCTGTCTCCGACGGTGTCGCTCAGCCGCGGGAAGGCGCATGGCCCCTACCTCCATAGGTTCAGGCTCTGACTCAGAATGGTCAACGAAGGAGGGAGAGAGGTGACAGTGATGCCGACGCTCCCGAAGAAGGTTATCCAGACGGATGGCCATCACGATAAGTGCGTCCAAGGAGAGAGTGTCATCTCGGCACGCCAACTCTGTCTGGATCTCTTCATACAATTCTTTTCTGAATAGGGTGTGGAGCGCCGGCTCATTCCATCCACTGGATGCTGCCACTGTACGGAAGGCGAGAGCATACTCCGCAGCGGTCTGGCCTTCCTGCCACAGTTGAAGTAAGCGCTCGCCTCCATCTCTGCCCTCTGGTGGATGGTCGAAGACCCCCCTGAACAGAGCCATGAACCCCTCATGAGAATCCAGCCCCTCCTCTCCTCTCTCCCAAACCGCCGTAGCCCACTCCAATGCCTGTTCGGTCAGTAGGGAAATAACCATGGCAACTTTGGACCTCTCGGTGGTGGGGACTCCCATCTGATGGGTGCAATACAGGGAGCACTGGAGTAGGAAGCCACAGCATTTTGATGGAGCCCGTCGTATTTGTCCGGGAGGGACAAACTGACCTCGCTGACCTGAACAGACTGCTGGATGGGCTGGGATACTGGCTCGCTAGGTCGACTGGTGATCGATAATCCTCCACCCGAGTGAGGTGATGCCCCTTGGGTAACGTTGAGACGCTGCAGAACGCAGTGGACCTCTTCCATAGCCGTTCCCAGTTGAGCCAGCTGGTCGTGGTGTTGGCAAAGTAGGTTTCCCTGTTCGCTGACCATCTAGGAGAATCCTTGATCAACTGCTGCTTCCATAATATTGAGGCGTTATTCTGTAACGTAGACGCTGGGAGTCAGGAAGCAGGTGCAGTTGGAGAGTTTAATAGAACAATAAACAATACAAAAACAGGAGTAGCGTCAGGACATGAAAACAGAGTCAATAATACCTGATGGGAAATAACAACAGAGTGCTATATATAAGGGGAGTAATCAGGAATGTGATAGAGTCCATGTGTGCCTGATGATAAGGCGCAGGTGTGCGTAATGAGGGTTGCCAGGTGTGCGTAATGATGGGTTGCCAGGACCGTTGGTTAGTAGACCAGCGCCACCGAGCGCCGAAGAGGGGGAGTGGGAGTAGACGTGACAGGATCAGAAAACCAGTCAGTATCTGGTGTGAACAACATTTCCCTCATGCAGCTCAACACATCTCCTTCACATAGAGTTGATCAGGTTGTTGATTGTGGCCTGTGGAATGTTGTCCCACTCTTCTTCAATGGTTGTGCAAAGTTGCTGGATATTGGCGGGAACTGGAACACGCTGTCGTACACGTCGATCCAGAGCATCCCAAACATGCTCAATGTGTGGTGACATGTCTGGTGAGTATGCAAGCCATGGAAGAACTGGGACATTTTCAGCTTCCAGGAATTGTGTACAGATCCTTGCAACATGGGGCTGTGCATTATGAAGCTGAAACGAGGTGATGGCGGCAGATGAATGGCACGACAATGGGCCTCAGGATCTCGTCACAGTATCTCTGTGCATTCAAATTGGCATTGCTAAAATGCAATTGTGTTCATTGTCCATGGCTTATGCCTGCCCTTACCATAACCCCACCCCCCACCATGGGGCACTCTGCTCAAAACGTTGACATCAGCAAACCGCTTGCCCACACAACGCCATTCACGCTGTCTGCCATCTGCGTTGTACAGTTAAAACCGGGATTCATCTGTGAAGAACACACTTCTCCAGCGTGCCAGTGGCCATCGAAGGTGAGCATTTGCCCACTGAAGTCAGTTACGACGCCGTACTGCAGTCAGGTCAAGACCCTGGTGAGGACGATGAGCATCCAGATGAGCTTCCCTGAGACGGTTTCTGACAGTTTGTGCAGAAATCCTTCGGTTGTGCGAACCCACAGTTTCATCAGCTGTCCGGGTGGCTGGTCTCAGACAATCCCGCTGGTGAAGTAGCCGGATGTGGAGGTCCTGGGCTGGCGTGGTTACATGTGGTTTGCAGTTGTGAGGCCGGTTGGATGTACTACCAAATTCTCTAAAACTGCACATTTTAGAGTGGCCTTTTATTATCCCCAGCACAAGGTGCACCTGTGTAATGATCATGCTGTTTAATCAGCTTCTTGATATGCCACACCTGTCAGGTGGATGGATTATCTTGGCAAAGGGGAAATACTCACTAACACGGATGCAAACAAATATGTGCACAAAATTTGAGAGACATTTTCTGGGATATTTTATTTCAGCTCATGAAACATGGGACCCACTTTACATGTTGCGTTTATATTTTTGTTCAGTGTATAATTAAAAACAACAATAAAAACATTGAAATAGGGAATCTCCATTGAGAGACAACAATGCATGCATAATAACAAGCACTCCATCTGGAGTGTCCCAAGTGTCACAAACAAAACCAGGATCACCGTTATAAGAGCAGGTCCCTCAGGTCCCTCTATCCAGGGCTGCGGATTCATTCTTCCTCAATAATTGTAATTTGATGATAAGAAGCTTAAATTCCCTTGTTATCCTCCCATAGATGAGACTGGGTGAAGAGCAGAGCAGCAATAAGAGATTAGCATTTGGGCCTGCTCTCGTCGTCCACTTAACATCATAATCAGGTCAGCTGTTCCTAATTTGGTCAGTGACACTCATTGTCTCTTGCCTTGGGACGTCTGGATGCATAAAGAGGGAGGAATATTAACCCCCTAGAATGAAGGGTTTGTTTTTAGGGGATGTGGCTCGTCATTGTATCATGGTGCATGAGTATGAGGGAGAGGCCTGTGGCAGAATGCGTCAGGTAGCCTAGTGGTTAAGACCATTGGGCCAGTAACCAAAATATATTTTGTTCGAATCCCTGAGCAGGTGAAAAATCGGTCTATGTGCCCTTGAGCAAGGCACTTAATAAGAGTGTCTGATTAATAACCAAAATGTAAAAAATGGCCCTGAATCCACAGTGCTGCCTCTCAATCCGCCATTGACTGAATCGGTCGACAACTGACTTTGTAAGTGAGATGATGAGGGTAAACATTGTAGATATAAAATATTACTGCCTTGGATTTAGCCTGTAAAGTAGACCTATTGTCTTTTACATGAGTGAATTGATATATGACCTTGTTGAAAAAATTTGGTCTTATCTCTATGATGTCCTGACTTGAACCTGTTAAAATTACACTCATAACAAAGGCGATACCCAGAGGCTATAACTGCCCAGAGGCTATAACTGCCCAGAGTCTATAACTGCCCCAGAGGCTATAACTGCCCCAGAATCTACAACTGCCCCAGAGTCTATAACTGCCCCAGCTGTGTATCAGCTCAAAGCCTCTGACCACAAATGACAGCCATAACCAAAACCCTCTCCTGTCATTCTCCCTCTCCTCTCATTGTAGATCTCAGATGACCCCTCCCCTTTCTCCTCTGAACCCTGGTCTTCCCTCCCAGCCCCTCTCCTCTCCTTGGCTGTCCTAAACTCTGTGGGAAACCTTCCAGCCACTCTCCTCTCCTTGGCTGTCCTAAACTCTGGGGGAAACCTCCCAGCCACTCTCCTCTCCTTGGCTGTCCTAAACTCTGGGGGAAACCTCCCAGACACTCTCCTCTCATTGGCTGTCCTAAACTCTGTGGGAAACCTCCCAGCCACTCTCCTCTCCTTGGCTGTCCTAAACTCTGTGGGAAACCTCCCAGCCACTCTCCTCTCCTTGGCTGTCCTAAACTCTGTGGGAAACCTCCCAGCCACTCTCCTCTCCTTGGCTGTCCTAAACTCTGTGGGAAACCTCCCAGCCACTCTCCTCTCATTGGCTGTCCTAAACTCTGTGGGAAACCTCCCAGCCACTCTCCTCTCATTGGCTGTCCTAAACTCTGTGGGAAACCTCCCAGTGCATTTGTGTCATCTGGACATTGTGTGTCCTCGGAGATAATACCCCCACTTCGAGATCCCGCTTTCCTTCCATATAATCCCCACCCTCCCAGCTGACAAGGTGCTGTGTGAAGTATGGTGCCCAGCACTAACTGGCCTATAAGTGGGGGACTGGGGGTTAAAATGTGGTTTTCAACCAGCCTCGCAGGACAGCAGCACAGCCTCTTAACTCCCTCGCCACTGCTGTAAATTCTATTCTCCTGCTAATCTGGTAACTGTCAGTGATGGTCTAATGGATCTTAATGACTGATTTGATGGTGATGATAACTCTATTAAGCTACAGGAGAAAGGAGATAGAGAGGGGTCCAGGTCTGTCTACTTGACCTCTCCTCAGGACATCAGTCATTACAGCTGGTGATTGGGTCATAAGCCCATTTTATTTGTCACATGCGCCGAATACAACAGGTGCAGACATTACAGTGAAATGCTTACTTACAGCCCTTAACCAACAGTGCATTTATTTTAAACAAAAAAAGTAAGAATAAAACAACAACAAAAAAAGTGTTGAGAAAAAAAAGAGCAGAAGTAAAATAAAGTGACAGTAGGGAGGCTATATATACAGGGGGGTACCGTTGCAGAGTCAATGTGCGGGGGCACCGGCTAGTTGAGGTAGTTGAGGTAATATGTACATGTGGGTAGAGTTAAAGTGACTATGCATAAATACTTAACAGAGTAGCAGCAGCGTAAAAAGGATGGGGTGGGGGGGCAGTGCAAATAGTCCGGGTAGCCATGATTAGCTGTTCAGGAGTCTTATGGCTTGGGGGTAGAAGCTGTTGAGAAGTCTTTTGGACCTAGACTTGGCACTCCGGTACCGCTTGCCGTGCGGTAGCAGAGAGAACAGTCTATGACTAGGGTGGCTGGAGTCTTTGACAATTTTGAGGGCCTTCCTCTGACACCGCCTGGTATAGAGGTCCTGGATGGCAGGAAGCTTTGCCCCAGTGATGTACTGGGCCGTACGCACTACCCTCTGTAGTGCCTTGCGGTCGGAGGCCAAGCAGTTGCCATACCAGGCGGTGATGCAACCAGTCAGGATGCTCTCGATGGTGCAGCTGTAGAATTTTTTGAGGATCTGAGGACCCATGCCAAATCTTTTTAGTCTCCTGAGGGGGAATAGGCTTTGTCGTGCCCTCTTCACGACTGTCTTGGTGTGTTTGGACCATGATAGTTCGTTGGTGATGTGGACACCAAGGAACTTGAAGCTCTCAACCTGTTCCACTACAGCCCCGTCGATGAGAATGGGGGCGTGCTCAGTCCTCTTTTTTTCCTGTAGTCCACAATCATCTCCTTTGTCTTGGTCACGTTGAGGGAGAGGTTGTTGTCCTGGCACCACACGGCCAGATCTCTGACCTCCTCCCTATAGGCTGTCTCATCGTTGTCGGTGATCAGGCCTACCACTGTTGTGTCGTCGGCAAACTTAATGATGGTGTTGGAGTCGTGCCTGGCCATGCAGTCATGGGTGAACAGAGAGTACAGGAGGGGACTGAGCACGCACCCCTGAGGGGCCCCCGTGTTGAGGATCAGTGTGGCAGATGTGTTGTTACCTACCCTTACCACCTGGGGGCGGCCCGTCAGGAAGTCCAGGATCCAGTTGCAGAGGGAGGTGTTTAGTCCCAGGATCCTTAGCTTAGTGATGAGCTTAGAGGGCACTATGATGTTGAATGCTGAGCTGTAGTCAATGAATAGCATTCTCACGTAGGTGTTCCTCTTGTCCAGGTGGGAAAGGGCAGTGTGGAGTGCGATAGAGATTGCATCATCTGTGGATCTGTTGGGGCGGTATGCAAATTGGAGTGGGTCTAGGGTTTCTGGGATAATGCTGTTGATGTGAGCCATGACCAGCCTTTCAAAGCACTTCATGGCTACAGACGTCAGTGCTACGGGTCGGTAGTAATTTAGGCAGGTTATCTTAGAGTCCTTGGGCACGGGGACTATGGTGGTCTGCTTGAAACATGTTGGTATTACAGACTCAGTCAGGGACATGTTGAAAATGTCAGTGAAGACACTTGCCAGTTGGTCAGCACATGCTCGGAGTACACGTCCTGGTAATCCGTCTGGCCCTGCGGCCTTGTGAATGTTGACCTGCTTAAAAGTCTTACTCACATCGGCTACGGAGAGCGTGATCACATAGTCATCCGGAACAGCTGGTGCTCTCATGCATGCTTCAGTGTTGCTTGCCTCGAAGCGAGCATAGAAGTGGTTTAGCTCGTCTGGTAGGCTTGTGTCACTGGGCAGCTCGCGGCTGTGCTTCCCTTTGTAGTCTGTAATAGTTTTCAAGCCCTGCCACATCCGACGAGCGTCAGAGCCAGTGTAGTATGATTCAATCTTAGACCTGTATTGACTCTTTGCCTGTTTGATGGTTCGTCGGAGGTCATAGCGGGATTTCTTATAAGCGTCCGGGTTAGAGTCCCGTTCCTTGAAAGCGGCAGCTCTACCCTTTAGCTCAGTGCGGATGTTTCCTGTAATCCATGGCTTCTGGTTGGGGTATGTACGTACGGTCACTGTGGGGACGACATCATCGATGCACTTATTGATGAAGCCAGTGACTGATGTGGTGTACTCCTCAATGCTGTCTGAAGAATCCCGGAACATGTTCCAGTCTGTGCTAGCAAAACAGTCCTGTAGCTTAGCATCTGCGTCATCTGACCACTTTTTTATTAAACCGAGTCACTGGTGCTTCCTGCTTTAGTTTTTGCTTATAAGCAGGAATCAGGAGGATAGAGTTATGGTCAGATTTGCCAAATGGAGGGCGAGGGAGAGCTTTGTATGCGTCTCTGTGTGTGGAGTAAAGGTGGTCTAGAGTTTTTTTCCCTCTGGTTGCACATTTAACATGCTGGTAGAAATGAGGTAGAACGGATTTAAGTTTCCCTGCATTAAAGTCCCCGGCCACTAGGAGCGCTGCATCTGGATGAGCGTTTTCCTGTTGATTAATGGCCTTGTACAACTCATTCAGTGCAATCTTAATGCCAGCATTGGTTTGTGGTGGTAAATAGACAGCTATGAAAAATATAGATGAAAACTCTCTTGGTAAATAGTGTGGTCTACAGCTTATCATAAGATACTCTACCTCAGGCGAGCAAAACCTTGAGACTTCCTTAGTATTTGATTTTGTGCACCAGCTGTTGTTTACAAATATACACAGAACGCCACCCCTTGTCTTACCGGAGTCGGCCGTTCTGTCCTGCCGATGTAGCGTATAGCCTGCTAGCTGAATGTTATCATTGTTGTCGTTCAGCCACGACTCCGTGAAACATAAGATATTACAGTTTTTAATGTCCCGTTGGTAGGATAACCGTAATCTTAAATCGTCCACTTTATTTTCAAAAGATTGAACGTTGGCTAATAGGATTGATGGAAGAGGCAGTTTACTCGCTCGCCGTCGGATCCTTACAAGGCACCCCGATCTTCGTCCGCGATATCTCCGTCTCTTCCTCACGCGAATGACGGGGATTTGGGCCTTGTCGGGTGTCTGTATGATATCCTTCGCGGCCGCCTCGTTGAAGAAAAAATCTTCGTCCAATACGAGGTGAGTAATCGCTGTCCTGATATCCAGAAGCTCTTTTTGGTTATAAGAGACGATGGCAGAAACATTATGTACAAAATAAATTACAAATAACGCGGAAAAACACACATAATAGTACAATTGGTTAGAGGGCTGTAAAACGGCAGCCATCTTCTCCGGCGCACATTGTTTTGCGTATGGTTGTAATCAATGGTTGTAATCAAGCTAATTTAGAGTCTGATTGATTTACAGTGGGGGAAAAAAGTATTTAGTCAGCCACCAATTGTGCAAGTTCTCCCATTTAAAAAGATTAGAGAGGCCTGTAATTTTCATCATAGGTACACGTCAACTATGACAGACAAATTGAGAAAAAAAATCCAGAAAATCACATTGTAGGATTTTTTATGAATTTATTTGCAAATTATGGTGGAAAATAAGTATTTGGTCAATAACAAAAGTTTCTCAATACTTTGTTATATACCCTTTGTTGGCAATGACACAGGTCAAACGTTTTCTGTAAGTCTTCACAAGGTTTTCACACACTGTTGCTGGTATTTTGGCCCATTCCTCCATGCAAATCTCCTCTAGAGCAGTGATGTTTTGGGGCTGTCGCTGGGCAACACAGACTTTCAACTCCCTCCAAAGATTTTCTATGGGGTTGAGATCTGGAGACTGGCTAGGCCACTCCAGGACCTTGAAATGCTTCTTACGAAGCCACTCCTTCGTTGCCCGGGCGGTGTGTTTGGGATCATTGTCATGCTGAAAGACCCAGCCACGTTTCATCTTCAATGCCCTTGCTGATGGAAGGAGGTTTTCACTCAAAATCTCACGATACATGGCCCCATTCATTCTTTCCTTTACACGGATCAGTCGTCCTGGTCCCTTTGCAGAAAAACAGCCCCAAAGCATGATGTTTCCACCCCCATGCTTCACAGTAGGTATGGTGTTCTTTGGATGCAACTCAGCATTCTTTGTCCTCCAAACACAACGAGTTGAGTTTTTAACAAAAAGTTATATTTTGGTTTCATCTGACCATATGACATTCTCCCAATCCTCTTCTGGATCATCCAAATGCACTCTAGCAAACTTCAGACGGGCCTGGACATGTACTGGCTTAAGCAGGGGGACACGTCTGCCACTGCAGGATTTGAGTCCCTGGCGGCGTAGTGTGTTACTGATGGTAGGCTTTGTTACTTTGGTCCCAGCTCTCTGCAGGTCATTCACTAGGTCCCCCCGTGTGGTTCTGGGATTTTTGCTCACCATTCTTGTGATCATTTTGACCCCACGGGGTGAGATCTTGCGTGGAGCCCCAGATCGAGGGAGATTATCAGTGGTCTTGTATGTCTTCCATTTCCTAATAATTGCTCCCACGGTTGATTTCTTCAAACCAAGCTGCTTACCTATTGCAGATTCAGTCTTCCCAGCCTGGTGCAGGTCTACAATTTTGTTTCTGGTGTCCTTTGACAGCTCTTTGGTCTTGGCAATAGTGGAGTTTGGAGTGTGACTGTTTGAGGTTGTGGACAGGTGTCTTTTATACTGATAACAAGTTCAAACAGGTGCCATTAATACAGGTAATGAGTGGAGGACAGAGGAGCCTCTTAAAGAAGAAGTTACAGGTCTGTGAGAGCCAGAAATCTTGCTTGTTTGTAGGTGACCAAATACTTATTTTCCACCATAATTTGCAAATAAATTCATAAAAAATCCTACAATGTGATTCTCTGGATTTTTTCCCCTCATTTTGTCTGTCATAGTTGACGTGTACCTATGATGAAAATTACAGGCCTCTCTCATCTTTTTAAGTGGGAGAACTTGCACAATTGGTGGCTGACTAAATACTTTTTTTCCCCACTGTATGTTAATATTTTACCTGTTATTTTACCTGATATAACTGTCCCTAAGTGTAAACAAAGATGGTTAACTTTATACCGGTGTAAATAAAGGGACAAACTTTATACCGGTGTAAATAAAGGGACAAACGTTATACGGGTGTAACGCTGCTCTGCATTCCACACCAGGTAGCTGACTGAAAATACACGTTTCAAATAAATTCTAGATTTGTGTTCAATCAACAAAATGCTAAACCTCAAATTCAATTTGTATTTTTGGGTTAGTGTCCAGCTTCGTCTTAATGGCTGAATAGACTTGTTGTGCACCAAAGCTATAGGCAGGGCCGGCCCCAGTTTTAGGAACTTCTACTGAGAGTAAGAATAGTGGTACACCAGGTGCAATTTCGAAATGTGGTTGTGCCTCAGCAGTAGTTGGTAGTTATTCTAGCCAGCTATCTAAACTTGAAGTAATCATTGCCGAATACAGACCGGCACGCAGAGCACATACCCTGACCTCTAGCGGGCCCTCACAGATGTTGTTAGTCATTCTCACTCAAATATCATACTGCATTAACATGGCATACATCATGGCAAAATGTGTAGAATTAAAGGAAATTAGCTTTAAAAAACTACACCACATGGGAAAATGTGTAGAATTGCAGGAAATTAACTTTAAAACGTAAAATGTTCTCTCCGTTGTCAAGGGGGGGGACCACTAAAATGTTTTACTGTGAGTTCGGGGGCTCCCCAACCAAATCTCGCTTAGGGCCCCCAAAAGGCTAGGGCCCGCCCTGGCTATAGGACCAGTGATATTTGAGTGAACACTCCAGTACTTATATTGTGTTCATTTGGTGATCATTAGATCATTAGTATTGGGACAAATATTTCCAGACAATTCATGTTTACCCCTTAGTTTTGGTCAAATTAGGATTACTCTGTTTCATGCCATCCATGCCAACTTTGGACGCTGCTACTTTGTCATTTGAATTGTGATGTCAGCTCAGACCAAGGACCCAATTGACCCGATGACCCCTGACCCTTATAAACCCTGGGGTTAGAGATCTGTATTCAAGGCATCTGTGGGCCCCCACTCATCCCTTTCCCCCTCTCACCCCCTCTTTCTTCCTCATCTCTCTCTTTTCTCTCCCCGGTACTATCATCCTCTCCTGTGTCCAGGGGCAGAGGGGTGTGAAGACAAGTCTCTGTGGACGACTTGTTTTTCTCTGTCAACTTTTAAACCCCAGAATAAAAGAGTGAGTGGCGCCCGTAAATTGATGTTCTATCTCCACAGGGGCTTCTTTGTAAGCAATGCTTGTGTTTGTTGGATTTGTGTTCCAGAATTTGGTCTTCTCTGTTTTCGCTATAACATGTTTGATGTTTTGCAGGGTCTTTCTTATTTAAATTATTTATAATAAATGATAATAAATGAGTTATTCAAATGGATTTCCAAATGGATTACTGCTTAGATTTAAAAAAATAATAATAATCATATCCATATGTTAACTGCATTGATGACTTACAAATGGAGAGAAGCAAGCTTACCACTTTATTTACATTGTCATCCACAGGAGGATTGATAGTTTTATAGATGTTCAATTAGCCATACACAGATTGTCAGTTTAATTAATCAAGACTAATCAACTACACAAAACAACGAAGTTCATTGCTGGGGTGACTGAAAGCACTGTGTGAATGTGTTGTTGCATATCAACAGAGTTACCGTCTACTACGTCTAAACTAGTGTCTTTATGTTTGAGAATCTAATTTACAGTAACAGTGGTGCTGAAAAGCTTGAGTAAACTTAAGGAACATGGCCAGTGAAGTCAATGGAGGAATAGAGTCATCTGCTGGCAAGAGCATACGTTGATATATCTGTTAGTAAATGATTGTGTGGATGGTACTAGGTTCATTACACGGTCTCTAGAACTCTAGGGATGAACTTTGAACCGCACAAGAAATAGTTCATCCACCTCTCTTATCTCTCAGCTATGAGTGGGAAACACCGTCAGCCTGGTTATCAGCTTTGAGATGAGTTAAAGGTCTGTACAATATTGACACTAGCTGTAGGAGAGATTTGTTTAAACTCATACCAATACTGCTAGACATCGTATTATAAATTATTCAAAGCCAATACCTTCAAAATTATATGAAATTCAGGTGAAATTCACTCTCATCTCATATACAGTATGTTGGTATATAAAATATTGTGTGTTTGATAAAACTCTATGATGTACATGGATAAAGAAAGTCAAAATCTGCATAGAGAAGTTCTTGCAAAGCTTCAGCCAGTGTGCTGATGAACACCATTCACACAGTGAGAGTTATAGTCCCATTGCTACACTGTGAAGATTCTGCCCAGTCCTTTTTCATGATGTACTCAGACGTACTGCCATCCCCTTCTTGGAACTGCACCATAAGTCTCAATGGGGAACATTTAGTCACTTTGCACTTGATAGTCAGGTCGTCGTTGATGACCTGGACAGTACAATTGCTAGGGTGTGGCCTCTCCTCCAAGCCTTGGAAGGGGGTGGCTTTGGCTCTAGAAGATAAATTACCTGGACATACCAGCTGGTCCCTCTCTAAGGAGACCAGACCCTGTCCTCTCAAAGGCTCAGGGCCCTTACAATACACATTACTCAGGTCCTCCACCAAGTGACTGTGCTCTGCCACATAGTCATACAGATACAGCATGTGGCAGTCACAGCTCCAGGGGTTCCTGCGCAGTCTCATCACGTTCTCGCTGAAGAACACGTCAAAGAAGCCCTGAGGAAGTGTCTGGAGTTTGTTCTCTGAGAGGTACAGCTGCTCCAAGAAGGCCTGGTCCTCAAACAGCTTGGCCTTCAGAGAGCTCAGGTTGTTATTCTGCAGGTGGACGATTTCGATCTTGGTGAGACCTTGGAAGATGGTTCCCGGCAGCGATGTGAGCTGGTTCTCCGAGAGGTCTAGGTTCTGCAGGTCCGTCAGGTTCCGAAAGACGTCCTCTGGAAGGTTAGTGAGCTGGTTCATTGACAGAAACAGTTGTGTGAGACCGGTTAGATGGCCGAACGAGTCAGGCGAGAGCTGAACCAGCCTGTTGCCTTTGAGATCCAGCTTTTTCAAGCCAGAAGGAAAGGTTCCAGAGCTCACATTTGTGATCAAGTTGCTGCGAAGGTTCAGCTCCTCTAGTTTTTCTAAATGTGAAAAGACACCCTGAGGGAGGTAAGATATCTGGTTTCCCTGCAGGCAAAGCTCTTTCACGTGGGAGATGTTGAGGAAAGTGTCGGGAAAGAGGACATTGATCATATTGTAGCCCAGTTTGAGGGACTCTAGCTGGGACATGCCGCTGAGGAGCTCCTCGTCCACCCCTGTGAGCATGTTCAGGGACAGGTCAAGAGCACGAATACTCAGGAGGTTCTGGAAGAGCTGCCTGGGCAGGTGGGAGATGATGTTGCCCTTCAGCTGAAGAGTCCTCAGCTTCTGGAGCGAACTGAAGAGGCCGTCACTCAGTGACTTGAACCTGTTGAAGTTGAGCAGAAGTTTGGTGAGGTTTCTCTGCTTGCTGAAGGTTCCTGGGTTCAAACAATCCAGCCAAGAGTTGCCGCTGATCTCCAGCTCCTCGAGCCCGGTCAGGCGATCGAAGGCCATGGTGGAGACATCCCGCAGCAAGTTGTTGAAGAAGACCAGCTTGGTGAGATGGTGGCTGTACTGCATCGTGATCGGGCCCAGGTGCGTCATTCCCGTCGTCAAAATGACCAACTCCTTCACCTGTGTGGAGATGTTCATGGGCGGGCTTCTCATACTCTCCTCAGAACACATCACCTGAGTCGGCGTGAAACACTGGCATCCGGGAGGACAATTTATGTCGGAAGTGTTCCCTTGGTAACAGAGGTGCAGCATCAGGCATAACATGGGACCAAAGTCTTTCCACATTCTTCGCTGTAGAAATAGAATGGAGAGATTTGAATGAAGTGCATGTTTTAGTATATCAAATAATACCTCTGACATTGTTGTGAGTTCTTTGAGTGAGCACATTGAGTACAGTGGGGGAACACAATTCCCAAATGTACTGAGTGAAGGGAATTACAATTCAGCCATATGCTGACTGCTGATGTTGACATCAATCCTCCAGCAAAGCCTCCCTGATATTTAGCATTTCACAAAAAGTAAAGCTGTTAGCTAACCATTTTGAAGTCATAGCAGGGCTACTACTGACTGTTTGATATTCTGTTTCTTAATCTCATAATCATTAACACCAGTCATAACATACCTGTGTTTTGTGTCTGTGTTTAGAATTCCCACAAAGCAGAGGAAATAAGTTCCCTTGTGGATTTGAGGGCTGAGTCCGACTGAGTCCAACACTGTGCAAATCCACCCACAACATGCCTACATTAGTCAGGACAACCCCTTTGGCTGTTGGACAGATTCTGTCATTAAATCATTAGCTCACAGGGGACAGGGCAGTCTCCGAAATCAAATGGGGCTGCTGAGATTCAAAGTGGTTGGTATGATATACAGTAGATAAAGGGGGACCATTTTGGAGACACTCTACACTGGTTATTGGGCGCTGTACTGTGACGGCCCTCTGCTTCAACCTAATCAGCCTAGTGCATGTGTGTGTATCGGACAAGTTGGGTACAGGCAGCAGAACAGAAATGTCCATCTTATATGGATTAATAAAGTATTATTTTGTGGTCCTCTGTAGCTCAGCTGGTAGAGCACGGCGCTTGTAACGCCAGGGTAGTGGGTTCGATCCCCGGGACCACCCATACACAAAAAAAATTATGCACACGTGACTGTAAGTCGCTTTGGATAAAAGCGTCTGCTAAATGGCATGTTATTATACCAGGCCATGTGCAAACACTTTTAACAGAGACCTTCCTAAAGCAATCAAGTGACTCGTAGTACATTGCTCATCACATTCTATTATACAGCAGAGAAGAAGAAGAACAAATAAAACCTGTTCTGATGATCATAATAAGACTTCAGTAAACCGTTACTGGACAACTGCCGTCATGGGCCCCAGCTGAATCTCTTCTGAGTTCAATTCGCCTTCAAACAGTATAAGAATAATGTGACGTCATTTAGCAGACGTACTTATCCAAAGCGACTTTACATTTTAGTCATTTAGCAGACGCTCTTATCCAGAGCGACTTACAGTTAGTGAGTGCATAAAACATTTTCATATTAGTCCCCCATGGGAATCAAACCCAGAACCCTGGCATTGCAAGCACCATGCTCTACCAACTGAGCTACAGGTGACTCCGCTGAGGACTGTGACCGTAGTTGTCCACTAAACTGTTACTGGACAACTGCCGTCATGGGCCCCAGCTGAATTTACATTTAACATTTTAGTCATTTAGCAGACGCTCTTATCCAGAGCGACTTACAGTTAGTGAGTGCATAAAACATTTTCATACTGGCCCCCCGTGGGAATCAAACCCACAACCCTGGCGTTGCAAACACCATGCTCTACCAACTGAGTGCAATTTGCCTTGGAACAGTGTAAAAATAATGTGACTTCTTACTTAAAACCTGAATTGTATTTCTTGTTGTGTCATTAGACATTATAGAATTATAGAATACTTGTTGTTTCAATGAAAAACGAAACACATTGGCTTTGAACTGACAAGAATTTACTGAACATTGTTCAATAAAATGTTCCAAACAATGTTGTTCAAACCAACATTAAACGTTCAAAACAAACAATACAATGCAGATTATTCCTGTTTTGCGTGAAGGAGTTTCTCATCTGCCTTAGCAATTCAGTGAGCCAGAAAAATAAAGACAAAAAAGGATAAAACAGTTATTCACAACATCACCTTTTTAATATATGTTCTGTGCTGACAGAATGTGTTGCTACAATATTAGAGAACTGTAAAAGTACAACAGTGACTAGTAATCCTTACAGGCTCCTTCTCCTTTCCTCTGCCCCCCTCTCAGTGCTCTCCAGAGTCCCTGGAAGCAGCCGGTTCCTCCAGCCTTCTTCCTCCCACCTGTAGCAGTGGAGAGGCTGGTGGAGGACTCTTCTCGTAGGAGAATGGTGTTTTCAGTGACCAGCACCTCGTCACTGATAGGCAGTTTATCAAGGGCCTCGCTGCATACAGCCAGAAGTGTGCCATCCTGAGGGGCCACAGAGCTCACTAGCAGCTCTCCAGGGAAGATGGAGGGAACCCCAGATGATGCTACCTCTGTGTTATGGAGGTTTAACTCCTCTAGAAGTATCTGAATGGCCAGACAGATGAAGGAGTCATGTGAAGCCCAAGATGATACAGTGTCGATGCTGCTTATCGAAGCAAAGCTTCCACTGAGTGATGACGGCAGGGAGGACAGGGAGCTGTAGCTGTCATATGCAGCATACTCATCACCCATGATCTTCTTGGTGAGAGAGAGCATGGTGCAATCTGGGGCCCCAGATTCTACATGGACCTCCATGGCCGCCAGTTGAAGTTGAATCTTGAGAAGTTCATTTTATCCCTCTGGTTCCCACATGTGAAACTCATCAAGGTAAGAAACCTTCCAGTTGTTAGGGGCGAGTCTCTCATGAAATATCCGGTCTGAAAGAAACACAATGGCAACACATAAACAAAAAGCTGGATAAGATACATTATTTTGTCATTATACAGATGTAGGATCTTAATTTGATCACTCTTTTGTTGCTGAGAATTTTCCTGCAAGCAGGAAATGCAAACTTGTAGTGTATTTGAGTTTTAAAAAAGGTTTCTAAAGTTTGTAATTTCCACTTTGAAATTTCAGACTTGATTTGCCCTAATGAAAAATGTATCAACCCCTACAAAAATGTCCATTAATTATAATCCACATAATAATTCACATTTCCTGTTGCTGCAGGATTATTTTCCTGCTGTAGCAAACTAGCTCAAATTAAGGTCCTACATCTGTAAGTAAGGGATATCCTCATTCATGACATAGGCCTAGTTGTATACTTTCTGATTGCATCAACTGAAAAAAGTATTGACAAATATTAAGGCTATAACAGCAAATGTAAAACCTAAAATACATTTTGTATAGTTAACAACAAACACAGCCAACAGTTACCTGGGCCTACAGATGTAGGATCTTAATTTGAGCCAGTTTGCTACAGCAGGAAAATAATCCTTCATCAACTGCATATTTGAATTATTAAGTGGATTATAATTAATGGACATTTTCTGTAGGGGTTGATACATTTCTTGTTAGGGAAAATCACGCCTGACATTTTAAAGTGGAAATTACAAACTTTAAAAGTCTTTTTAATCATTGAATTCCCTACAAGTTGGATTTCCTGCTGTACAGGAAAATTCTCAGCAACAGAGTGATCAAATTAATCTCTTACTAATTTCGATATGTACGATATCATTTTTTCTACACAAAATTATGTTTTCCAATGATCTTTTATAGATGTAATTAAATGGAGAAATTCTCAACTGACATGAAGTCGGTGTCCATATTTGAAAGCTAAATCGGTCGAATTTGGGATAATAAAAAAGTATATTTGTAAAAGTCGCTGTCTTCATTGTAGTTGTAGAGTTATGGACTGTTCATCTCTTGAGAGTTCTGAAGGCCTACTCAAATGATTCCATTCCTGATTGTGACATCATTAGAATAAGATCACAGTGTTCTATTAATTCTATGAAGAAGATGATGTGGTGATGCCCTCTCTGTCATCATGTATGGAATGATATGGCTCGGATGGCATTTGTTAGATTAGGTCTTTATGAAAGTAGGTTTGAGTGGGTTGTTTTTATGTTGTGTTGTTTTTATGTTGGGTTGTTTTTATGTTGGGTTGTTTTCATGTTGTGTTGTTTTCTCACATGCAAAAAAGGGCTATAAAGGTTTCACTCATTGCCTTCATTCAAGACCAAATACCTGATAGACTTAGCCTACCATTGGAAAGTAGTTTTTTCTGTCAAGTCATTGGTAGCCTACGACTACATTTTCTTGCTCAACTAAAGAAAGCATTTTGATCATTAAATAAAAGAAATAAAAACCTGTAAAAAAAATATAAAAAAACCTGTGTCACTCCTCATTGCTCCCTCTAAAATAAGGACAAAAAAACGTCCACTAGGCAGCAATACAACCCTTTTCCAAAATGAATGGAATTCCAGGACATTCCTTCATGTGGCCCCAAAGGATGCGCTGTGTGTAGACTAAATCAGGGAGGTACTGCCGGGGTGTCCGAGAAAAAACTAAAAACTAATCTACATATATATATATACACTATCAGTCAAAAGTTTGGACACACCTACTCATTCAAGGGTTTTTTGGTTGCTACATGATTCCATATGTGTTATTTCACAGTTTTGATGTCTTCACTATTATTCTACAATGTAGAAAATAGTAAAAATAAATAAAAACTCTTGAATGAGTAGGTGTGTCCAAACTTTTGACTTTATACAGTGAGGGAAAAAAGTATTTGATCCCCTGCTGATTTTGTACGTTTGCCCACTGACAAAGAAATGATCAGTCTATCATTTTAATGGTAGGTTTATTTGAACAGTGGGAGACAGAATAACAACAACAAAATCCAGAAAAACGCATATGAAAAATGTTATAAATTGATTTGCATTTTAATGAGGGAAATGAGTATTTGACCCCCTCTCAATCAGAAAGATTTCTGGCTCCCAGGTGTCTTTTATACAGGTAACGAGCTGAGATTAGGAGCACACTCTTAAAGGGAGTGCTCCTAATCTCAGCTTGTTACCTGTATAAAAGACACCTGTCCACAGAAGCAATCAATCAGATTCCAAACTCTCCACCATGGCCAAGACCAAAGAGCTCTCCAAGGATGTCAGGGACAAGATTGTAGATCTACACAAGGCTGGAATGGGCTACAAGACCATCGCCAAGCAGCTTGGTGAGAAGGTGACAACAGTTGGTGCGATTATTCGCAAATGGAAGAAACACAAAATAACTGTCAATCTCCCTCGGCCTGGGGCTCCATGCAAGATCTCACCTCGTGGAGTTGCAATGATCATGAGAACGGTGAGGAATCAGCCCAGAACTACACGGGAGGATCTTGTCAATGATCTCAAGGCAGCTGGGACCATAGTCACCAAGAAAACAATTGGTAACACACTACGCCGTGAAGGACTGAAATCCTGCAGCGCCCGCAAGGTCCCCCTGCTCAAGAAAGCACATATACAGGCCCATCTGAAGTTTGCCAATGAACATCTGAATGATTCAGAGGAGAACTGGGTGAAAGTGTTGTGGTCAGATGAGACCAAAATCGAGCTCTTTGGCGTCAACTCAACTAGCCGTGTTTGGAGGAGGAGGAATGCTGCCTATGACCCCAAGAACACCATCCCTACCGTCAAACATGGAGGTGGAAACATTATGCTTTGGGGGTGTTTTTCTGCTAAGGGGACAGGACAACTTCACCGCATCAAAGGGACGATGGACGGGGCCATGTACCGTCAAATCTTGGGTGAGAACTTCCTTCCCTCAGCCAGGGCATTGAAAATGGGTCGTGATGGGTATTCCAGCATGACAATGACCCAAAACACACGGCCAAGGCAACAAAGGAGTGGCTCAAGAAGAAGCACATTAAGGTCCTGAAGTGACCTAGCCAGTCTCCAGACCTTAATCCCATAGAAAATCTGTGGAGGGAGCTGAAGGTTCGAGTTGCCAAACGTCAGCCTCGAAACCTTAATTACTTGGAGAAGATCTGCAAAGAGGAGTGGGACAAAATCCCTCCTGAGATGTGTGCAAACCTGGTGGCCAACTACAAGAAACGTCTGACCTCTGTGATTGCCAACAAGGGTTTTGCCACCAAGTACTAAGTCATGTTTTGCAGAGGGGTCAAATACTTATTTCCCTCATTAAAATGCAAATCAATTTATAACATTTTTGACATGCGTTTTTCTGGATTATTTTTGTTGGTATTCTGTCTCTCACTGTTCAAATAAACCTACCATTAAAATTGTAGACTGATCATTTATTTGTCAGTGGGCAAACGTACAAAATCAGCAGGGGATCAAATACTTTTTTCCCTCACTGTATATATAAAGTTGAAATGATATCCCCCCCAATGTTTTTATGAATATCGCTAGCAACAACCGAATAAACACATTCTGAATAACATAGACTACCTACAGTAGAAAAGAGGAGAGTATCTTCTTTCTAATGATGTCAACTTTATTTCTCAATCCTAATATTGAGCAAATTACACTAATTGAAGCCAATTCCACTCACTGGAGTATCTGACATAGGCTTTGAAAAAGCACCTGCGAATAGGATACCAGTTCCGCTGAATGCTGGTAAGCTTTCTTAACTTCCATATACATTTTTGCCAACACATGGCTAACCTTTGTTTAACCAGCTAAACAGCTGCTCTTACCGAAAATGTGTTTGGAGTTCCCTTTCTAGCTAATAGGCTATGTTAGAGTTTACACTTCCTCCAATGATAATGTGGGTAGGTCAAAATAATGAAAAAACGATCTCCAAAATCTATTCATTTTAAAATGTTGATTAGCCTACTTCTCCTTGCTATTTTCATTCACCAGGTGATAAGACAAGATATGTGAGAAAAAACGTATGATGGGATCCCCCTGGGTCGCCGGTTTGCCTGGAGGGGGTCCCTGGGCAAGAAAAGTTTGAAGACCCCTGGACTAAATGACTAAATGAAAACTACACCTTTACCAGAGCGCCAAACAAGGGCAGGTTGACGTTAATTTGGATTATTCTTGTCCTGGAGGCAGAACAGAGCGATTTCCGCTAGATGGGACAGCTGAAAAGTCAAAGTTGTCTATTATTGTAAAAATTATTGAAAACTAAAATGAGCTTTTTGGTCTTGATTTAAGGTTAAGGTTAGGCATTAGGGTTAGCAGTGTGGTTAAGGTTAAGGTTATGGTTAGGGTAAGGTTTAAAATCAGATTTTATGACTTTGTGGCTGTGCCATCTAGTGACCACTCTGCAGAGCTGCCTCCAGAAGAAGATTCATGACAAAAAACGCTCAACTGCCAAGATCAAGTGGGACCATTCTAGGCAATGGGAGGGCAGATACGCGTGTGAATGGGCACAACTCCGATATATAATCCTTTTTTTCAAAGTTGCCGAAATGCCACGTGCGTCCACTTAAATCAGTGCATTCGTAACAACCTAACCATTACGAAACTTATATTCGATCAAATAAGCCTCTCGTAGCAAATTAGCAATTCAATGTTTTATTGACCAAATTCGACACTCTCTCATTGATAAAAAAAAATATATATGTATTTTCGTGGACAGATTTTGGGCGGAGTCAACCCTCTCGCTTCGTCTCTTCCTCTCTGGCTATACCTGAAGTTACTAGGACCCTTCTGGAATTTGGGATTTTATGTGGATTTGATCTGCATACTGAGTGGACCCAATTGATCTCTTCTATATTATTGAGGGTTTATCTTTCATTTATTCACCATTTATTTAGTGAAATGGCAAACGCGGGGATACAGCTCCTTGGATTCGTCTTGTCTTTTCTTGGCTTCATCGGGTTGATAGCATCCACGATCATGGCCGAGTGGAAACTGTCATCCTATGCTGGGGACAACATCATAACGGCGCAAGCCATGTACGAAGGGCTTTGGAAGTCCTGTGTATCGCAGAGCACTGGTCAAATCCAGTGTAAAGTGTACGATTCACTGCTCCAACTAACGGGTAATTTCTTACTTTAATTAATTTTTATGGATATGCTTTACAGTAACTATACAAACAATTATAAACGACTTGTTTCATGATTCAAAACTTAGTACCAGAAGGCTTATAAATTAATCCACATCTGTAAAGTGTTAATAAAATAAATGAATCTAATCCATTTACCTTTGAAAACATGCATGAGCCTACAATAGACTAAGTGAGGTTTAAGAACGTATCGCCCCCGTTCTACAGAAGATATCATGCATGTACAGACAAGTCTTGAGAATGCCAAGGCTAACCATCATGCCTGCTACTCATGGTAACAGAGGAAAACACCCGAGCTCCATCTACACTAGGTGTAAAACCCAACCCCATTGTGCGCCAGTGTCTGATACAATGGAACTCTGAAGTCAATATCAAGTCAAAATCCAATTTCTTAGCAAATGTTTGAAAAATGTTATATTGAAGCAATAATGTCCGAGGGTGTGTGGTACACTATATGGCCAATATACCACGGCTAAGGGCTGTTCTTATGCACGAGGCATCGTGGAGTGCCTGGATACAGTCCTTAGCTGTGGTATATTGGAAATATACCACAAACCACAGAGGTGCCTTATTGCTATTATAAACTGGTTACCAACTTAATTAGAGCAGTAAAAATAAATGTTTTGTCATACCCCTGGTATATGGTCTGATATACCACAGCTGTCAGCCAATCAGCATTCAGGGCTCGAACCACCCAGTTTATAATTTACATTCAGCATTTTCCTCATCAATTGAACCTGCATTTTTCACATTCAAGGTGATGAGACGGTTTAATACATCTGCATTCCTACCCAATTATCCCCTTTATATTATAAATGTATTAGCTCTGAATACATTGAGAATATTACATTCTTTAGGCAATCTGACGTTATTTAGGAGCTAGGCTATATGCAGGCCCTATGACATATGTAATAACATAGTGATGACATAATCATTAAAGATCAAATATGAAATTCTGTTATTGATTGATTGTGTCTTCTGTCCCTCCTCTTGACCCCAGGGCTGGTGCAGGGCACGCGAGGTCTCATGGTGGGTGCCATCCTGCTGGCTGGCATTGCCATCCTGATGGCCATGGTGGGCATGAAGTGTACCACCTGTCTGGCTGAGAACCAGGAGCAGAAGGGCAAAGTTGCCCTGACTGGAGGAATCCTCATCATTATCGCAGGTGGGGTTTATAGTCCACACAGTACCATGCAATAGATCTTTATTAAACTATTTGCATGAAAATGTTTCTTCTTTTTTTGTTTGTTGCTGAAACACTTCCCAACTTGACACACCAAAGAGTGTGTTATACAAAGCTGTTGACTAAAGCAAAACCACACTGGAAGTCAGGCTAACTAGTAGTTAGTACCTCACCCAAGTGTAAAAATAGTAGGGGGTATTTACTTTTGTTTCCCCTGCCTACCCTATAATTTCATACTGCAAATAATTTTTCAACCAGATTCTTTCTACATCAATATCTATTGATGATTTTTCCTATGATGTTGTCCTCCTGTCGCTTAGGTCTGTGTGCTCTGGTGGGGACTTCCTGGTACGGGAACAGAATAGCAAAGGAATTCTACGACCCCTTCACCCCTACAAATTCCAGGTGTGCTGTCATCATCATTTTGACAGGGGACTAAGAAGGCTTTGTTTGTCTTCGGGGAGAATCCTAACCTAGCTGGGTTTTGCGTAAAATATACAATATATTACGATTGTGTGAATATTATAGTTACGCAATATTTCAAGTTTGCAGTTGTGCCTCTATACATAACTTACCATCATCTATGTTTAGTTCTTGATTGATATTGTTATTGAAATGTCTATCTGCAGGTATGAGTTTGGCAAGGCCCTGTTCGTAGGATGGGGCTCTGCCTGCCTCACCATCATAGGTGGAGCCTTCCTCTGTTGCAACTGCACCAGTAAAGGTTCAGGGAAGTCGTCCCGCTACCCCACGAACCACTCCGCTGCCCCGCCTGGCAGAGACTACGTCTAGAGCCTGGGGAGATCCAGGAGACCAGGGTCATGTTCATTAGGGCAGATGTTTCAAAATGTTGTGCAACGGAAAACGAAAACGAGCCTTTACTTACTGGTCAGGTAGTGCCTCCCCGTTTCACTCCATTTCAGTCCGTTTTCCTCTGTTTTGTGCTGAACATGACCCACCTCCATCCATCCACTCTCTGTTCAGGGTACAGCACTGCCTAGGGTCAAAGCTGGGGTAATTGTTGTTGATTTGATGGTTGGTTTGGTTTGATGCATGATTTCTGGCATTTTCATTTCTGGTTGTTTTACCATAAGACACTTACGTGATGCATGCATATAGTCCTATATTACTATTTTCACACTATCGATTCAGCCCAAACTGTACTGTGCTGGCTCTGATATTTTCTTTTCACACCGTTCACGATTCCAGCAACTATGGTGGATGCGTAACGAGGACAGCGCTGTTCAGCTCTGCCCCGCTTAGCTCGGCTCAGTAGTGTGAAAATGGTATTCGTGTGTAGTTTGAGATGTACAGTACATTCAGAAAGTATTCAGACCCCTTGACCTTTTCCACATTTTGTTACGTTACAGCCTTATTCTAAAATGGATTAAATTGTTTTTTCCCCCTCATCAATCTACACACAATACCCCATAATGACAAAGCAAAAACAGGTTTTTAGACATTTCTGCAAAAAAATACAAATACTAAAGTGGAAATATCACATTTACAAGTATTCAGATCCTTTACTCAGTACTTTGTTGAAGCACCTTTGGCAGGAATTACAGCCTTGAGTCTTCTTGGGTATGACGCTACAAGCTTGGCACACCTGTATTTGGGGAGTTTGTCCCATTCTTCTCTGCAGATCCTCTCAAGCTCTGTCAGGTTAGATGGGGAGCGTCGCTGCACAGCTATTTTCAGGTCTCTCCAGAAAGGTTTGATCGGGTTCAAGTCCGGGCTCTGGCTGGGCCACTCAAGGACATTCATTGGAAGGTGAACCTTCGCCCCAGTCTGAGGTCCTGAGCGCTCTGGAACAGGTTTTCATCAAGGATCTCTCTGTACTTTGCTCCGATAATCTTTCCCTCAATCCTGACTAGTCTCCCAGTCCCTCCTGCTGACAAACATCCCCACAGCATGATGCTGCCACCACCATGCTTCACCATAGCGATGGTGCCAGGTTTCCTCCAGACGTGACGCTTGGCATTCAGGCATCTTGGTTTCATCAGACCAGAGAATCTTGTTTCTCATGGTCTGAGTCCTTTAGGTGCCTTTTGGCAAACACCAAGCGGGCTGTCATGTGCTTTTTACTGAGGAGTGGCTTCCGTCAGGCCACTCTACCACAAAGGCCTGATTGGTGGAGTGCTGCAGAGATGGTTGTCCTTCTGGACGGTTCTCCCATCTCCACAGAGGAACTCAGGAGCTCTGTCAGAGTGACCATGGGGTTCTTGGTCACCTCCCTGACCAAGGCCCTTCTCCCCTGATTGCTCAGTTTTGCTGGCCGGCCAGCTCTAGGAAGAGGCTTGGTGGTTCCAAACTTCTTCCATTTAAGAATGATGGAGGCCACTGTGTTCTTGGGGACCTTCAATGCTGCATACATTTTTTGGTACCCTTCACCAGATCTGTGCCTCAACACAATCCTCTCTCGCAGCTCTACGGACAATTCCTTCGACCTCATGGCTTGGTTTTTGCTCTGAAATGCACTGTCAACTGTGGGACCTTATATAGACAGGAGCCTTTCCAAATCATGTCCAATCAATTGAATTTACCACAGGTGGACTCCAATCAAGTTGTAGAAACATCTCAAGGATGATCAATGGAAACAGGATGCACCTGAGCTCAATTTCGCGTCTCATAGCAAAGGGTCTGAATACTTATGTAAATAAGATATTTAGTTTTTTGCAAAAATTTCTAAAAACCTGTTTTCACTTTGTCATTATGGGGTATTGTGTGTAGATTGATGTGAGAGAAAAAATAATTTTATCCATTTTAGAATAAGGCTGTAACGTAACAAAATGTTGTGAGCAGTATATTCGCAAAAATGCACTTAAATATAGTGGCGTAAAGTAGTTAAGTAAAAAATACTTAGAAGTACTACTTATATACTATTTATATTTTTGACAACTTTTACTTCACTACATTCCTAAAGAAAATAATGTACTTTTTACCCAAAAGTACTCGCTACCTTTTTAATGCCTAGCAGGACAGGAAAATGGTCAAATTCACGCACTTATCAAGAGAACATCCCTGGTCATTCCTACTGCCTCTGTTCGGGCGGACTCACTAAACACAAATGCTGAGTGTTGGAGTGTGCCTCTGGCTATCCCAAAAAATTAAATAAAAAATAATACAATTGTGCCGTTTGGTTTGCTTAATATAAGCAATTTGAAGTGATTTATACTTTTGCTTTTGATAAATAAGTATAATTAAAACCACATATCCCGTGTAGCTCAGTTGGTAGAGCATGGCGTTTGCAACACCAGGATTGTGGGTTCGTTTCCCACGGGGACCAGTATGAAAAAAAAAAATTATGCACTCACTAACTGTAAGTTGCTCTGGATAAGAGCGTCTGCTAAAATGTAAATACTTTTAGACTTTTACTCAAGTAGTATTTTACTGGGTGACTTACTTGAGTCATTTTCTATTAAGGTATATTTACTTTTACTCAAGTATGACAATTGGGTACTTTTCCACCACTGCTGAAATATAAATGTGATTTATTTTACTGTGCAAGAGTGGGTTAGAATATTACCAAAAATAAACAGAATTGGGTGGTTACTATACTTTTATACTATCTTTTTATGTAAGAGTTTACCTAAATAGTTTTGTTTACATTGTATTTTCTGAGTTGCATCAAATGAGGTCCCATTTTTTTAACCAGCTTTTGATAAGTTCTGTGTGATAATAGACAAATAAACTTGCTGTTGTTTTAAAGGTAAGTGTTTATAATAGTTTTGATATGGGATGTTTTTTTGCCTGTGTTATCACAGTATAGCTTTTTCATTCATTTAGAGGTCAGGTAAATGCATATTTAGATAGTGCGTAACACAGTAACTAAGTTAGATGTATAGTTCTCCTCTCCTGCCTCTAGTTAGCTCCTGTGTTTTATTTTGAAAAGGGACTTGTCTCGACTTGACTTGTGCTGATATACCTCGGGCCTGCAGTAACACGCCTTTGAGGGTCTTAAAACATTTGAGAGGAATTTCTAGAAAATAATTTATATTTAAAAATCAACATTGAATTTTCAATAGATATGAACATGTATATCCCACTCGCAATGATGTGTTATTATTGATAATATTCATGTTTATTTAACTGTATCCAAACTTAAGACTAAAACTAGTGAAATAAAGAATAAACATTCTCATCCTTGATGTTCCGACATGCATACTGTAGGCAAAACCTTTACTCTTCTCCAAGGATATCATACGTAACTTTCTTCTAGATACTATCTTTAGAATGGGTTTCAATACAGTCATTGGTTTCAATAAACAATCCTTAACGGTAAAATGTGTAGCCCCAGGGTTATGATTTCACGGCACTGTGGAGTGACTAAACCAAAAGGCATTCTTCATATCTCCAACAACCTGCCTTTACATGCTCCTGGAACCTTCTCTCTGCTGGGAGTGGGAGTTGTCCTCTGAATTTAGCCGCAGCCATCCAATGTCACCCTTATTCACCGTATCCACCCATGTTAGAGTTAAATCCACTGACACAACTTTCCTTATGTTAGAGCAGGTAATTATAGTGAAATGACTAAAGTGATATAAAAAGAGATTGTTGTGAGTTTTCTATTGAAATAATGCTGTGTAAGTTCTTAGCACTATCGATAGGCTAGTGTTTAAACCCTGAGTTGAGTTTTCCAGTTGCAGCTGTCATAATTGTGCCTCTTTACCTGTCCAGTACAACAGTATAAGAGCTATAAAGCAAGCGCACATGAACTGAATCATCCTCCTTGCCAATTTTGGATCTGGATCTGAAGGGGGTCACAAGAACAGATCAGATTGGCTATAGACCAATCCAGAAACAACGCCTAGCTCCAGGGCCCTAGCTCCTATGTACTTCTTAGAGATCTGGTATAAGCAATTAGTTAGCTTTAACTTCATAGGTGGAATGCTAGCCATATTTCTCAAACCCATCTATTCCTTTCAAATCTACTAAGGTGGTTGGGGGCTGCGGCTAGAGGGGTGGTTTATGAACCACACAAAGGTTTTCTCTTTTGCACTGATTCCTTAGTAGACAGCACCACTCTCTGACGCCACCTAGAATTTATGTTTAGTATTGTACTGGATGTTCATTGTTCATCAGGAAGACTATAATGGACATGTGGGTTTGAAAAATAGGCTTTTAAAGCCCAAAGGTGATAGACATCCTTGGGAGATCAAAGAAGTTATACTGTAAAGGCCAGTAAGTCTGAGGGCATCATTTCAGGGTTTATTTCCACAAAATATCATGACACCCATGTATCAACCTCTCTCTCTCTTTCTCTCTTTCTCTCTCTCTCTCTCTCTCTCTCTCTCTCTCTCTCTCTCTCTCTCTCTCTCTCTCTCTCTCTCTCTCTCTCTCTCTCTCTCTCTCTCTCTCTCTCTCTCTCTCTCTCTCTCTCTCTCTCTCTCTCTCTCTCTCTCTCTCTCTCTCTCTCTCTCTCTCTCTCTCCAAATAAGCATTAATAAATAATTTATAAGCGTTTATAATAATACATAATAATTTATGAAACATTCACAAACATATGTAAATATTTGTAAGCATACATTTCATAATGGCTTATTCATGCAAACTATTATAAAGTGTCAAGAATTGATAAATTAGAAAACTCCCATACTTTCACAACGGCAACGCAATCGCCAAAGAAAACGCCATACCTGGCCATTACTGCAGCCACAGAGATACTGTATGGACAACCAGGAATTGCCTTGCAAGTAAGATACCACTAGAGGACAGCAGAGGTCCAAGTTAGGTGATTGGATCACACGCCCCTCCTGTGGAGATAAGAGATACCAAAGATCATTTGTGTTGAGTATTTATCGTCTTGGCCGTTTAAACAAGTGATCCCAGAAGGCTAAGCAGCAACGTCAAACTGGGGAGATAAAGAAGATGGACGAAGTGTGCTAATTGACGACTATCTCCGAGGTACAGTGAGGGAAAAAAGTATTTGATCCCCTGCTGATTTTGTACGTTTGCCCACTGACAAAGACATGATCAGTCTATAATTTTAATGGTAGGTTTATTTGAACAGTGAGAGACAGAATAACACACACAACATCCAGAAAAGTGCATGTACAAATTTTTATGAATTGATTTGCATTTTAATGAGGGAAATGAGTATTTGACCCCCTCTCAGTCAGAAAGATTTCTGGCTCCCAGTTGTCTTTTATACAGGTAACGAGCTGAGATTAGGAGCACACTCTTAAAGGTAGTGCTCCTAATCTCAGCTTGTTACCTGTATAAAAGACACCTATCCACAGAAGCAATCAATCAATCAGATTCCAAACTCTCCACCATGGCCAAGACCAAAAAGCTCTCCAAGGATGTCAGGGACAAGATTGTAGACCTACACAAGGCTGGAATGGGCTACAAGACCATCGCCAAGCAGCTTGGTGAGAAGGTGACAACAGTTGGTGCGATTATTTGCAAATGGAAGAAACACAAAATAACTGTCAATCTCCCTTGGCCTAGGGCTCCATGCAAGATCTCACCTCGTGGAATTGCAATGATCATGAGAACGGTGAGGAATCAGCCCAGAACTACGCGGGAGGATCTTGTCAATGATCTCAAGGCAGCTGGGACCATAGTCACCAAGAAAACAATTGGTAACACACTACGCCGTGAAGGACTGAAATCCTGCAGCGCCCGCATGGTCCCCCTGCTCAAGAAAGCACATATACAGGCCCGTCTGAAGTTTGCCAATGAACATCTGAATGATTCAGAGGAGAACTGGGTGAAAGTGTTGTGGTCAGATGAGACCAAAATCGAGCTCTTTGCCATCAACTCAACTCGCCGTGTTTGGAGGAGGAGGAATACTGCCTATGACCCCAAGAACACCATCCCCACCGTCAAACATGGAGGTGGAAACATTATGCTTTGGGGGTGTTTTTCTGCTAAGGGGACAGGACAACTTCACCGCATCAAAGGGACGATGGACGGGGCCATGTACCGTCAAATCTTGGGTGAGAACCTCCTTCCCTCAGCCAGGGCATTGAAAATGGGTCGTGGATGGGTATTCCAGCATGACAATGACCCAAAACACACGGCCAAGGCAACAAAGGAGTGGCTCAAGAAGAAGCACATTAAGGTCCTGGAGTGGCCTAGCCAGTCTCGAGACCTTAGTACCGTAGAAAATCTGTGGAGGGAGCTGAAGGTTCGAGTTGCCAAACGTCACCTTCAAAACCTTAATGACTTGGAGAAGATCTGCAAAGAGGAGTGGGACAAAATCCCTCCTGAGATGTGTGCAAACCTGGTGGCTAACTACAAGAAATGTCTGACCTCTGTGATTGCCAACAAGGGTTTTGCCACCAAGTACTAAGTCATGTTTTGCAGAGGGGTCAAATACTTATTTCCCTCATTAAAATGCAAATCAATTTATAACATTTTTGACATGCATTTTTCTGGATTTTTGTTGTTGTTATTCTGTCTCTCACTGTTCAAATAAACCTACCATTAAAATTACAGACTGATCATGTCTTTGTCAGTGGGCAAACGTACAAAATCAGCAGGGGATCAAATACTTTTTTCCCTCACTGTAAATGATCAGAGGTCACACAGAGTATAGTAACAGTAATTCATTCACATTAGTAGTTTATTTTCGTACATTGGGGTCAATTTCATTTCAAGATAAGACTGTAATTGTTTAATGACTCTTATTGATAGTAGCCTATTGTTGGAAACAGGCATTTAGACGGATGAAATGCATTCACACAGCAGCACTTAACACAAAGCACGCTAGGCTAGCCCACTTTAGCATAAGTGTATCGGAACCTGGATTACATCCAGCTCCTATTAATGCAATCACTCTACAGGTTGAGAGCTGTGCTACTGTGTTTTTCGTGAATGCAGACATTACAACTGCATGGTGCAGTGTGTCTGGTACGTGTCAAACCTAAATGTCAAATGGAAATCCATTGCATTATCAACATCCCGGTTGCCATGCCATTTTATAGATGCACTTGAAATAGTACAGATGTAGGATCTTAATTCGATTTTGTTGCTGAGAATTTTCCTGTACAGCAGGAAAGGGAGGTTTAAAAGGAGGTGTAAAAGTGCTTCTAAAGTTTGTAATTTACACTTTAAAATGTCACACTTGATTTGCCCTAACGAAAAAATGTATCAACTGCTACAGAAAATGATGTGTGAGGCACACAGTAGATTTATATCTAAATTCGACAAAGTTTCTGACAAAGAGTTAGTCCTTTCTCCTTGCTTTTGAATGAAGCTATACTTGTTCACTGTAATCATATAGACTTTGAACAAGTATAACTTCATTCAAAAGCAAGGAGAAAGGACAACTCTGTCAGAAACTTTGTCGAATTTAGATATACATCTAATGGGTGCCTCACACATCAAGTGTTTTTCTTATCAAACACACACACAGCTCTGATGTGACCAAGCTTTGGAACTTCTCAATATTTTCCTCCTATTACCCTCAAGCACGGACAACCATATACATATAATGTTTACCAGTAAAATTGCCAGGGTTAGAGGTTCCAAGCCTGTTCTATTCATTCTATTTCTATGTGGACAACTGTGTCACTTGGGGCCATGAGATGAGAAATAGATTCCTCTGAATTACATCCAGACCATAGAACCCTACTGCCCACCCTTCTCTTTGCCAAAAAACAATCAATGCTTCTCAGTCTGTGTAAGATACCATCATTTAGCTAAAAGAGGTCATTCAAGTTTAGGAAACAGTTTGTTCAATGTGAGTAGCCTAAGAGGCCATTGGTGCATTCGCAGACAGCACTGTTTATCGACTGTTTAAACAACTTCTGTGGACAAAGGCAAAATAAGGAACGCTGCTTTTCTTGAAGTAAAATATGTTTTTTTACGTTTTCAATAAGGTTCTTGTGAATTCAAGGGACTTAGTCAATAATGAGATAGAATGGCTAAGGATTGTACTGTATCATCATGACTTCAGTAAGACATTCATTCTAGTTAAAAAGACCAAGATACTATTTTTAGAATAGGGAGTGCCTGCCCTATACTATGGTATTTGGTTTTTTGACTGTAAGGCTATAGGCCATGGACACTCCAAATCCATTGCACAAGCCATATGTAAATTAACCCATATTCCGTCTGATCCTCGCCTGTTGCCATACACCTGCCACTGAGCTTCCACCTGAAACTGAACCGCCAACGAGTTTAGCATTTCCAAAGCTCTCTCCAGCATCAGACTCCCTGAAGAGGAATCTGTGGTGGCGCTCCTTCCGGATTAACACTTTAAAGTCTGATAATCCCCCGGGGCTCAGTAGAGATCTGAGAGCCGAGCTTCAGGGACTGTTCGTATTCCTCAACGCTCACCTAACGTGACCTCTAATGAAGACTTCACAGGGGACTGGAAAACAGGAGAGAGTTGGCATTTAGGCCAAAGATCATATGGGACCACTAAGGGTTAACCGGTTCACCAGTACACCAGAGGGAGTTGGCATTAAGTCCAAAGTCCATGGGTTAAACCAGGCAGGAACACCTGCCAGGAATCTCTCTTTGAGAATAAGTGATTTTAGTTCACATTAGTGTACTAGTTGATTAGTGTTAGAGTCAACAAATATCTGTGTCGGTCTAATCTTCACTTTTTTGCTCCGGCCTCCAATTGTCATCACTGACCAAGGATTGTAAATCAAGTCACTGACCCATAACAATAACACTGGTATGGCACAGAAGCTAAGAGGAGAGAGCTGGCCACTGGAAGGCCTGATCAGAATGGTAATAATTACCAGTATCTCTGCTTTGTTGAGTCCACATGGTTTTGACTAATTGACTAATTAAATAACTGACTAATTGACCTTTGGGTGATGATACAGTATGTCACCAGCACACAAACAGCTAACAGCAGCATTTTCATTATCGAAAAGTTATTTACGCAAATTAAATTGTATGAGACATCACCGATAATGGTCCATTGCAGTTTGTAATAGTTATAGTAATGGAAACTCACTGCAAAGCCAGTGATCTGACCTTGCAAGTAGATAGTGGGGTTAGGACCCATAGGATCCAACAAAAGGAGAACTAGGCTTAAAGAATCAGTGATGCAGGAAACAGATAACCTATGCATGAGCAAAGATGAGATGTGTGCTTTCAGAGGTCAACTCACATAGGTCAAAACATGAAGATAAGATCATGGCAATTTGGCAAGTCACACCTAACCTCTCTGGCTTCAGATCATCTTCAAGTGTTGCTTTTAACAGTACATGTATTTTTTATTTTAAGCTGAATATGAGTCAACATGGAGAGTTATTTGCAGTCGAAATCATCTTTGTTAAGATAAACTAATGAGATCATGCTCGGTTGATGTTGATTGCAATTGACTCGGCGTCGCTCAGCAAGTCTGAGTAGTGGGGGGTGGGGAAGGAGGGCAGACAATCTGAACAGCAGCATCTCCAGCAAACAGCATGTCCATAAAGCTCTCATCTCATTCTCAACAGCGTCATGAACTCTCCTGACCTGAACAAGCTGCGGGATCACGATGTACACCGGGAGAGGATGGAGGTTACCATGGCAACATGGGTGTCATGCATTATGCCGTGAACTGTGATTATTTACCTCAGCCGGGAAGTTAATGTCTTCATCCGCTCGGCAAGGTGTGTGTGTGTGTGTGTGTGTGTGTGTGTGTGTGTGTGTGTGTGTGTGTGTGTGTGTGTGCGTGCGTGCATGTATGCATCCATGTGTTTGTGTGTGTTTGCAATACTGTGTGTGCGTGTATGTGTGTCTCTCTCCCTCTTTCATCTGCTTCATACCATTTTGTCACAGTATACTAAAATACAATAATGTGATTGTTTAACAAGGTGGTCCTTGTTGACATGGAACACTGATGTCACCTAAAAGCAGCTTCCTGCCCTGCTGTGATTGTCACGACTTCCACCGAGGCTGCCTCCCCTCCTTGTTCGGGCAGGCTTCGGCGTTCGTCGTCACCGGCTTACTAACCACTGCCACTCCCATTATCATCACTCCACTTGTCTTGTCTAGTTAATCACACACACCTGGTTCTCATCCCCTCATTAGGCTGTGTATAAGTGTTCCCTCTGCTCCCTTGTCTGTGGGTGATTGTTCCATGTGAGAGTAGCTCGGTTGAGCTACTCTCTTATTGTATTGCCGGGGTAGATTTATTTTCCCCTATGCTTGTATATCGTTTGGAGTATTTCCATACCGTGATTGTTAGGGTAGAGAGTTTCCCCTGTGCCTATGTTTGTATGTCGCTATCCAGTGCAACTGTGACGGAAAGGATTAAACTCTGTATTCGGTGATTTACCCTCCTGCACCTGACTCCTTCTATCACAGTGATCTAATTGGTCACATCATCCCTGCCAGCATGTGGCTCATATCATGGGACACAGAAAACCAAAGACGTGGATGATCTTTTATCAATAGATTATTTTCATATCTATCTAGTTATTTCGTTCGAGTCAGAACCTTCAAAGGACATCATCAATCTGAGAATGAAGTAATGTTGTGTCTCTATACCTCTACTTAAATGTACTGTTCAGCAAGAAACTTTTAGATCTCATAGGCCTACATGAGTATTTCTGGAAGTGTTTCTGGAGCAGAAACAATCCACATACTATATCCATCAATGTTGATTATCCATGCCAGAAATGCAAAAGGAAAATCTTTAGTGATAGTGAAACCATGAAAGATATGAATGAGTGCTTCAACAAAACACAGTAGGCGCAATCTTTGTGCAATCGGGCACTGGCTATGGAAATGTTACTTACGTCTTATGACATAAGAGGTAAGTATATAGATTAGTATATTTTCCTGTGTTATTTATATCTTGAGAATGGGTCAAACCAGGCTGCCATGGCATTCTGTTTTGAGAGTACAGTTCAAGCACCGGGTTTATGTGACCACTGCCACTACTCTAGCGTGCTAAAGATTACAGCACAACATGTAAAGATAGATTAGCCAAACATGTTACAGTAATTTTGACCCTAGCTCAAGCTTATCATTCGCCAAGGTCCCTCTTTTCCTAACAGAAATCCTGTGTAGATCGTATAGATTCTGTACTGTAAACATTCAGCTTTTCACAGGTCAGGAAAGGGTTAACGGGCGATAGAAAAAATGTCAATGAGTTAATAGGAGCTGCTGCGGCAGGAAGCTCCGGGAGCCAGCTAAATTCATGCTGCGCGGAATGTGTACACAGTGTTCCCAACTAATTCAATTTACAGGCGACGTGGGCAGATCGAGCAGCGCTCTGAGGAACGTCGAGAGGGGGAACAGAGAGGGGGACAAGGGAAAGCCACCTGTGAACGACAATGGTCACTGTGAAGAGTGGTGTAACAGTACCACTTGTGTCGCTGCCTGTGGCTTTCTTTCTCTTCCACTTTCTCTCAGAAACCCCAAAAGAGGGGATGCAGCGTGGTATGTCAATTGAAGATTGGGTACGTATTCAAAGTGTGTTTGGAGAGCTGTATTTGTCACTACCGGCAGTAAACAGGTAATTTCGGGTGTTCATTTCTCTATAACATGCTGGTATTGGTCTCTGTCTGCCGACGTGAATAAATTGCAGAGTACTACCCTAATGTTGTCTTTGTCTGTCTCTTCCTTTCTGAGAGCTGCAGCGGTGATCGGAGGAGAGTGCGCAGGTGAACAGCAGTTTACTGTTGAGCCTGAGCCCCTTCAGCATCGACTGGAAACCCCAGAGAGCTTCTGTTGCCGAGGCCCATCTCAGCAATAAACCCACGGGTAACTAAGTGTGCAGCTCAAAGTGATTCATCTCTATGGAAACATCTAAGGGAGCTGGCTACACTGCCCTGCTGGCAACGCAGCATTGCTGGGCTTGCAGGGCTTTCAGAGCCAGAAGAGGCATCCCAATACGAATGAATTGTGAGGCTCACTTTCAGAAGACAGGCCATGCATGCAGTGGGAACAGCTCAGGAGCGTTGAACACAATGCACGCTGTATCTACCAAGCTCAACGTGGCAGTATCTGATTCAGAGGGGTTGTGCAACTGACTAGATTTTCCTTTCATGTTGCCGGTAGTTACAATCAGAGGACGCTGGTAGGAGGAGCTATAGGAGGACAGGCTCATTGTAATAGCTGGAATGGAATTAATGGAACGGTATCAAACATATGGAAACCACATTTGACTCTATTCCTTTAATTCCATTCCAGACATCAAAATGAGCCCATCCTCCTATAGCTCCTGCCACCAGCCTCCTCTGGGTAAAATACGGCAGATAAACCATATGTGAGATAGGACTCTCCTGATATAGAGGTACCATTTTTATTGCTGTGTGCAAAAGAAAAAAGCCTGGGATAGATATCGAGTTTGCAACCCGCACTAAACATAGATTAAGTTGCTATTGAATTGATCTAGCACTGGCAGGAAGGTGGTATTTTGTGTGTCAGTAGTCGCTGATTGCTATTGACCCATTGTAGCTGTTTCAGACAGAGAGAGTCATGGAACTGATGAGCCAGAAGCTGGGTATTTTCTAGACTGAGTTTAAAGTGTGTACTTAATGGGGATGGATGTTATTGGACATTGGGGCTCTCTCTACTGAGCTACTTGATGACAATGATGCATAAAAGGCTAGTTATACAATACCAGTCAAAGGTTTGGACACACCTTCTCATTCAAGGGTTTTTCTTTATTTTTATTATTTTTTACATTGTAGAATAATAGTGAAGACATAAACTATGAAATAACACACATGAAATCATGTAGTAACCAAAAAAGTGTTAAACAAATCAAAATATATTTTATATTTGAGATTCTTCAAATAGCCACCCTTTGCCTTGATGACAGCTTTGCACACTCTTGGCATTCTCTCAACCAGCTTCACCTGGAATGCTTTTCCAACAGTCTTCAAGGAGTTCCCACATATGCAGAGCACTTGTTGGCTGCTTTTCCTTCACTCTGCTGTCCGACTCATTCCAAACCATCTCAATTGGGTTGAGGTCGGGGGATTGTGGAGGCAAGGTCATCTGATGCAGCACTCCATCACTCTCCTTCTTGGTAAAATAGTCTTTACACAGCCTGAAGGTGTGTTGGGTCATCATCCTGTTGAAAAACAAATGATAGTCCCACTAAGCCCAAACCAGATGGGAAAGCGTATCGCTGCAGAATGCTGTGGTAGCCATGCTGGTTAAGTGTGCCTTGAACTCTAAATAAGTCACTGACAGTGTCACCAGCATAACACCTCCTCCTCCATGCTTTACGGTGGGAACTACACATGCAGAGATAATCCGTTTACCCACACTGCGTCTCACAAAGACACGGCGGTTGGAACCAAAAATCTCCAATTTGGACTCCAGACCAAAGGACACATTTCCGCCGGTCTAATGTCCATTGTTTGTGTTTCTTGACCCAAGCAGGTCTCTTCTTATTATTGGTGTCCTTTAGTAGTGGTTTCTTTGCAGCAATTCGACCATGAAGGCCTGATTCACACAGTCCCATCTGAACAGTTGATGTTGAGATGTGTCTGTGACTTGAACTCTGTGAAGCATTTATTTTGGCCGCAATTTCTGAGGCTGGTAACTCTAATGAACTTATACTCTGCAGCAGAGGTAACTCTGGGTCTTCCATTCCTAAGGCGGTCCTCATGAGAGCCAGTTTCATCATAGTGCTTGATGGTTTTTGTGACTGCACTTGAAGAAACTTTTAAAGTTCTTGAAATATTCCGTATTGATTGACCTTCATGTCTTAAAGTAATGATGGACTGTCATTTCTCTTTGCTTATTTGAGCTGTTCTTGCCATAATATGGACTTGGTCATTTACCAAATAGGGCTATCTTCTGATTGGCTCAAACGCATTATTAATTCCACAAATTAACTTTTAAGAAGGCACACCTGTTAATTGAAATGCATTCCAGGTGACTACCTCATGAAGCTGGTTGAGAGAATGCCAAGAGTGTGCAAAGCTGTCATCAAGGCAAAGGGTGGTTATTTGAAGAATCTTAAATATAAAATATATTTTGATTTGTTTAACACTTTTGGTTACTACATGATACCATATGTGTTATTTCATAGTGGTGATGTCTTCACTATTATTGTACAATGTAAAAAATTGTAAAAATAAAGAACAACCCTTGAATGAGTTGGTGTGTCCAAACTTTTGACTGGTAGTGTAGTTGCTGAGGAGGCAAACCAAATTGTGAAGTTGTGGCTAGACGTTAAAGGGAAAATCAGTCATTTTGATGAGAAATTATAGCGGAGACAAACATCGAGAGGCCATGCGTCTCATGGTGACTATGAGCGATGAATAGTGAATGGGGATTGTAACGGTGAACGGGGAGGGCCCATGTTATGTAACTTGTGTCCAATCACAGTGTGAGCAGAGAGTTCCCATGGAAACAGTGCCCAACTACAGAGAGGGCTGCTGTGCTGTGTACACAACTGATCCCTTTAGAGGAAATACATTTCCTATCTTTTAATGAACTTTGTAATAACAATCTCATGCAAGTTATACTGTATGTAGTCGGTCCATAATGTAGTTTGTGGTACAGAGAACATTAAATGTTTTCCTTGACGCCTCAGGCCGGTCTAAATAACTTTTTAGCTCCAAGCCAAAACGCTGAGCCGACCCTCAGCATCTGTCCTTACTGCTATAGTTCTTGAGTGAATCACTGGAGACATTTACTCACTGTATTGTACATAAACGTCTTGCTTATTACTTCCCATGGCGAAACTAACCACTCTTCCTAGCGGGCCAGCCTGTACATAGCCTCGTTCGTATGAACCATCCTGATCTCACAAGCTTACATTCTGTTTCGCTACAAAGCAAAACAGAATGTATGCTTGCGAGATCAGGATTGTTTGCAATAGGCTAGCCCGTATGTTTTCAGACGGGAAAATTAGCATTTTTGTTACGCAACCATGTCAGATATGATCAATAATTTGACTTTGAAAGAAAACATACCAGTTGTAATAATAATAATAATAGTAATATACATATATTGTGTTTCCATCTGTATATGTACAACTATACATAGACTATAATAATAGTATGAGAACAACAACAATACTTGAGGTCCTGACCTAGTTGACTCTTGAAGGAGGCCTCATAGAAATATATTTTTCCAGCTCTGTATCCTCTCTCTCTCTCATTGTAATCCACACACAGCACATAGGTGCAGGGTGTACATCGTGTACATTGTGGGTGGTCTGCAGGGTTGAGTAGGTGACTTTCTACATTTAATTTATTGCAGTTACTAGTTACGTGTCCAAAATTGTAATCATTAACGTAACTTTTAAAGTAATCATCTAGTTTTTCAAAAGTATCTGTAATCGGATTACAGTATTTTTGGTAACTGATTAGAGTTGTTTGTAATCGGATTACATGTAACTGATTACTCCCCAACCCTGGTGGTCTGGGGTCGAGAGCATTACCGCATGACCAGATTCGGGTATTAAAAAAGTTTTTTAAAGGTTAACATTCATTCTCTTGTTTTCAGTATTACCAAAGATCACTTCAAATATAGTGAAACAGGGTTCAATGTGGAAAGTGGAAGGATATCATCTTCCTTAATGCCTTTGGGCAATGTCTGTCAAGCTTTCTCGACAGAAAATACTAATATATATATATACAGTACCAGTCAAAGGTTTGGACACACCTATTCATTCAAGGGTTTTTCTTTATTTTTACTATTTTCTACCTTGTAGAATAGTAGTGAAGACATAAACTATGAAATAGAACATATGGAATCATGTAGTAACCAAAAAGGTGTTAAACAAATCAAAATATATTTTAGATTTTAGATTCTTCAAAGTAGCCACCCTTTTCCTTGATGACAGCTTTGCATACTCTTGGCATTCTCTCAACCAGCTTCACCTGGAATGCTTTTCCAACAGTCTTCAAGGAGTTCCCACATATGCTGAGCACTTGTTGGCTGCTTTTCCTTCACTCTGCGGTCCAACTCATCCCAAACCATCTCAATTGGTTAGAGGTCAGGTGATGCAGCACTCCATCACTCTCCTTCTTGGCAAAATAGCCCTTACACAGCCTGGAGGTGTGTTGGGTCATTGTCCTGTTGAAAAACAAATGATAGTCCCACTAAGCCCAAACCAGATGGGATGGCGTGTCGCTGCAGAATGCTGTGGTAGCCATGCTGGTTAAGTGAGCCTTGAATTCTAAATAAATCACTGACAGTGTCACCAGCAAAGCACCTCCACACCATCACACCACCAGACAGAGAGAGTCATGGAACTGATGAGCCAGAAGCTGGGTATTTTCTAGACTGAGTTTAAAGTGTGTACTTAATGGGGATGGATGTTATTGGACATTGGGGCTCTCTCTACGGAGCTACTTGATGACAATGATGCATAAAAGACTAGTTATACAATACCAGTCAAAGGTTTGGACACACCTACTCATTCAAGGGTTTTTCTTTATTTTTACTATTTTTTACATTGTAGAATAATAGTGAAGACATCAAAACTATGAAATAACACATGAAATCATGCAGTAACCAAAAAAGTGTTAAACAAATCAAAATATATTTTAGATTTTAGATTCTTCAAAGTAGCCACCCTTTGCCTTGATGACAGCTTTGCATACTCTTGGCATTCTCTCAACCAGCTTCACCTGGAATGCTTTTCCAACAGTCTTCAAGGAGTTCCCACATATGTTGAGCACTTGTTGGCTGCTTTTCCTTCACTCTGCTGTCCGACTCATTCCAAACCATCTCAATTGGGTTGAGGTCGGGGGATTGTGGAGGCAAGGTCAACTGATGCAGCACTCCATCACTCTCCTTCTTGGTAAAATAGTCTTTACACAGCCTGGAGGTGTGTTGGGTCATTGTCCTGTTGAAAAACAAATGATAGTCCCACTAAGCCCAAACCAGATGGGATGGCGTATCTCTGCAGAATGCTGTGGTAGCCATGCTGGTTAAGTGTGCCTTGAATTCTAAATAAATCACAGACAGTGTCACCAGCAAAGCACCTCCACACCATCACACCTCCTCCTCCATACTTCACGGTGGGAACTACAAATGCAGAGATCATCCGTTCACCTACACTGCGTCTCACAAAGACACAGCAGTTGGAACAAAAAAATCTTGAAAAAGTTCTTGAAATTCTCCGCATTGACTAACCTTCATGTCTAAAAGTAATGATGGACTGTCGTTTCTGTTTGCTTATTTGAGCTGTTCTTGCTATAATATGGACTTGGTCTTTTACCAACTAGGGCTATCTTCTGTATACCACCCCTACCTTGTCACAACACAACTGATTGGCTCAAACGCATTAAGAAGGAAAGAAATTCCACAAATTAACTTTTAAGAAGGCACACCTGTTAATTGAAATGCATTCCAGGTGACTACCTCATGAAGCTGGTTGAGAGAATGCCAAGTGTGTGCAAAGCTGTCATCAAGGCAAAGGGTGGCTACTTTGAAGAAACTCAAATATAAAATATATTTTGATTTGTTTAACACTTTTTTGGTTACTACATGATTCCATATGTGTTATTTCATAGTTTTTATGTCTTCACTACTGATCTACAATGTAGAAAATAGTACAAATTAAGAAAAACCCTTGAATGAATGAGTAGGTGTGTCCAAACTTTTGTCTGGTACTGTGTATATATATATATATATATATATATATATATATATATACACTGAACAAAAATATTAACGCAACATGCAACAATTTAAAATAGTTTACTGAGTTACAGTTCATATAAGGAAATCAGTCAATTTAAATAAATTCATTAGGCCCTTATCTATGGATTTCACATGACTGGGAATACAGATATGTATCTGTTGGTCACAGATACCTTAAAAAAAAGTGGCGTGGATCAGAAAATCAGTCAGTATCTGGTGTGACCACCATTTGCCTCATGCAGCATGACACATCTCAAATCAAATCAAATTGTATTGGTCACATACACATATTTAGCAGATGTTATTGCGTGTGTAGCGAAATTCTTGTGTTCCTAGTTCCAACAGTGCAGTAGTATCTCCTTCGCATAGAGTTGATCAGGCTGTTGATTGTGGCCTGTGGAATGTTGTCCGACTCCTCTTCAATGGCTATGCGAAGTTGCTGGATATTGACGGGAACTGGAAAACGCTGTCGTTCACGTCGATACAGAGCATACCAAACATGCTCAATGAGTGGTGACATGTCTGGTGAGTATGCAGGCCATGGAAGAACTGGGACATTTTCAGCTTCCAGGAATTGTGTACAGTTCCTTGAGACATGGGGCCGTGCATTATGAAGCTGAAACGAGGTGATGGCGGCGGATGAATGGCACGACAATGGGCCTCAGGATCTCGTCATAATATGCCATTTTAGCAGACGCTTTTATCCAAAGCGACTTACAGTCATGCGTGCATACATTATTTTATTTTTTTGTGTATGGGTGGTCCCGGGGATCGAACCCACTACCTTGGCGTTACAAGCGCCGTGCTCTACCAGCTGAGCTACAGAGGACCACCCAGTCATGATATCTCTGTGCATTCAAATTGCCATTGATAAAATGCAATTGTGTTCGTTGTCCGTAGCTTATGCCTGCCAATACCATAACCCCACCGCCACCATGGGGGACTCTGTTCACAGTGTTTATATCAGAAAACCACTCACCAACACGACACCATACTGCCATCTGCCCGGTACAGTTGAAACCAGGATTAATCCGTGAAGAGCACACTTCTCCAGCATGCCAGTGACCATCTAAGGTGAGTATTTGCCCACTGAAGTCGGTTACGACACCGAACTGTAGTCAGGTCAAGACCCTGGTGAGGACGATGAGCACGCAGATGAGCTTCCCAGAGACTGCTTCTGACAGTTTGTGCAGAAATTCTTCGGTTGTGCAAACCCACAATTTCATCAGCTGTCCGGGTGGCTGGTCTCAGACGATTCTGCAGGTGAAGTAGCCGGATGTGGAGGCCGGTTTGACGTACTACCAAATTCTCTAAAACAACTTTGGAGTCGGCTTATGGTAGAGAAATTAACATTCAATTATATGCCAACAGTTCTGGTGTACATTCCTGCAGTTAGCATGCCAATTGCATGCTCCCTCAACATTTGAGACATCTGTGATATTGTGTTGTGTGACAACTGCAAATGTTAGAGTGGCCTTTTATTGTCCCAAGCACAAGGTGCACCTGTGTAATGATCATGCTGTTTAATCAGCTTCTTGATATGCCACACCTTTTAGGTGGATGGATTATCTTGGCAAATGAGAAAAGCTCACTAACAGGGATGTAAACAAATTTGTGCACAACATTTTAGATCTGCTCTGTCCCGGCGGTATGACACGGAGGAGAGGTCCGTTGAGCCCACGCCCATACTCCCGCCATCTTGCCTGGTGGCACCGGTGGTGTGGGAGGTCGATTCCGAAATTGAGCGGGCGTTGCGTACCGATCCTAGCCCTCCACAGTGTCCTGTGGGTCGGACGTACGTGCCGTTCGAGGTTCGGGATCGACTTATATATTGGGCTCACACGTCACCCTCCTCTGGACATCCAGGGATTGGCCGGACGGTGCACTGCCTTAGCACTAAGTACTGGTGGCCAACGTTAGCCAGGGATGTGAGGGTTTATGTTTCCTCCTGTTCGGTATGTGCCCAGTGTAAGGCACCCAGACATTTGCCCAGGGGTAAGTTACAACCCCTGCCCGTTCCACAACGACCCTGGTCTCACCTCTCGGTGGATTTCGTTACTGACCTTCCCCTCTCCCAGGGAAATACCACCATCCTGGTCGTTGTGGATCGGTTCTCGAAGGCCTGTCGTCTCCTTCCCATGCCGGGTCTTCCCACTGCCCTACAGACCGCTGAGGCACTATTCACTCACGTCTTCCGGCATTACGGGGTACCCGAGGATATAGTGTCTGATCGAGGCCCCCAGTTTACCTCTCGAGTCTGGAGAGCGTTCATGGAGCGCTTGGGGGTCTCGGTGAGCCTTACCTCGGGGTACCACCCGGAGAGCAATGGGCAGGTTGAACGAGTAAACCAGGATGTGGGTAGGTTTCTGAGGTCGTATTGCCAGGGCCGGCCGGAGGAGTGGGCGAGGTATGTTCCCTGGGCCGAGATGGCCCAGAACTCCCTTCGCCACTCTTCCACCAGACTCACTCCTTTCCAATGTGTATTAGGTTACCAGCCGGCTCTGGCACCTTGGCATCAGAGCCAGATCGAGGCCCCTGCGGTGGATGAGTGGGTGCGGCGCTCGGAGGAGACGTGGAACGCTGCTCACGTACATCTGCAGCGGGCCATCCGTCGACACAAGGCGAGCGCCGATCTCCACCGCAGTGAGGGACCGGTGTACGCACCGGGAGATCGAGTCTGGCTCTCGACCAGAAACCTGCCCCTCCGCCTGCCCTGCCGGAAGCTGGGTCGGCGGTTTGTGGGGCCTTTTAAAGTCCTGAGGAGGTTGAACGAGGTGTGTTACAGATTACAACTTCCTATTGAGTATAAGAATATTAACCCCTCGTTCCATGTGTCTCTCCTCAGGCCGGTGGTAGCTGGTCCACTCCAGGAGTGTGAGATAGCAGAGACTCCTCCGCCCCCGCTGGACATCGAGGGGGCTCCGGCGTACACAGTTCGGTCCATCCTGGATTCGAGACGCCGGATGGGGGTTATCCAATATCTTGTGGAGTGGGAGGGGTACGGTCCGGAGGAGCGGTGCTGGGTGCCGAGGAGAGATATCTTAGACCCGTCTCTTCTGACTGAGTTCCATCGTGGTCATCCCACGCGCCCTGCTCCGCGTCCTCCTGGTCATCCCCGAGGCCGGGGTCGGCGCACGGCTGGAGCTGCGCGTCAAGGGGGGGTACTGTCACGGTTTCGGCCGAGGCTGCTCCTTCTCCTTGTTCGGGCAGGCTTCGGCGGTCGTCGTCCCCGGAGTACTAGCTGCCACCGTTCGTTGTTTCTGTGTGTGTTTGGTTTGGTCTGATTTGTTACACCTGTTGCTCATTTCGTCTTGATTATGTGTCCTTTAAGTTCTCGTTGTTTCTGTCTTGTGGTTGTGTGTAGTTGTTCTATGTCAGCAGGTGTTGCCCGTCAGTTTGTGCTCTATGTTATTAGAGAGTCCGCACGTTGTGCGTTTGTTGTACTTTTACGCTGAGTGCATTTATTTTTCCTTGTTCGACCGGCTCTGTTTGTAGCCGTTATTTTCTGTGGACTTTATTAAAGTGTTTTGGACTTGCATCTGCATCCTGCAATTGATTCCACACCACACCTACGCCCGTCCTTGACATTATTAAGGCTATGTGAGAGGTTATAGATCTGCAGTCAGTGTCCAGATTTCAGTTTCCATTTAACCCAACTGAACAGTAGGCTACAGTTCCCTTGACATGCCATAGGCCTACAGTGGGGAGAAAAAGTATTTGATACACTGCCGATTTTGCAGGTTTTCCTACTTACAAAGCATGTAGAGGTCTGTAATTTTTATCATAGGTACACTTCAACTCTGAGAGACGGAATGTAAAACAAAAATCCAGAAAATCACATTGTATGATTTTTAAGTAATTAATTTGCATTTTATTGCATGACATAAGTATTTGATCACCTACCAACCAGTAAGAATTCCGGCTCTCACAGACCTGTTAGTTTTTCTTTATGAAGCCCTCCTGTTCTCCACTCATTACCTGTATTAACTGCACCTGTTTGAACTCATTACCAGTATAAAAGACACCTGTCCACACTCAATCAAACAGACTCCAACCTCTCCACAATGGTCAAGACCAGAGAGCTGTGTAAGGACATCAGGGATAAAATTGTAGACCTGCACAAGGCTGGGATGGGCTACAGGACAATAGGCAAGCAGCTTGGTGAGAAGGCAACAACTGTTGGCGCAATCATTAGAAAATGGAAGAAGTTCAAGATGACGGTCAATCACCCTCGGTCTGGGGCTCCATGCAAGATCTCACCTCGTGGGGCATCAATGATCAAGAGGAAGGTGAGGGATCAGCCCAGAACTACACGGCAGGACCTGGTCAATGACCTGAAGAGAGCTGGGACCACAGTCTCAAAGAAAACCATTAGTAACACATTACACCGTCATGGATTAAAATCCTGCAGCGCACGCAAGGTCCCCCTGCTCAAGCCAGCACATGTCCAGGCCCGTCTGAAGTTTGCCAATGACCATCTGGATGATCCAGAGGAGGAATGGGAGAAGATCATGTGGTCTGATGAGACAAAAATAGAGCTTTTTGGTCTGAACTCCACTCGCCGTGTTTGGAGGAAGAAGAAGGATGAGTACAACCCTAAGAACACCATCCCAACCGTGAAGCATGGAGGTGGAAACATCATTCTTTGGAAATGCTTTTCTGCTAAGGTGACAGGACGACTGCACCTAATTGAGGGGAGGATGGATGGGGCCATGTATCGCGAGATCTTGGCCAACAACCTCCTTCCCTCAGTAAGAGCATTGAAGATGGGTCATGGCTGGGTCTTCCAGCATGACAACGACCCGAAACACACAGCCAGGGCAACTAAGGAGTGGTTCCGTAAGAAGCATCTCAAGGTCCTGGAGTGGCCTAGCCAGTCTCCAGAACTGAACCCAATAGAACATCTTTGGAGGGAGCTGAAAGTCTGTATTGCCCAGCGACAGCCCCGAAACCTGAAGGATCTGGAGAAGGTCTGTATGGAGGAGTGGGCCAAAATCCCTGCTGCAGTGTGTGCAAACCTGGTCAAGACCTACAGGAAACGTATGATCTCTGTAATTGCAAACAAAGGTTTCTGTACCAAATATGAAGTTCTGCTTTTCTGATGTATCAAATACTTCTGTCATGCAATAAAAAGAAAATTAATTACTTAAAAATCATACAATGTGATTTTCTGGATTTTTGGATTCCATCTCTCACAGTTGAAGTGTACCTATGATAAAAATTACAGACCTCTACATGCTTTGTAAGTAGGACAACCTGCAAAATCGGCAGTGTATCAAATACTTGTTCTCCCCACTGTATTTGAAGTCTCGTCTTGTGACTGTCAAATTTGTATAGCGCCTCACAATCATCACACATAACATAGCTATCATCCTCTTTTACCACTTCACCAAATATTTTCCAAACATTACTTTTCTGGCCCTCCCTTCTCTTTATTTTTAACTCTTCTTTCGACGCTTTTGTTTTATTGAATTAAACTTCGACAATGTCATTTTTGCCTCTGTGGATTTACGTTAACTTTTCTGCCCCTTCCCAAAATAACTATTTGGCGATTGGCTGTGTACTCGCTGCTATTTGGCGCATACAGTTAAACCCTGAAGCTTAGTTTATGCACTAATACCAGATAACCTTAAATAATGAAATAAAAACCTCAACGTAGCCTATATAAAGTGCACAATAATTATACATTTATGGATTTTTTAAGGTATTGTTTCTCTTTATTCAACCCACCCGCCACCCACCCGCCCTTCAGCCACACAATATTTAATTACCCTGAACCCATCCGCGGGGTTATATCCGCGGGGACTGCGGGTTATGAGTCAACCCGCGCATCACTAGTTCGAACCATTCACTTTGAAAGGTTTTCCATTGATTTATATCAAGAACAGTTTCCAAAAGTTGAGCCAACATAGTGTAGTTAAAACACTTTTCTGCAGGGCTAATGTTAGCCATACAGTATTTGCATAGGCAACAGTAGTGTCAACTTGTACTTTTGTGAAACGTGATACAACTGTAGCTACATTGAAGGCCACGACTACCAGAGAGCTAAAATAGCTTTTCAGAAACACAGCGACCTGCCATTAGGTTAAAAACAGCTCCAAAGGCATTCATTGACTGACATTTAGCTAGCTGTAGGGTGATCTGAGTGATAGTTTACATAAGCCAAACAGAAATCACCCTTACAGACTAGTCTGGAAAACCCGACCCTAGGGCAACACAGTGACTAGGATCTGCTTTCAATGAAGGACTATTTCGGTATCGAGGAACCATGTCACTGCCTACGCCGATAAGGGGGAAAAAATCTGGGCAATCTTCCAACAAATCACAAGGTAGACCTGCCAGAATGTTGCGAATCAAAACCAAAGTTTGCAGGCAAAACCTTTGCAGTGGTTTTAGTTAATGTAGTTGATGCAAACTAACCACTTGTGAAATGCACTCATTAAAAATAGCCTCTGTGATCTCCATCTTGCTAGCTACTATTTTGTATTTTATTCAAGCGGATAAAGTAGGGACGTAGTTCCTCTATGCCAAAAGAGTCCATCATTGAAACCAGACCCTAGTCAGTCACTGTGTTTTGCCTAGTGTTGAGTTTTCGAGACTACATACAGACTGGGCCTGTACAGATGTGGGATCTTAATTTGATCACTCTTTTGATGCTGAGAATTTTACTGCACAGCAGGAAATGCAAACCTTGTAGTGTATTTGAGTTTTTAAATGGCTTCTAAAGTTTGCAATTTCCACTTTGAATTGTCAGACTTGATTTTGTCATAGGGAAAATGAGAACATTCATGCTTAGTTACAGTACAATGCAGTCATTTGTGAGTCATGATGCCGCTAACGGCTAACCGCTCATGTTGGCAACCAGGCCTCCAAGCCCCGCACCAGGTGAAGAAATTAAAAAAGAACAATTGTGGAACAAGAATCTGACATTACAAAAAGTGCAAGAGGTCACCAGGTAATGACCTGAGATCAACCTAATTTCACAGAAACTGTTGCCTTGACATAAAGCTAGAAATAATCCCTTCAATCCTTAGTGTAAAGTGCTTCATTATAATTATTTGTGAATTATATGTGTACTGAAACCCCATTTGAAAGTGTTTGCTAAATGAATCTCTTCTAAACCTGAATACATGCCTTATAGCTTGCAATTTCTCCCGTTTGGTCATTAGTTTGCATATTCAACAATACCATCTCACCAATGATGTTTGTACCTAATTTACTCACTCACTCTCCAACTCACAAACCAGGCTTCCATCCAACCTTTTCATGCGAATAAAGTACATGTCAGATAAAAAATGTAATGACAGGTCTGATGGAAACAGAAACCTTTTCGGTAAACTTTCCAAATGTTGACAAAACAAAATACGCTAGACAAGGTGATATATTTTTGTGTCTGTAAAATGAATTATGCAAGAAATGTCGGTGGAAATGCGCAAATATTTATATAATAACCATCATATCGAAGTCACGCGATGACATGTTGTGTGGTCCTCCCAGTCCCACTATGACGGAAAAGCATGCAGTTTAACTACAGATGAAATAAATGAAGATGAACTTCACAGGGTGGTGAAAGGGCAAGGTGATGAGCTTGATGCTCCTTTCCAATAAATATCAAGGGTCTTATTTTGGGGACATGATAATCCATGTTTAGTTGCAGTTTGACAAATAAAAACAATCGCGTTATTTTGTCCATAATAATAATCTCATCATGTAGCTATACTTATGCTCTAGCCAACAGCGCGCAGATAGTGATGTTGGCTAGAGCGCATGTGCCAATACCCGGCACAAATAACGCAACATTTCTTGTGAGAACACCATCAGTAGAGTTGAAAATTCGATGGAAACCCATTTAACTTGTATATTTTTTATTCTGCACATGGGAATTTATCCGCAAAAGGTATTTTTATGTGTACTATGTCATCACGCACAGCCTTTTATCGGCAACAAGTCCATTTGATGGAAAAATTCGTATATTTTTTTTATTACGATTTTAGAATATTCGCATGAAAATCTGTTGCCAATTGGATGGAAACCTATCTAATGTCACATAACATATTTGGATCATTCAGTGATTAAATCCACCCATCACTGTCATATGTCTTAACTGTTGAATGATGCCTTTATAAGAGACAGTCTCCTTATTCATTGCTTGATTAGACGAATTAGCTCAAAATGCATCATTACTATTTACGTAAATTAGTACGGAAAGGACATAATTAATTTAGACACACAATGCTCAAAAGCGAGTGATTATGTAAACTGTGCACTATCGAGGAAGAACCCATATAAAATGCATGAAAGGCCACAGATATTAGACGGTCACATTTTGATCAGTTAAAACCACTTACAGTGATTCAATCTTCTGTATTTACCGAAGTTAAACTCAATAGTAGTTTATGGGCTATGTTGTCATATGATTTTTCCGAAAGGATGTCAACATTTTACTTAACTTATGTAACTCTGTAACAATTTCAGCACCAAATGGGTGTCCTAGGGACAGGTATCATGAAGGGTCATGACAGCTCAGCTTCGAGAACATCAGACTTATACAAAGTGTCAAACCAAACAGAGCAGCATGAACCCCCATTGGAGAAAGCTCAGACAGCCAATGGGCAAACAAAGACAGAGGAGGACAAAAGTATGTTATTCTTTCTCGGTGACAGTAATGCCTTGAAAAACCTAGTTTGGCTGTAACTAATGCTAGCAATAGCATAGCTGGCTAATCCTGCCAGGACAATCAGTTGTTTAGTTTATGAATATTTACTGAAATGACAGACTGAGTGATGTAACTATTTGCAACAGTTGTTATTTTGACATTATAACCACACTATATATGTATTTCAGTGATAGAAACAAACTGGTTTGAAACCAAACTGAATACCAAGGGCATATGCTCTTCTGAATGTCCTCTGCATTGCCCATAGCTAGACTGAGATCAGTTCTACTCATCTGAGCCCTGCATCGCTCCCCCAGTCCATTCAATAGTATACATCTATGAAGGATAGCATTTACCCTAGCAGGCTATAGTACCTTCAGTGGAGGCTGCTGAGGGGAGAACGGCTCATAATAATGGCCGGAAAGGAGCAAATGGAACGGCATCAAACACATGGAAACTCATTCCACTGATTCCGCTCCAGTCATTATCACGAGCCGTTCTCCCCAATTAAGGTGCCACCAGCCTCCTGTGCTTCATACTGCAAAGCCAGCTCATCTCCAAACATGCTGAGCATGGATACTATATTTCACTGGCTCACTGAAATGGTATCAATTATCAGCCGGGCCTTTTATAGGTCAGTGGGGAGTCTAATGCTGAGATCACAGATGGCATTACACTTAGCCTATCTGGGTCATCAGTCATGTGACAGATACACTTTCCACTTCCTGGTGAAATGTGGACTTACCTGCTTTCCTGTGCAAGCATGTCTGATCTCATCAAACAACTTAGTGGTGTTGCTTGAGGACAGACTTCATTCACAGTAACCTTCCCAGTGAGCACCGTCCAACGCCGACGTCCGTGCTCACTGGGTTGTCATCGAATTATGAAAAAAAAAAAATGTATGCACTCACTAACTGTAAGTCGCTCTGGATAAGATGCTAAATGACAAAAAATTAATAATAATAATAATAATTACATCAAGAAAATATTCAGGACTATGTACTAAACGGATTAAGTGGACAATGGCAGTGCTTTAAACTCTCACTGGCCCGAGTTTGTGTTTGTCTGTCTGTCTGTCTGTCAGTTCTCGTCCACTTTAATTGCTAAACTCTCCAGTCTCCTTGCTTGTATGGCTCTCTTTGAGAAGATGATGATTCTACTGATAGACAAGACAACAAGTGAAATGTAACATTCTCGATCAAATGTAAATGACAAAAAACACTCAAATATGCAATTACAATTACTAGCAGACCAGGGTTCAAATACTATTTTAAATCTTGCAAATAAATGGAGTGTTTGCTCTAGCCTGCCTGGAGTGCCAAATGGGTCCGTGTTAGCAGTTTTGGGAAAATCTGCCACCAATTGGACGGAAACCTAGCTACTGTGTTGGTTTTAATACATAGTTGATAGTCCAACATGTTGACCTGGACTAAATAGCTCTGTCAGTAGCAGTGAGGTGCAGTCAGGGTAGGCAGGGAAGGCAGTCCATTCCCTGTGACAGTCTAATATAAAAAAGCTGTTATGAAAAGCCAAATAAAAAAGTATGTTTTTTGGGACTATAGCAGACGCATCACAAGGAATCCTGTCGATGAATGTTCCGTCCACACAGGCACCTCAGACAACTTTCCAAGTTGGAATAATGTAACGAGACATTTGCAGTGTTCAAAGAGTGGAACGTCAACAATAATGAAAGTTAAGACCAGACAGAGACATACAGGAGCTCTACAAGACCGGACTTTATTCATGACAGGCAACCACCATCACCTTGTGTGTATCTAGGCTACGTTGCTATTTACATTTGGTGGAAATTGTTTGTCAATTTCGGTTAATAGCCTACTGTATGTCACTCTGGTTGTTGGAGCTATCTGTTGTATGGTGAATTTTGGCTTTATCAAGGTTTATTTGTGAGTAAATCTTGCTTTGACAGTAGCCAGTGCTTACCCAGACACCAACCTCACCGCACGTCACTGGTCAGTAGGTAGGTTTTTTTTGTGTTGTGGCCTTTTGAGTGACCCTAGAAATGGAGGACATCCTGTAAACAAGCTGTGTTGCATTTGAACTGGACATGTTGGCAACTCACAGATATGTTGTCAGCACAAAGACAGGTGTTTCAGTTAGCGCCAGTTTGATATGTATGTGGACATTGGGTTGCTGTTGTGTTGCTGCCGTTGTTTTACATTGACGTAGTCCTTCATTCTACAATTACATTTCTGGTCATATCAAATATGGCCAATTTCAAATACTGTTGAAATCAATTGCTTATAACTCCATTTAAGTTCAGGTCAATGGATTGGGTAACTTGATATCTTGGTGAGAGTCATGTGAGGTAACTGTGAGTGTGCCAGGTTAATTTGGTATCATTGAGCGGAATCCAACTGCTGATCCAGGGACCAGCATAAAGCTGGATATCCTTTCACAGCCAACTTGTGCACTACTTATGGGAAGGATCTTCTGGTTATCTAATTAGTAGCTAACAAGCTCACTGAAATAATAAATAACTGAAGTAGACTCTGTGGTTGAGCTGGCTAGAAGTTGGTTGATAGCTCAATAGTTTGCACTGTAACCTCCAGGCTTTCAAGTTAGCTAGCTAATGGTTTTGCAAACTAATAGCTTATTTTAACATTTGAAAGAGTAATGTTATGGGGAAGTGATTCTGAGCAGGCAAGCACATTGGGCAGTCAGTTGATCACTTTTTAAAGTGTTGAAACTTTTCTATTATTAGATTTCTTAGGTAAGACTATAAGCGGGTTAAGCAAAGGCCATTCTAAACTATGTTAACACACTGTTGATTGGGATTACTTTAAAGCTTCCTTTTTGTAAAAACAAACAGACACAAGAAAGTACATCTTTATTTTTGTCTGGAAACATGCAAAATCAACTCTATAGGCTTACTGGTGTCAAATGTCAGCTAACATTAGCCACAGATAGCTAAAAATCAATGAGAGTGATGGGGTAATGTCAAATCAAATCAAATCACATTTTATTTGCCACATGCGCTGAATACAACAGGTGTAGACATTACAGTGAAATGCTTACTTACAAGCCCTTAACCAACAATGCATTTTTTATTGTTTTTATTTTTAATTTTTAAAAGAATAAAAGCAAATAACTAAAGAGCATCAGTAAAATAACAGTAGGGAGGCTATATACAGGGGGGTACTGGTGCAGAGTCAATGTGCGGGGGCACTGGCTAGTCGAGGTAATTGAGGTAATATGTACATGTGGGTAGAGTTAAAGTGACTATGCATAAATAATAAACAGAGTAGCAGCAGCGTAAAAGAGGGGGATGGGGTGCGGGTGGGGGGGCAGTGCAAATAGTCCGGGTAGCCATGATTAGCTGTTCAGGAGTCTTATGGCTTGGGGGTAGAAGCTGTTGAGAAGCCTTTTGGACCTAGACTTGGCGCTCTGGTACGGCTTGCCTTGCGGTAGCAGAGAAAACAGTCTATGACTAAGGTGGCTGGAGTCTTTGACAATTTTGAGGGCCTTCCTCTGACACCGCCTGGTATAGAGGTCCTGGATGGCAGGAAGCTTGGCCCCAGTGATGTACTGGGCCGTACGCACTACCCTCTGTAGTGCCTTGCGGTTGGAGGCCGAGCAGTTGCCATACCAGGTGGTGATGCAACCAGTCAGGATGCTCTCGATGGTGCAGCTGTATAACTTTTTGAGGATCTGAGGACCCATGCCAAATCTTTTCAGTCTCCTGAGGGGGAATAGGCTCTTCACGACTGTCTTGGTGTGTTTGGACCATGATAGTTTGTTGGTGATGTGGACACCAAGGAACTTGACGCTCTCAACCTGTTCCACTCCAGCCCTGTCGATGAGAATGGGGGCGTGCTCAGTCCTCTTTTTTTCTGTAGTCCACAATCATCTCCTTTGTCTTGATCACATTGAGAGAGAGGTTGTTATCCTGGCACCACACGGCCATGTCTCTGACCTCCTCCCTGTAGGCTGTCTCATCGTTGTCGGTGATCAGGCCTACCACTGTTGTGTCATCAGCAAACGTAATGATGGTGTTGGAGTCGTGCCTGGCCATGCAGTCATGGGTGAACAGGGAGTATAGGAGGGGACTGAGCACGCACCCCTGAGGGGCCCCCGTGTTGAGGATCAGCGTGGCAGATGTGTTGTTACCTACCCTTACCACCTGGGGGTGGCCCGTCAGGAAGTCCAGAATCCAGTTGCAGAGGGAGGTGTTCAGACCCAGGATCCTTAGCTTATTGATGAGCTTTGAGGGCACTATGGTGTTGAACGCTGAGCTGTAGTCAATTAATAGCATTCTCAGGTAGGTGTTCCTCTTGTCCAGGTGGGAAAGGGCAGTGTGGAGTGCAATAGAGATTGCATCATCTGTGGATCTGTTGGGGCGGTATGCAAATTGGAGTGGGTCTAGGGTTTCTGGGATAATGGTGTTGATGTGAGCCATGACCAGCCTTTCAAAGCACTTCATGGCTACAGACGTGAGTGCTACGGGTCGGTAGTCATTTAGGCAGGTTATCTTAGTGTCCTTGGGTACAGGGACTATGGTGGTCTGCTTGAAACATGTTGGTATTACAGACTCAGTCAGGGACATGTTGAAAATGTCAGTGAAGACACTTGCCAGTTGGTCAGCACATGCTCGGAGTACACATCCTGGTAATCCGTCTAGCCCTGCGGCCTTGTGAATGTTGACCTGCTTAAAAGTCTTACTCACATCGGCTACGGAGAGTGTGATCACATAGTCATCCAGAACAGCTGGCGCTCTCATGCATGCTTCAGTGTTGCTTGCCTCGAAGCGAGCATAGAAGTGATTTAGCTCATCTGGTAGGCTTGTGTCACTGGGCAGCTCGTGGCTGTGCTTCCCTTTGTAGTCTGTAATAGTTTTCAAGCCCTGCCACATCCGACGAGCGTCAGAGCTGGTGTGGTATGATTCAATCTTAGTCCGGTATTGACTCTTTGCCTGTTTGATGGTTCATCAGAGGGCATAGCGGGATTTCTTATAAGCGTCCGGGTTAGAGTCCTGCTCCTTGAAAGCGGCAGCTCTACCCTTTAGCTCAGTGCGAATGTTGCCTGTAATCCATGGCTTCTGGTTGGGGTATGTACGTACGGTCACTATGGGGACGACATCATCGATGCACTTATTGATGAAGCCGGTGACTGATGTGGTGTACTCCTTAATGCTATCTGAAGAATCCCGGAACATATTCCAGTCTGTGCAAGCAAAACAGTCCTGTAGCTTAGCATCTGCGTCATCTAACCACTTTTTTATTAAACCGAGTCACTGGTGCTTCCTGCTTTAGTTTTTGCTTATAAGCAGGAATCAGGAGGATAGAGTTATGGTCAAATTTGCCAAATGGAGGGCGAGGGAGAGCTTTGTATGTGTCTCTGTGTGTGGAGTAAAGGTGGTCTATAATTTTTTTTCCTCTGGTTGCACATTTAACATGCTGGTAGAAATGAGGTAGAACAGATTTAAGTTTCCCTGCATTAAAGTCCCCGGTCACTAGGAGAGCTGCCTCTGGATGAGCGTTTTCCTGTTTACTTATGGCCTTATACAGCTCATTCAGTGCAATCTTAATGCCAGCATCGGTTTGTGGTGGTAGATAGACAGCCACGAAAAATATAGATGAAAAGTATCTTGGTAAATAGTGTGGTCTACAGCTTATCATGAGATACTCTACCTCAGGCGAGCAAAACCTCGAGACTTCCTTAGGATTAGATTTTATGCACCAGCTGTTGTTTACAAATATACACAGACCGCCACCCTTTGTCTTACCGGAGTCAGCCTTTCTATCCTGCCGATGTAGCGTATATCCCGTCAGCTGTATGTTGTCCATGTCGTCGTTCAGCCATGACTCTGTGAAACACTCCTATGTGGGATGTGTTTAAAAAATAGGCTAATTCACCTTTAAGTAACGTCAAATCAAATAATTGAGTTGATTTCAATAAATTTGTCGCATCACTCCTATTGATTTTTAGCCAGCATTAGTTAACGTTGTCTGTAGTTTGTAGTGGCTCTTTAAAGGAAACTGAACCATGGATTGCAGTTTATCCTGTCCCATAGAATACTTTCAGAGTGAGGAACCATTTATCATGTAAAATAGTGAACTTCCCCATAGAAGTAACTTTCAGCCAGTGTTGTAATATTCGAGACCGGTCTCGAGACAACATATTGAGTGTCTCGGTATTGTCTCAGTGTCGGATACAGAGACAGAGAGGTCTCGTAATTTCTTTCCCGAGACCAGCAGAATAAAAACCTCATAATTATCAGCTTCCATTCAGTCAGCGCATAAAAACACTTCGCCAGACCAAATATATACACTCCTTTCTTGAAACATTCATATCTTTAAAGTCTTTACATCTATTATAGACATGTTTGCGCAGTGGCGAACCTATAGTGGGCATTGCATATACTCACTTCTTAATCCCTATTGATGCGTTTCAAAGTAGTGTAGTGGAGGTATACGATTTATCAATGATGTAGTACAATAGAGAAATCATGCACAAAGTAGCCTACACAATCGCAAAGTACGTGAAATATATTCACATGCGCGCCGCACACATAGCCTAGTTTCAGTGGGAATATAATATGCAGGCAGCAAGAGAGTGAAGCTCTCAACTGGTTTTGTCATGGAGCAGCTCACAGAAGAATAACATCGGTAGCCGGTAGGGTAGGAAAGACATTTCATCAACTTATGATATCTACCAGTAAATGCTAACTATGGCAACAATGGGTATGCAAACCAGGTATTGAAAAAGTTTAGTCCGAAGTGTTGGTTAGTAGACTATTTGTAATAGTAGGCTATTTGTCATCATGTGCTGTTTGCATCAGGGGCGTAGACATGGATGGGCCTGGGTGGACACAGGCCCACCCACTGGGGAGCCAGGCCCTGACAGGCCCACCCAATCAGATTGATGTGGTTTAAGCATTGTTGTGGATTTAGACCATCACATTTGTCTTTTTTCTATAAAAAAAAAAGTGACTTTGAGAGTGAAAAATCTGAAAAATCTATAGGAAAACAAATTTTAGAAAACATAGGAAAGCATAGTATTTTTCACACAGGTTGCCTTTACTTCACTTGGCAGGCCATTTGGGAACTTTTTGGTAAAATTAGAGTATGCCCACTTCTCCAGGCACCACTACACCACTGCATAGGGCCGATGGAAAGACAGCAGTCACAAACAGCATGATGTTAAAGGATAAGCAGTCCAAAAACTCAGACATAATAAGCCAGTAGGGCCCAATCATAAGAATACAAAAACACAACCATTAAGCATTTTCCAATTGAAATGTACAACTATTACTTCCATTGGAAAAAACATTTCAAGTTTAACACACAAAGTAACCGGTGACCTAAAGTTTAAAGTGGAACTGACAGCGTTTTAACTACTTTGCAGATATGTGGTCCTCTGTAGCTCAATTGGTAGAGCATGGCGCTTGTAACGCCAGGGTAGTGGGTTCGATCCCTGGGACCACCCATAGGTAAAAATGTATGCGCACATGACTGTAAGTCGCTTTGGATAAAAGTGTCTGCTAAATGGCATATTATTATTATTATTATATGAAACAAACAGACAATCATAATATCAGTAAAAAATATCAAATTCACAATTGATGCTATAAAACCAACTTGATAAGAGGTTTTAAAAATAGTTTATAGTTGACTCAACGTTCCATGACGTACACTAAGGCATTGTTGGCAGAATAGATGGATGCAGTTCAATGCATGATTAATATAATTCACCAATACATTTCATGGTAGTCCAAAAAAGATTGCTATCAGGTTGTAAATCACAGCTGGCCTAGTACATTGTTTGCTGCCTCCATTCGGGATGCACTGTTTCAGTTTAAATGACTCAATATTCTGGAAAAAAACTGACAAATGTAACTAAGGCAACAATCAAACTAGCAAGGGCAATGATCACAAGTCAGTCATAACGTGGCTAATAGGCTAGTGTATCTATTTATTTAGCAAGCTAAAAACACTGAGCCTAACGTTAGCTAGATAGCTAGCTAGCTGCGAGGAGGATGTCATGTCATGCCATTGGAGGAGTGGGTGAGTGACTGACTTTTTCCCCTCATATCGTTTTTTGATGGCTATACACAGCTAGAGATGCAGGTGTCATTTGGTTAGCTAGCAAGAACTTGAACGACTGTTATCCAGTTAGCATATCTCTTACGTTCACAAATTGTCCAAATGCACGGCCGCTTTCCCACTCTATATTGCTATAGAATTTTCACAAATGCCTTAGTATACGTAATTCCCAAACATTCTAAGAATTTATGAAAACGTGAAAATGACCATAAGTGGTTGCTTGTCAGAAAATGTTTTTTTGAATGTCATTTTCTTCCTGTGGGTGTATATGAACAGATTTTAATAAGATTTCGTGTTGCTAAATGTCAGTTCCACTTTAATGCAACAATGTTTCAAACACAAGTTATTTTCAATGAGATGGCTAACAACAACGAGCGCTACAATAAAAAACACAGTTCCAATCACTACCTTCAAGAAGGCAGAAGTTTCCATAAATTTTTGTAAAAACGGCCCCATCCATTAAGTCAAAATGTGATTGGTTGATTCCATTCTCACTCCAAAATGTTGCCCTAATACAGTTGAACAGCAGATGCCTTTATCTAGCTTCTGATGGCCTAGCCAATGGCTGACTTAGCTAGCTAGATTGATCTCCCCAGAGACAGCAAAGAAAAATCCTGACTGGATCTTTTTTTCTCTTCAGCGTTAACCCTTTCCTTTCCAACAAACACTGAAGAGATTAAATCAGAACATCAGCCCTTCTCTGAAGGTGTAGAAGGCCCATTGTTCCCCACTGTGTTTGGGTTAGTAATAATTTGTAGTGGCTCTATTTTCCCTTAGCATACATTTTTTCACTCTTCTGATGTCTAAAGAATCCATATGTTGTTCTGAAATATAAAACACAGAAATACTGGACATTTTGAACTCTTATTATGGTGGTGATTTGACAAAATTACAATCATGGTCTTGAATTGGAGTCGCATTTTTCTGGTCTTGGTCTTGACTCAGTCTTCGGACCCCTTGTCCCCCTCCCGGTCTTGGTCTTGACTCGGACTCAATTTGCTCCAGTCTTGGTCTTGAATCGGTCTCGCTTTAGGTGGTCTCGAACACAACACTGCTTTCAGCTAACATTCTGTGTCTACTTGGGGCACGTAATGACTTGCAACTAAAGGGAATTGAGTAAGCTACTTGAATGGGTCCACAAATTCAAAGCATCGATACAGAATACAAATATACTTGTTTCTGATTGGCTTGAAGGGCATTCTAGAGCGTGCATTATTTCCCTATAACGCACGGTATATCAGCATGGTAGAATTCAATGGCTTTAGTTCATTCTTACATGTTCTATGTTTGAGCTGCTTTTGAAAGCAAAAGTCGAATTGAAACCATTATTGGCATTGCTGAATTCGATTTTCATAATAGCAAGCTTGGACTGATGGTTTGGTTAGCTAAACTAACAAGTCTGTTTGTTTGGTTACCAAGGCAACTACTGTAGCTACAGTTGAAGTCGGAAGTTTATATACACTTAGGTTGGAGTCATTAAAACTCGTTTTTCAACCACTCAACACATTTCTTGTTAACAAACTATAGTTTTGGCAAGTCGGTTAGGACATCTACTTTGTGCATGACATAAGTAATTTTTTCCAACAATTGTTTACAGACAGATTATTTCACTTATAATTCACTGTATCACAATTCCAGTGGGTCAGAAGTTTACATACACTAAGTTGACTGTGCCTTTAAACAGCTTGGAAAATTCCAGAAAATGATGTCATGGCTTTAGAAGCTTCTGATAGGCTAATTGACATCATTTGAGTCAATTGGAGGTGTACCTGTGAATGTATTTCAAGGCCTACCTTCAAACTCAGTGCCTCTTTGCTTGACATCATGGGAAAATAAAAATAAATCAGCCAAGACCTCAGAAAAACAAATGTGGAACTCCACAAGTCTGGTTCATCCTTGGGAGCAATTTCCAAATGCCTGAAGGTACCACGTTCATCTGTACAAACAATAGTACGCAAGTATAAACACCATGGGACCACGCAGCCATCATACCGCTCAGGAAGGAGACGCATTCTGTCTCCTAGAGATTAACGTACTTTGGTGCGAAAAGTGCAAATCAATCGCAGAACAACAGCAAAGGACCCTGTGAAGATACTGGAGGAAACAGGTACAAAATTATCTATATCCACAGTAAAACGAGTCCTATATCGACATAACCTGAAAGGCCGCTCAGCAAGGAAGAAGCCACTGCTCCAAAACCGCCATAAAAAAGCCAGACTACGGTTTGCAACTGCACATGGGGACAAAGATCGTACTTTTTGGAGAAATGTTCTCTGGTCTGATGAAACAAAAATAGAACTGTTTGGCCATAATGACCATCGTTATGTTTGGAGGAAAAAGGGGGTTGCTTGCAAGCCGAAGAACACCATCCCAACCGTGAAACACGGGGGTGGCAGTATCATGCTGCGGGGGTGCTTTGCTGCAGGAGGGACTGGTGCACTTCACAAAATAGATGGCATCATGAGGAAGGAAAGTTATGTGGATATATTGAAGCAACATCTCAAGACATCAGTCAGGAAGTTAAAGCTTGGTCGCAAATGGGTCTTCCAAATGGACAATGGCCCCAAGCATACTTCCAAAGTTGTGGCAAAATCGCTTAAGGACAAGAAAGTCAAGGTATTGGAGTGGCCATCACAAAGCCCTGACCCCAATCCTATAGAAAATGTGTGGGCAGAACTGAAAAAGCGTGTGCGAGCAAGGAGGCCTACAAACCTGATTCAGTTACACCAGCTCAGTCAGGAGGAATGGGCCAAAATTCACCCAACTTATTGTGGGAAGATTGTGGAAGGCTACCCGAAACGTTTGACCCAAGTTAAACAATTTAAAGGCAATGCTACCAAATACTAATTGAGTGTATGTAAACTTCTGACCCACTGGGAATGTGATGAAAGAAATAAAAACTGAAATAAATAATTCTCTCTACTATTATTCTGACATTTCACATTCTTCAAATAAAGTGGTGATCCTAACTGACCTAAGACAGGTAATTTTTGCTGGGTTAAATGTCAGAAATTGTGAAAAACTGAGTTTAAATGTATTTGGCTAAGGTGTATGTACACTTCCAATTTCAACTGTATCATACTAAATGGAGTGTCTCGGATTTACATACAGAATTATACGAAATGCTCTGAGACCAAGTTGGTGTTCCAGTGCTCCAGTCATGAGTCAGCATCTTCCCACATCACCACACACAGCCAGTGCTGACTTTACAGCAGGGGTTGGAACCAGTTCAGGGAACAGATCCGAAAACTGGAAAATAACAGCATTTTTCGAGGATCAAAATCAGAACAGAAAGTGATCTATACTGATCTATACCGGGCATTTTTTTCTGTCCCACAAAAAACGCAACAAGGCGCCTATGCAAAGCCCTTACTCTGTCACTCAAACTTCTTCCAGTGTTTGCCTGCCAGCTGAAAATCTTTGCCCAGTGCATGTGTAGGCTACCTGCCCCTCCACCTCCAAAGCATAGGCTACTGTAGCCTACTGACAATACAATATTTTTAATTAGGGAAGAATGGATTCACTTTTTCAATGCCAGTTACGGATACTATAGTCATCACGTTTCACGTTGGATTTATGAACTACAAAAAGGTAAGACGTGTTTTAAATTCTGGTGCAGCCCTGAACACACAAACTTGTTAGCTAGCTAGCTAGCTCTGGTCCAACGTTAAGCCAACTCTCGGAAGTTCAAATACATTCAAAGTTCCTCCATAGAAGACGCTCCTCCGTAGGTATAATTATGTGGGCCTAATTCAGATAAAGCATGTCATAACAAGATGCCCAGCGCTTCAAGCCAAGCCTCCTCCACCCTCTCTCGCTTTCTCCCCACCTGGAAAATTTCAGTCGCGTCTCATGCCACACACTTGTCTGTCCATCGCGCAAATATACAACTATAGTTTGCCCGCTCCAAAGCAAGCTGCTCTTTCCGCACTGATTGGTTTCGTAATTTAATGTCGAGCTAATGTAAAAAAGCAACATGATGATTTCAGAGGTTAAAAAGGAACAGAAAGGAACGTTGTAAACCGTTACATTTTGGGGGTTCGAACCGGTTCAGAACTGGATTTTGCTGGTCGTAACAGTGGAACGAAACGAAAAATTATTAAAAAGAAAAAAGAAAAAGTGGTTTCAACCCATGCTTTTCAGTGACATTCATCCAATAACCCAGTTCCATCGAGTACAGGCTTAACTGAATGAACAACAAAGACGGAACGCAATATGACATTTTATTAAATAGTTTGGGGAATGGCCTCATCTCCGAGGGAAGAAAACTGTTAATGAAAAACAGGAAGTGAGAGAACGAGGGTAATTTCTTATATCCCACCCGGTTCTTATATCCCACCTACGTTAGCAGTTCAGAACAAAAAAGTGTACGGTCTGCATGGGTAGGTGCATATTGCGTCATGATTGCAAGGTGTTCAGACATCTTTTCCAACTGTCCCGTTATCTGGTTTTAATGTCCATTTTAGAATGCCCTTCTAGCCAATCAGAAACGAGTATTCAACAACACTGTGGTATAAGTTAAAATAATGCCACTCAAATTGAAAATCATTAAAGGAAATAGGGATTTATATCAGCCTAATTGAGGTGTACATCACACATTCCAGTGTTCAAACTTGTAACAAGGCTGCATGGGATTTCTACTAATGCAACTTGGTGCATCCAGTGGTAATGTCCGCAATAAGTATAACGCAGCAATGATATGCTATGCGTTTGTCGCTTATCGCGGGTTAATGCTGATCTGATCGAATCCTGGCCTTAGTTGAATTTCTTGAACAACTTCTGGCCAAGAATTGATCAATTCCTCCTTGTCTTGTTATGTGTGCGCACACCTAAGAGAGACACAATCGCACACCTGTTTTGGCGTTGATTTCTCCACTTTAAATGAACATTCACTTATGGATGGTGGAAAATGTTAACCCATATATAACATATATATAAAATGGGTTAACATATGTAGGCATATGTTACCGCACTTATGACATAAAAGTGATAAATACCTGAGCTTTGTTGGTCTCTGACCTAGAAGGGCGACCTACAACCTAGTAGGGTTGCTTTAAGTGACTTGAATTACTGGACAGCCATGCTAGATTGCTCCAGTCACATTCCACCCTCCTCAACCCTTTGGAGACTCCCATGGTAGTTTTCCACTGACAATTAGGCCTGCTGGAAATCTACAGCCTGGACAAAGGGAAGAAAACAACTGGAACGTTAAAGGCCAATGTATTCAAAAATGTGATTTTCCTGTGTTTTATATACACTGCTCAAAAAAATAAAGGGAACACTAAAATAACACATCCTAGATCTGAATGAATGAAATAATCTTATTAAATACTTTTTTCTTTACATAGTTGAATGTGCTGACAACAAAATCACACAAAAATTATCAATGGAAATCAAATGTATCAACCCATGGAGGTCTGGATTTGGAGTCACCCTCAAAATTAAAGTGGAAAACCACACTACAGGCTGATCCAACTTTGATGTAATGTCCTTAAAACAAGTCAAAATGAGGCTCAGTAGTGTGTGTGGCCTCCACGTGCCTGTATGACCTCCCTACAACGCCTGGGCATGCTCCTGATGAGGTGGCGGATGGTCTCCTGAGGGATCTCCTCCCAGACCTGGACTAAAGCATCCGCCAACTCCTGGACAGTCTGTGGTGCAACGTGGCGTTGGTGGATGGAGCAAGACATGATGTCCCAGATGTGCTCAATTGGATTCAGGTCTGGGGAACGGGCGGGCCAGTCCATAGCAACAATGCCTTCCTCTTGCAGGAACTGCTGACACACTCCAGCCACATGAGGTCTAGCATTGTCTTGCATTAGGAGAAACCCAGGGCCAACCGCACCAGTATATGGTCTCACAAGGGGTCTGAGGATCTCATCTCGGTACCTAATGGCAGTCAGGCTACCTCTGGCGAGCACATGGAGGGCTGTGCGGCCCCCCAAAGAAATGCCACCCCACACCATGACTGACCCACCGCCAAACCGGTCATGCTGGAGGATGTTGCAGGCAGCAGAACGTTCTCCACGGCGTCTCCAGACTCTGTCACGTCTGTCACGTGCTCAGTGTGAACCTGCTTTCATCTGTGAAGAGCACAGGGCACCAGTGGCGAATTTGCCAATCTTGGTGTTCTCAAATGCCAAACGTCCTGCACGGTGTTGGGCTGTAAGCACAACCCCCACTTGTGGACGTCGGGCCCTCATTACCACCCTCATGGAGTCTGTTTCTGACCGTTTGAGCAGACACATGCACATTTGTGGCCTGCTGGAGGTCATTTTGCAGGGCTCTGGCAGTGCTCCTCCTGCTCCTCCTTGCACAAAGGCGGAGGTAGCAGTCCTGCTGCTGGGTTGTTGCCCTCCTACGGCCTCCTCCACGTCTCCTGATGTACTGGCCTGTCTCCTGGTAGCGCCTCCATGCTCTGGACACTACGCTGACAGACACAGCAAACCTTCTTGTCACAGCTCGCATTGATGTGCCATCCTGGATGAGCTGCACTACCTGAGCCACTTGTGTGGGTTGTAGACTCCGTCTCATGCTACCACTAGAGTGAAAGCACCGCCAGCATTCAAAAGTGACCAAAACATCAGCCAAGAATCATAGGAACTGAGAAGTGGTCTGTGGTCACCACCTGCAAAACCAGTCCTTTATTGGGGGTGTCTTGCTAATTGCCTATAATTTCCACCTGTTGTCTATTCCATTTGCACAACAGCATGTGAAATTTATTGTCAATCAGTGTTGCTTCCTAAGTGGACAGTTTGATTTCACAGAAGTGTGATTGACTTGGAGATACATTGTGTTGTTTAAGTGTTCCCTTTATTTTTTTGAGCAGTGTATATTTCCACACAATAATACTGTGAAAATGATGATAATGCCCTTTTAGTGTAAAGCTGTTTGAAAAGACTGCCTGAAATTTCAGCCTGTTTTAGTGGGATGGAGATTTGGCTTTCCATGGTGACATCAACATGTGGTAAATTAGTTAATAGACTAATAAGAAAGAGAGTTCCAAACCTCTCTGCCAATAACAGCTACTTTTCAGTTTTCCCCTCCCCACTCAGACCACTCCCAGACAGTCCTAGCATTCTTGCTTGAGAAATTGCCATTTGCTAAGAAGCTATTTTTGTTTATTTTTGACCATTTTAATTGAAAACAATCACAGTAAAGTACTTAATTGTTGCGCAGAAATGATTTGATATTGAGATAAAAATGGCTGCATTGGACCTTTAAGAAGGCATCAAAGAGTGGAGGATTTAAGGGTCTGATATCTATATTTGGAACCTTTTTTATAGTACTTCAGACTGAACAATTACTTCAGAAAACATAGTTGTGATTATCAAAGGAATATTACCCTCCAAAATCAATGTTTGTCAGATGTTTTCAGACCTCACAAGTCCTAGATTCAGGTACATGCCACAATCCAAAATGAATGGAAAAGATAAGCAAGCGCCATGTAATTTCCAGATGCTTATTTTTGCTTATCTTTTCCATTCATTTGAGGTTGAGGCATATAGCTGGATATACACAATAGTGTATACAGTGTGTGTACGTGTGTGGAACGTGGATTCATCTTGACATTAGACTACTTTTGATGTTTTGAAAACATCTAGCATCTAACATCTTGCGATGCGCTGCCTAAGTTTATAACCCACCAGGTGGCATCATGGTGACTGAACAAGAGACTGGGTTCCATTTCAAATGAAGTCATTTTACATCTGTGTGAATGACTTTTCAAAGGGAACACATTTTGCAATTGAACCCAGCCTCTGTCCCAATTGTGGAAACGGCGTTTCTCAATCTTGCCAACCTATGATTACAACATTTCTGACTTCTACTCTTTCTTCCACGTGTTGGAACCAAGTTCTGATTTACGATAGCTTGATTCCAAGACTCTTCTCTAGACCAGGGCATTCCAACCCTGTTCCTGGAGAGCTAACGTCTTGTAGGTTTTCACTCCAACCCTAATCCAATGCACCTGATTCTAATAATGCACTGGTTGTTAAAGCTGAATCAAGTAAATTACAACTGTGGTTGGAGTGAACCTACAGGAGGGTAGCTCTCCAGGAACAGGGTTGGAGCCCTGCTCTAGACTCTCCCATGTAGGCAGGCGCACACACACACACACACACATACACACACACACAGTTCCTTCCAAGAGAGCATGGAACTCCAACATATGACCCCTACAAGCCATGTAACAGCTAACAGCCAACAAAGCTGCCATTCATTTCCATAAACACATGTACCCCTTATTTATAAAACTGTTCCAAGGCCTGGCACATCATCTGGGGTTGCCCACAAAAGCCCCCTAATACAGTTAACAGTCAGGTCAGTTGATCTTGACCTCAGACTGGCTTGAAATGACATTTGTCTTATGTAATCGCTAAAGGACTAGTGTTTTTTCAAATCTACAGCCCTGTTATGGTACTGCATCACTACTAGATAATAATAATAATAATAATATGCCATTTAGCAGACGCTTTTATCCAAAGCGACTTACAGTCATGCGTGCATACATTTTTGAGATCTTGTGAACATCCACTCGTCAATTCTACTCATGACACTGTGACCTGATGCAAGTCTTGAGCAATTTGAAGCTCGCTGTTATTCAGCCACTTATTTCGCCATTTCAACCCAAATTCACTTTGTACTCGTCTTGTGAATGGAATAATCACAGTTCAATGGGATCTTTCTTCTACCTGTTCGCTAACTTTTCTCCCACAGGAGCTTTGTTGACAAAAAAGTTAGTGAACAGTCATTTCATCGGATGACAAAAATGTTGTTGTATTTAACCTGGTAAAATAAAGGTAAAATAAGTATTTTGAACTGAAAAAGCCAGAATTATTCTTATTATACTTTATTTGGGTCAAATAATTCCTCCACCTGGCCTCATGAGATCGCAGGGATCTACTTAATTCCTCTCTGTTTATCACAAGACAATAACTAGCAGCGTCACACATCCTACCACTGCCACCAAATGTCATACATTTTTTCACATTGTCGGCACGCCTGTTTCAACAACAACAACAACAACAATAGCATTGTGGGTTTGAACAACAGGAAAAGTCATGCCGATTAAGAGTCTAGAGGAAATAATACACTCACACTCATAGTGGTGGTAGCTCAACTGGTAGAGCACGGCGCTTGTAACGCCAAGGTAGTGGGTTCGATCCCCGGGACCACCCATACACAAAAATGTATGCACGCATGACTGTAAGTCGCTTTGGATAAAAGCGTCTGCTAAATGGCATATTATTATTATTATTATTATTATAGTAATGACTGATTACAAAACCGTTCTCATACCCCATAGATGAGCTGAGTTCCTATTTAAGAAGCCTCTGGCTTATTAAATGTCATGTGATAGTATCTGTTTTCTCTCTGGAGTAACCTGACACTAGTAGACTGTGGAATTCACTCTACATGAGGAAGTTCCTAATATGTATTCTGCACTAGACTGTGGAATTCACTCTACATGAGGAAGTTCCTAATATGTATTCTGCACTAGACTGTGGAATTCACTCTACATGAGGAAGTTCCTAATATGTATTCTGCACTAGACTGTGGAATTCACTCTACATGAGGAAGTTGCTAATATGTATTCTGTACTAGACTGTGGAATTCACTCTACATGAGGAAGTTCCTAATATGTATTCTGCACTAGACTGTGGAATTCACTCTACATGAGGAAGTTGCTAATATGTATTCTGCACTAGACTGTGGAATTCACTCTACATGAGGAAGTTCCTAATATGTATTCTGCACTAGACTGTGGAATTCACTCTACATGAGGAAGTTGCTAATATGTATTCTGCACTAGACTGTGGAATTCACTCTACATGAGGAAGTTCCTAATATGTATTCTGCACTAGACTGTGGAATTCACTCTACATGAGGAAGTTCCTAATATGTATTCTGCACTAGACTGTGGAATTTACTCTACATGAGGAAGTTCCTAATATGTATTCTGCACTAGACTGTGGAATTCACTCTACATGAGGAAGTTGCTAATATGTATTCTGCACTAGACTGTGGAATTCACTCTACATGAGGAAGTTCCTAATATGTATTCTGCACTAGACTGTGGAATTCACTCTACATGAGGAAGTTCCTAATATGTATTCTGCACTAGACTGTGGAATTCACTCTACATGAGGAAGTTCCTAATATGTATTCTGCACTAGACTGTGGAATTCACTCTACATGAGGAAGTTGCTAATATGTATTCTGCACTAGACTGTGGAATTCACTCTACATGAGGAAGTTGCTAATATGTATTCTGCACTAGACTGTGGAATTCACTCTACATGAGGAAGTTGCTAATATGTATTCTGCACTAGACTGTGGAATTCACTCTACATGAGGAAGTTGCTAATATGTATTCTGCACTAGACTGTGGAATTCACTCTACATGAGGAAGTTGCTAATATGTATTCTGCACTAGACGGTGGAATTCACTCTACATGAGGAAGTTGCTAATATGTATTCTGCACTAGACTGTGGAATTCACTCTACGTGCCATAACAGTCAGCGGGATATGGAATGAAAGGGTTTTGAACTAGTCTTTATTATCAATCAATAATTTTGCACAATCACTTTTTTTTAAGGAGTGGAAGCGGAGACTCATTCTCTTTCCGTGTTTTTGTATGCTTTATTGATAGACAGATGAGAAACAGTGTGATATAGGTGAAGGGGTGACACAAAGAGAAGGGAGCACACAGGGATTGGGACCCCAGTCTCTGGTGGGGAGTCACATGTTTGCATAGAGCCAGGAGTGTTACCACTGGACCACAGCTCCCCACACTATCACTTCTTTCATGTGGAAATGTGTACATTTAGTTTCACCTAGAAACATCTATATGTTTTTGCTTTTGTCAAACCATGTATTTATTTGGAGGAAAGGCCAAACCAATGTTATTGAGTTAGTTACCAATTTTGAAATTAGGAGAAAACCATTGGACTTGTTTGACTTCTCACCAGGCAAAGATACCAGATCAACATCAATTGTTTTTATTGACATTAAGTAATCAACAAACGTGAAATAAATGTTTCTCGAGTGGGATGTTTTCTACATAGCATCAACCAAGTTTCTCAACCATGGGAAGGTACTTGAACCCCAGGTTCTGTGTGCATGCTCAGAAGTGTATACATTGTGCACATGGGGAGATTATGCAGTGGCGCAGTCAGTACTTTGCACCGGCCTCTGCTGAACTTCAAATATATGTTAGCTCATGCCTGTATAGGTCCCTTAAAGTGGCAATAAGCAGCTGAAACAATAACAAAGTGTACTCCCTGCCCCTATTTTGGTAAAAAGCTGAGGGATAGGGCTGGAGAAATGTTACCACCACTCTGAAATTCATAGACAGAGCTATGGATGCATGATCCATGATATCAAAATTATAGATTTAACCATGTTTTGAGGCTATATATTGTTTGTTTACATTTAATTTGTTTACAAATATTGGAGTAAAACAAGCTTATATTTTTGGTTCTGATATGGTATGACAGTTGAACTAAGTTCATAAGGCATTTATAAGTTACATTCTTCAAGAATCAATCAGTACATATCATTAATTTATAAGTCCAAAAACGGATGCAGCAACTGCAGATTTCCCCTTTAAGGACAAGGGAAAAAACAGCTAAAAGTTGACTCTATACGGATAGCATCTGCTATATCATGGGGGAAATCGTAAACTTCTATGGTTTAACTGATGGCCAGATTTACTAGTCATTTTCATTGAGTCACAGTCTGCCTCTTGCATCATGAGGCATTAAAGGTGATTCTGCATGTGTTTCTTCCGGTGCGAATTAAGAAATGCAGCGACCATTACTGAATCCCAAACAAGAGTTGTCTTTGGGGTATGGTTTAATGTGGGTGATTTTTGGTGGTGTCTTTGCCATTCAATGACAACAAACAAACAAGGGTAGTAGTGAGTAACTAAGCTATCTTTGCTATGGAGAGAAGTTTTAATGTTGAGGACTTCTCCCCTCCTGAGTGACTTGCCATCTCAAGATGATCTGCTAATTTAGTTCTATGTGTAGGCTAAAGCCTGCGCTGACCTTGTGTTTAGCCAACCTGACAGAAGCTAGCTAGCGAAGCTTGGGGATAGCTACAGCTGGCTAGCCTATCTAGCTAGCTGATATTTTTCTGTCAAATCACAGTTATGCCAAGATAGCAAGAAGTACCAGTGTCTGGAATGTGTGTCACGAGACACTCGTTCTACAACACCTTGCTACGAAAGTAGCTTCCAACTTGAAGTTTTGTCACGTCATGTGAAGACATGTTACGGTGGAAACGATACCAACAACTGCCAGTTGAATGCCCGGTCTTCAGTCAGCTCAGCTGTCAACACAATATTATATAACTGGCTAGTTTTGTCTTGTCTCATCTCTCCTTATGTCTGCTGTTAGATCTTCCCTGGGGGACAAATCCCAGAACTAATATACCTACAGGTGTAGGCTACATGTGGACATTGCACAACACAGGAGGCTGCTGAGGGGAGAACGGCTCATAATAATGGCCAAAATGGAGTGAATGGAATGGCACCAAACACATGGAAACCATGGAAACCATGTGTTTGATGTATACTGAACAAAAATATAAACGCAACATGCAACAATTTAAAATATTTCCCCCCAGTTACAGTTCATATAAGGAAATCAGTCAATTGAAATAAATTCATTAGGCCTGAATCTATGGATTTCTCATGACTGGCCAGGGGTGCAGCCATGGGTGCACCTGTGAGGGCATAGGTCCACCAACTGGGTCTGGGCTAGCGTGGTCACACGTGGTCTATGGTTTTGAGGCCAGTTGGATGTACTGCCAAATTCTCTAAAATGACGTTGGAGGCGGCTTATGGTAGGGAAATGAACATTAAATTCTCTAGCAACAGCTCTGGCGGACATTCCTGCAGTCAGCATGCCAATTGCGCGCATGCCAATTGTGTGACACAACTGCACATTTTAGAGTGAGCTTTTATTGTCCCCAGCACAAGGTGCACCTGTTTAAAGATCATGCTGTTTAATCAACTTCTTGATATACCACACATCAGGTGGATGGATTATATTGGCAAAGGAGAAATGCTCACTAACAGGGATGTAAACACATTTCTGCATAACATTTGAGAGAAATAAGCTTTATGTGCGTATGGAAAATGTCTGGTATCTTTTATTTCACCTCATGAAACATGGGACCAGTACTTTACATGTTGCGTTTATATTTTTGTTCAGTGTATATGATACCATTCCACATAGTCCGATCCAGCCATTTCCACAAGCCTGTCCTCCCCAATTAAGGCACCACCAACGTCCTGTGTTGCACAAGCATGACCAGCTTGAGTGTAGATACATTTATCAACAATTGATGGGTGTGTTTGTGTTACAGAGACAAAACATGTTCTGCTGTAAATAGGCTATCATTTTGATTTGCTTATGAAGACAGTATGGCTACACTTGAAAATATGTTGTGTGTACAGTACAACCACAGAACAAGGAGCAGACACATCTTTGTTACAACTTCAGCTGTCCCCCACTAGCATGGCAATCTAATCTATTTCTATGGTCTATTCTAAGGATTTGGCTGTCTAACCACCAAGGGTTGGAACCGGTTCAGGGAACAGAACCAAAAAACTTAAAATAACAAAATTATTTGAGGAACAGAACTCAAACCGAAAACAAATGTGATCTATACTGTTCCCGGAACAGAACCGTTATTTTAAAAGCGTGGGAACCGGTTAATAAAGTTATTTTACGTTCCGGGCATTTTTTCCCAGTCCCACAACAATCGCAACAAAGCGCCTATGCAAAGCCCACATTCTGTCATTCAGAAACGTATTCCAGCGTCTGCTTGCCAGCTGGAAATCTTTACCAGTGGGTGTGCTTGTGTGTGTGAAGGCTACCTAGCCCTCCCCTCTGAAGCATAGGTTACAAGCGTAATTCAGAAATTAGGGAGAGATGTTTAGTTAGAGAAGAATGTATTTACTTTTTCAATTCTCATTAAGGATACTATAGTTATCACGTTTCACATTGGATTTAATAACTTCAAAAAGGTACGGCGTGTTTTTAATTCTAGTGCTGCTCTGCACACACAAGTTTCTTAGCTAGCTAGCTAACATCTGCTCTGGTCCAACGTTAAACCAACTCGGAAGTTAAAATACATTCAAAGTTCCTCCATAGAAGCCACTCCTCTGTGTATAATTCTGTGGGCCTAATTCAGATAATGCATGTCATAACAAGATGCCCAGCGCTTCAAGGCAAGCTTCCTCCATCCTCTCTCACTCTCTCCTCACCCTCTAAATTTCAGTTGCATCTCACGCCCTACACTGGGACTGGCAACACAGTGTGTTTGTCTTTCATTATGATGAAACCATGCTGTTACGACAAAATATATTTTGCTCTTAACGACTTTCCTATATAGATTCAATTGCTTACCCGCTCCACATCAAGCTGCTGTATCCGCTCTGATTGGTCAAGTCATTTAATGTCGAGCTAAATGTAAAAAGAAAACTGGTTTAAAAAGGAACAGAAAGGAATGATATAAACTGGTACTTTTTTTTGGTTTGAACCTGTTCATTACTTTATTTTGCTGGTCGGAACAGTTGAACAGAACCCCAAAAAAGAATGGTACTGTTGGAAAATAATTGATGTTCCAATGCCTGCTAACCACACACTGACATGCACAGCTTTCTGGGTGAGGTTCTGTCTTCAAGTCTCCAGTGGGTGATGAAGTCCCTTCCATCTATGTAATGTATTACAGTTTATGGACAGGTACAGTCAGGTGGCAGGAGGGGTGGAGTGCATAACACTCCATTGTGGATATGACAGAGTTTGCCTCAACCCATGGGTCCAGCAGTCAGATTTCAAATAAATACAGGCAGATGTGAGATGCAGGAAGATGGCCCTCTTCTCATACCACCCTGTAACTACTGACCAAGCTTCCTCCAGGAGGAAGCTTTGAATTGGTCAGTATCCTACAGAGTAATATGAGAATAGTGCAATTGCTGAACTTACTGTATGTATATATTCTAAACAAAGTGTTTTGATAACTTTCAGATGTACCAGGTCCATGTAGAATGAACCATCCTTCACTTCATCATGAAGCAGTGTTCTGCTAATATAACAATGTTCAAATATTACACTTGTCTTTCATCTTCTGTTGTAATTCACAGCCAATACAGATAATATTAACATTTTATCTGGTGGTACACATTAGACATCCTCCCTTCGTATGGTGTCTCATATAAGACAGTCCCCCCCCCCATTATATTCAATAATGACAAAAGACAATGAAAAGTAATAGATGTGTCTTGTAGAGTGCAAGGTCTCTCCCAGACATCTGTATAAACCTGTATTTTAGTTAGGGGACTCCATGACAAACCATCTCTCCTGTCCTCCATCTGTAGAAAAACAAGGTAGAGTTGATACACACAGCACTGATTACATTATCAGTGGTTGTTAGGTCAATTCCAGGACAGACAAGTGATAGTATTTTGACCTATGACCAGATCAAATGTGACCAACCTGAAGTGGGACTGGTGCCTGGCCACGTACTTCCTCAGCCTTCTGCTCCTGATATGGTAGGGGGGTTCCCACGACACTGCTGAACAGCAAATCCACCACACTGTTAAAAGAGAAAGACTCAAAACACCATCATTGTATAGTAAAACCATGAAAAGTAGTGCATCTAAGCTGAGATCTGGTGTTTGGAGTTTTTTTTTTATGTACACCCAATGTAAGTGTTATGATACACTGAATGTATTTCAAAACAGAATGGATGTACTCTGAAACACCCAAAGTGGTTCTTCAATATGAATAATTGTGTTTTTAAGAGAGTGTTGTGAAAACACTGCACGTTTCAGTGCATGTAAAAGGCAGCATCCAAACACAAAATGTTTTGGCAGATTGTGTCTCTCATATAATCAAATGTTTTTAAATTGCAAATGGTTTATAGCAGAAATATTGATTGATTATAAATATTGATTGAATTTCCTGTCTATATTTTAATTAACATTTTAAAGAAGACTCTGGGAATTTAGTTATTGTCCTAGGGTAGACTTTGGCACTAATTAGACTTTGGCAACTTTGTGAGATTATAAATAATGTTACAATCAAACTGTTTAGGGCTATGTAAGCTATAGCAGAGGGAACATGTATAGTGAGCCTTCATTACTGGTATTCAAGGTGGATGTGAACCCAGGTCCCCTGCTTGTCAAAACCCTGCCTTAGTCCACTCAGCCAGTCTTCAGGAGGAAACTGTTGTGCTGAACCAGCCTTGTTACACTAATCACATGGGGCCTGATTCCGTCCACGTTAAATTAATTTACTGTATGAACTTACTGTATCTCAAGTCTGAATAGGGCCTAGGGAGATTTGGGTGAAATTCCACCTTTTATTTTTTCATATCAGAAGACAAATGTTTAGATTAAAGGCTAAATGTGAACTTCAAACATTGTGCTTCTGTACTGTTCAGAATTCCCCCAGTCTGAGGAATAGAGGTGGAGGGTTGGCATTCGTGGGCAGGTGTGCCCTCTAATAAACTCTATGGTCAAGTATAAAAACAGGCAAGTTTGCGGGCGCCTTCCCTGTATACGAGTCCTTCACGAACTCAGACAGACAATCCAAGAAAGTATGCGTCAATGAAAACAGACAGACACGCCACCAGGGTTCTTTTCACAGTCCCCAAATCCAGAACAAATTCAAGAAACCGTACAGTATTATATTGAGCCATTATTGCATGGAACTCCCTTCCATCTCATATTTCTCAAATGAACAGCAAACCTGCTTTAAAAAAACAGATAAAGCAACACCTCACGGCACAACGCCTCTCCCCTCTCGTTTTCAAATGTATTTAGTTCTGTCCATGAGCTGTTCTTGTCTATTAATGTTCTGTATTATGTCATGTTTCATGTTTTGTGTGGACCCCATGAAGAGTAGCTGCTGCTTTCGCAAAAGCTAATGGGGATCCTAATAAAATACCAAATACCAAAACGTGAGTACACAATGTTATCACATTGAAGAAGGAAACAGAGCAATTCACTCAATAAGAACATTTGTTTTCTGTAGCATTTTGGCCGCTAATGCTAAAAGTCCAAGTAAAACAGCCTTTTGTTTCATTGATGCTACGTGTAGTTGTTATTTGACAAGTCATTGTTTGCACTTTTTGTGCACTTGTTTTATATGCAAATTAGGGCCAACTTTTGAGTTAATACTGCTGGCTTATTTGCCTACTAGCTTTATGAGTTTTATCTACTGTTTGATGTACTGTATACCCCACATGCTACATGCTACACTAAACAGCCACTGCCATTTTAGTCTGCTGTAGCTTTGGCCTACCATACAACATGTTATTTCATCCCACTTTTGACATTCATATTGTTATCTGGTTGCTATATTTGCATAGCTTAATCAAGTATTTGCTTTTTTGCATATTGTTATTGATATGTTTAATAATTGTATTAATATTACAATTTATTAATATTATAGCATTTGATAACCTAATTATACATTAATGTACTATCATTATTGCTTGTTATTATCTGCTATTTATCTGTCTCCCTGCAGAAAAACATACATACATACTACATTACCACCGGCTGGCCAATCCTAACCACAGCCAATCAAGACCAGGATCACAGACTAATGCCAACTGAACTGTCAGCTGTCAATCATATCATCTAACTCAACTATACTGTGATTCAATTAATCTGAACAACCTTCCATGCCATGTACCATCATCTGAATATAAAGACTCAGGTCATAAATTAGCATAATGGATGACTGGTGGATCGCATTGAGCCCTGGCCTGAAGTTTTGTACAAGTACTACTGCTAACATTAGCAGTCATTGGCTGTATTTTTTTTCATGAATGTGAAATATAATGCCGCATTTCTGTTGATTTAGAAGAATATGATAAATACCTTACAGCTCTTTATCAATATAAAAATGTTTAAGACCTTTTAATGTTTTGTCATTTTATAATTTGCAAATAAAATATAAAGCATTTGAAGCTTCAATCATGTCTTGAAAAAGTTATTTATACTTATTAATTATTATCCTGGACAAACATATTGATTTGTATTTTCACAAAACTATTTTTTCTCATGTCCTTTGTCTGAGCATAATACTGTACATTTGACCTTTTAGAATTATCGATGAGGAGTTTATCAACACACCTTATAAGAGCAGGGAATATACAATAAGATGAGGGACTCCCATTTACAGTATTTGGAAACTCCAGAAGAACAGATCTAATTCTGCACTAGACAGGATTCAAAACACCGTAATAGTGTTTACAAGCGTTTCCGGGTTAGTGCTCCCAGTCTTTGGCAAGGTGTTGCACAACTCTTGACTATGTGGTGTTACAACACAACATGTCATGTTTCATAACACGTCAGGATGAATGTTTCTTAAATTTGGCCCAATACCATCACAACCATGTGTTTCAATACTCCAGCAAAGTTAAAGGAAAACTCCACCCAAAAACGTTATTTTGGTATTTGTTTCATTAGTCCATTGTTGATATAATCCCAACATATTTTGCATGTCAGCAATCAAGTTTTCAAGATATATAACTTTCAAAATACAGATTTTATTTTTTAAGATGGGTGGAGCTTTCCTTTAAGGTTTTGTCTCCTTTAAGGTGGTGGCAACTCATTTTTGCCATGCATGTTTCGTAAGTAGCGTTGCTGAATGCTTGCTGACACATATTTGTAGCATTTTAGCTAAAAAGACTGGTACTCAGGCTAGACAAGTACCATCCGTCATTTATTTTTGCCATAGAAAATACACAATAGATTATTTATGAGAACAGGCATGTTGTTTTAGCACAGATGAAGCCCCCGAATGCTAGCTAGCTAGTGCTAACTAACCATGATCATGACTCCCAGTTCCATTACAGTAATCGAGAGCAAGTGCTAACCCAAACAACATGCCTGTTCTCATAAAAGTAGCTAGCTACCTAACTTGCAAATCCAGGTTAGTTATCAATATCTTTGTCAGAGTTAACGTTAGCTAGCAGGGATCATCTTAGCTAGCCTGTTCCAGTTGAAAAACTATCGATAGCAAACGTTACATCCTATCAAACCTTATCGTCAGATGCAACGTTAGCTATGCAAATCTTCCTCTCTATGACATTACATCACATTACACATTAGGGAGAGGCTATGTATTTATCTAGTTACATCACAGTATTACAGTATCATAGCTAGCTACTCACCACAGACCAGTCACAGCCATCATGTTGTAAGTTTGTTGTATGTAATCCATTCTTTGCCATCTTGCACAGTATTGTTGAATGCATTAGAACTTTGCACCAACTTCATGGAAGCCCATTTTCACCCCTATGCCGAGCAGGTGTGTGTGCGTTGCAGACTTGACAACATGTCCACAACACATGGCAGCTGGGGCCGGCCCACACCTTGTTTTCTCTGGGCAATTGGACATCATTGGCAAAAGTGTTTCATACCCAACCCATCCATACCCTTTGTGACACAATCAGTTCCAAATCTCGTTTTGGACAAGACTGATTTTATGACCAAAATTATCCTATTTACACTTTGTATTCAATTTTGACATTATAATTAATGTTTCTGACTCATATTAATGCCCCATAGGCTGTTTATAACCAGATAAGTTGGTTATAGTATGCAGTTCCCCTTTAAAGTGTACATCCTGTTTTCTCCCAAGGTAAATAAAGAAAGCTATGAGAAGGAAGAGGATGTGAAGTTTAATGTTTTGACTTTGTTGTACCCAGTGTAAATGCTCTCCTTTTTGCTATATGAAAGGTCAAATAAAGAGCGTTTAAAAGTATTTCTCAGAGTTGCAAATGTTAATAATTTAACAATATTTCACATGCTTGCAAATACATTTGTTGCTGTTGTTATTGAATTTTTTTTTTGGGGGGGGGGTGTATGATAAGCCAATAACGTTGTACTCAGCTATTATTTGAGACATTTCTAGGTCATATTCTGCAAAAGAATAACAGAATAAATTTTCCCAAGTTTAAATAGATTAACTATTACAAGCGGCTCAAACTGTTTCTTAACCACAGAAGAACACTTGATCACCTTGAGGCAATATGTGAAAGCTCCACAGGTATGCAGAGCCTATAGGCATTTCACATGACATGTACACACATGGAGATATACAGTGTGGTTTTATCCTCCTATATATCAAATGAATGCCTGTCTGTAGATCTCCTGAAGTTAAATCCATATAGATTGCAAATGGCTTATCATGGGTAAATATAATTTATCTTTGCCATATTTTTTTAATGGCTATAGTAACTGTTAAAAACAGTTGAACATAAAACATTATGCAATATTTAAAAAGGCCTTTGGCTCTTCTGGCATTCTGCATTACGTAATGATACGCTATCATGTACATTTGTTGTGTGCCTGTTGCTCTTTATTTATGTTATTGTAAATGCGTAGCTTTTTGTTTTTAAAGGTAAAGCTTTACTTTACCGCTCAGTTTAATTCTTAAATCATAAGGAATAAGGTTTTGAAGTGTCTGTCCTATGTCTAGGAAATATAAGAAAGATCAGGATATATATATACACTACCGGTCAAAAGTTTTAGAACACCTACTCATTCAAGGGCTTTTCTTTATTTTTACTATATTCTACAATAGTTAAGACATCAAAACTATGAAATAACACATATGGAATCATGTAGTAACCAAAACAGTATTAAACAAATCAAAATATATTTCAGATTTGAGATTCTTCAAATAGCCACCTTTTGCCTTGATGACAGCTTTGCACACTCTTGGCATTCTCTCAACCAGCTTCACCTGGAATGCTTTTCCAACAGCCTTGAAGGAGTTCCCACATTTGCTGAGCACTTGTTGGCTGCTTTTCCTTCACTCTGTCGTCCGACTCATCCCAAAACATCTCAATTTGTTTGAGGTCGGGGGAATGTGGAGGCCAGGTCATCTGATGCAGCACTCCATCACTCTCCTTCTTGGTAAAATAGCCCTTACACAGCCTGGAGGTGTTTTGGGTCATCATCCTCGTCCCACTAAGCCCAAAGCAGATGGGATGGCGTATCGCTGCAGAATGCCTTGTGCCTTGAATTCTAAATAAATCACAGACAGTGTTACCAGCAAAGCACCCCACACCATAAAACCTCCTCTTCCATGCTTTATGGTGGGAACTACACATGCAGAGATCATCCGTTCACCAACACCGCGTCTCACAAAAATATCCAAGTTGGACTCCAGACCAAAGGACACATTTCCACCAGTCTAATGTCCATTGCTTGTGTTTTTTGGCCCAAGCGAGTCTCTTCTTCTTATTGGTGTCCTTTAGTAGAGGTTTCTTTGCAGCAATTCGACCATGAAGCCCTGATTCACACAGTCTCCTCTGAACTCTGGGTCTTCCATTCCTATGGCGGTCCTCATGTGAGCCAGTTTCATCATAGCGCTTGATGGTTTTTGCGAGTGCACTGGAAGAAACTTTAAAAGTTCTTGAAATTTTCCAGATTGACTGACCTTCATGTCTTAAAGGAATGATGGACTGTCGTTTCTCTTTGCTTATTTGAGCTGTTTTTGCCATAATATGGATTTTTTTGTTTGTTTGTTTTTTAGGGGGTAGATCAGCTTTAATATTTCAGATATACATATACATACACACATATACATATACAGTGGGGGAAAAAAGTATTTAGTCAGCCACCAATTGTGCAAGTTCTCCCACTTAAAAAGATGAGAGAGGCCTGTAATTTTCATCATAGGTACACGTCAACTATGACAGACAAATTGAGGAAAAAAAATCCAGAAAATCACATTGTAGGATTTTTTATGAATTTATTTGCAAATGATGGTGGAAAATAAGTATTTGGTCAATAACAAAAGTTTCTCAATACTTTGTTATATACCCTTTGTTGGCAATGACGCAGGTCAAATGTTTTCTGTAAGTCTTCACAAGGTTTTCACACACTGTTGCTGGTATTTTGGCCCATTCCTCCATGCAGATCTCCTCTAGAGCAGTGATGTTTTGGGGCTGTCGCTGGGCAACACGGACTTTCAACTCCCTCCAAAGATTTTCTATGGGGTTGAGATCTGGAGACTGGCTTGGCCACTCCAGGACCTTGAAATGCTTCTTACAAAGCCACTCCTTCGTTGCCCGGGCGGTGTGTTTGGGATCATTGTCATGCTGAAAGACCCAGCCACGTTTCATCTTCAATGCCCTTGCTTTAAGTGGGAGAACTTGCACAATTGGTGGCTGACTAAATACTTTTTTCCCCCACTGTGTATATATATATATATATATATATATATATGTGTATATATATATATATATATGTGTATATATATATGTGTATATATATATATATGTGTATATATATATATGTGTATATATATATATATATATGTGTATATGTATATATATATATATATATATATATACATATATATATATATATATATATATATATATATATACATATACATATATATATATACATATATATATATATATATATACACATATATATATATATATATATATATATATATATATATATATATATATATATACACATATATATTTATATATATATATATATATATATATATATATATCAAATATATATATATATACATATATATACAGTGGGGAAAAAAAGTATTTAGTCAGCCACCAATTGTGCAAGTTCTCCCACTTAAAAAGATGAGAGAGGCCTGTAATTTTCATCATAGGTACACGTCAACTATGACAGACAAATTGAGAAAAACAAATCCAGAAAATCACATTGTAGGATTTTTTATGAATTTATCTGCAAATTATGGTGGAAAATAAGTATTTGGTCACCTACAAACAAGCAAGATTTCTGGGTCTCACAGACCTGTAACTTCTTCTTTAAGAGGCTCCTCTGTCCTCCACTCGTTACCTGTATTAATGGCACCTGTTTGAACTTGTTGTCAGTATAAAAGACACCTGTCCACAACCTCAAACAGTCAAACTCCAAACTCCACTATGGCCAAGACCAAAGAGCTGTCAAAGGACACCAGAAACAAAATTGTAGACCTGCACCAGGCTGGGAAGACTGAATCTGCAATAGGTAAGCAGCTTGGTTTGAAGAAATCAACTGTGGGAGCAATTATTAGGAAATGGAAGACATACAAGACCACTGATAATCTCCCTCGATCTGGGGCTCCACACAAGATCTCACCCCGTGGGGTCAAAATGATCACAAGAACGGTGAGCAAAAATCCCAGAACCACACGGGAGGACCTAGTGAATGGCCTGCAGAGAGCTGGGACCAAAGTAACAAAGCCTAGCCCGTCTGATGTTTGCTAGAGTGCATTTTGATGATCCAGAAGAAGATTGGGAGAATGTCATATGGTCAGATGAAACCAAAATATAACTTTTTGGTAAAAACTAAACTCGTCGTGTTTGGAGGACAAAGAATGCTGAGTTGCATCCAAAGAACACCATACCTACTGTGAAGCATGGGGGTGGAAACATCATGCTTTGGGTGTCACGATCGTCAGGGAGAGACCAATGCGCAGCGTGATGAATGAACATGTTTACTTTATTAAATTAAAGCACAAACAAAACAACAAACGACTCGTAACGTCCACGGTGACAATGACCGAACACGGAACAAAAACCCACAAACACAAAGGGAAAACAGACAGTTTAAATATGGCTCCCAATCAGAGACAACCAGCCAACAGCTGACACTCGTTGCCTCTGATTGGGAGTCACTCAGGCAAAACATAGAAATAGACGAACTAGAACCCCCAACATAGAAACACACCACATAGAACAAACACACCCTGGCTCAACAACTAGAGTCCCATAGCCAGGGTGTGACAGTACCCCCCCCTAAAGGCGCGGACTGCGACCGCGCCTCAAAAAGAGCAAAACAGGGGAGGGCTGGGTGGGCATACCTCCTCGGCGGCGGTTCTGGCTCCGGGCTTGCCCACCACCCTCCAACAAACCCCCCATAGCGCCCCTGGTCCGGTCTGGCCCCGCTGGCTAGAGCTGGACTGGACGTAGCAGGAGCGGTTAGCTTCAACTCCGTAGTGGAGCCGTTGACCGGTACCTGGTTAGGCACCGGTGACCCAGGCACGGGTTGTGCCTGACAGACGACGCGCACCCCTGGCTTGGTGCGTGAGGCAGGAAAGGACCGGACCTGGCTGACGATACGCACCCCTGGCTTGGTGCGTGGAGCAGCAACGGGCCTCACTGGACTGACGACTCGCACCCCTGGCTTGGTGCGAGTGGCCGGAACGGGCTGGACCAGGCTGACGACTCGCACCCCTGGCTTGGTGCGAGTGGCAGGAACGGGCTGGACCAGGCTGACGACTCGCACCCCTGGCTTGGTGCGAGTAGCAGGAACGGGCTGGACCAGGCTGACGACTCGCACCGTAGACTTGGTGCGAGTGGCAGGAACAGGCCGGGCCGGGCTGGCAACGCGCACCGTAGACTTGGTGCGAGTGGCAGGAACAGGCCGGGCCGGGCTGGCGATGCGCACCGTAGGCTTGGTGCGTGGAGCAGCAACGGGCCTTACCGGGCTGGCGATGCGCACCGTAGGCTTGGTGCGAGGGGCAGGAACAGGCCGGGCCGGGCTGGCGACGCACACCGTAGGCTTGGTGCGGGGAGCAGGCACGGGCCGTGCCGGACTGACGAAGCGCACCACTGACTTGGTGCGGGGAGCAGGAACGGGCCGGACCGGGCTGACGAAGCGCACTACTGACTTGGTGCGGGGAGCAGGAACGGACCGGACCGGGCTGGCGAAGCGTACCACAGGCTCGATGCGGGGAGCAGGAACAGGCCGGACCGGGCTGGCGACGCGCACCACAGGCTCGATGCGAGGAACAGGAACAGACCGGACCGCACTGGGGACACACACCCCTGGCCCTACGCGGGGATCAGGAACGGGCCGGACCGGACTGGTAACACACCCCAGTACCTCTCGCCGTGCCTCCACACTTTCCTTCCCCTTAGTGACCAGTGGCCCCCTTAACATGGCGGCCTCCTCTGCCAACCCGCTGGACCGCTCTATCGCGGCCTCCTGCTGCCCCGACGTCGTGAGCCCCCCCCTAAAAAATTTCTGGGGTTCTCTCCTCCCCGTGGGCCAGGCCTCTATAGTTTTCGCCCAACTCTCGCTCTTCTGCCTCCAACTCCAGCCATTCTGCTCTTCATTAGGCTTGACCCAGTCGAGACTCTTCCTCCACTGTTCCCAAGTCCACCCTCTCTGCTCTTCACTCGGCTTAGCCCAGTCGAGACCCCTACTCCATCGATCCCAAGTCCTTCCTCTCTCCTCTTCACGCTGCTTGGTCCAGTTTTGGTGGGTTTTTCTGTCACGATCGTCAGGGAGAGACCAATGCGCAGCGTGATGAATGAACATGTTTACTTTATTAAATTAAAGCACGAACAAAACAACAAACGACTCGTAACGTCCACGGTGACAATGACCGAACACGGAACAAAAACCCACAAACACAAAGGGAAAACAGACAGTTTAAATATGGCTCCCAATCAGAGACAACCAGCCAACAGCTGACACTCGTTGCCTCTGATTGGGAGTCACTCAGGCAAAACATAGAAATAGACGAACTAGAACCCCCAACATAGAAACACACCACATAGAACAAACACACCCTGGCTCAACAACTAGAGTCCCATAGCCAGGGTGTGACATTGGGGATGTTTTTCTGCAAAGGGACCAGGACGACTGATCCGTGTAAAGGAAAGAATGAATGGGGCCATGTATCGTGAGATTTTGAGTGAAAACCTCCTTCCATCAGCAAGGGCATTGAAGATGAAACGTGGCTGGGTCTTTCAGCATGACAATGATCCCAAACACACCGCCCGGGCAACGAAGGAGTGGCTTTGTAAGAAGCATTTCAAGGTCCTGGAGTGGCCAAGCCAGTCTCCAGATCTCAACCCCATAGAAAATCTTTGGAGGGAGTTGAAAGGCTGTGTTGCCCAGCGACAGCCCCAAAACATCACTGCTCTAGAGGAGATCTGCATGGAGGAATGGGCCAAAATACCAGCAACAGTGTGTGAAAACCTTGTGAAGACTTACAGAAAACATTTGACCTGTGTCATTGCCAACAAAGGGTATATAACAAAGTATTGAGAAACTTTTGTTATTGACCAAATACTTATTTTCCACCATAATTTGCAAATAAATTCATTAAAAATCCTACAATGTGATTTTCTGGATTTTTTTTCCTCAATTTGTCTGTCATAGTTGACGTGTACCTATGATGAAAATTACAGGCCTCTCTCATCTTTTTAAGTGGGAGAACTTGCACAATTGGTGGCTGACTAAATACTTTTTTCCCCCACTGTATATATATATATATATATATATATATACATATATATATACACATATATTATATATATACACATATATTTGATATATATATATATATATATATATATATATATATATATATATATATATATATACACACACATATAGATACACACGCATACACACATATATATACAGTGAGGGAAAAAAGTATTTGATCTCCTGCTGATTTTGTACATTTGCCCACTGACAAAGAAATCAGTCTATAATTTTAATGGTAGGTTTATTTGAACAGTGAGAGACAGAATAACAACAAAAAAATCAAGAAAAACGCATGTCAAAAATGTTATAAATTGATTTTAATGAGGGAAATAAGCATTACAAAATCAGCAGGGGATCAAATACTTTCTTCCCTCACTGTACATCCCAGAGCCCAACTCAAGAAAGGACCTGATTTACGAATGCATATACAGTTACAGCTGTTTGAGAAAGCATGCAAGATTGAGCAAAAATGGACAACAACGTGAAATTTGATTAATTAATAATATGGACTTGGTCTTTTACCAAATAGGGCTATCTTCTGTATACCCCCCCTACCTTGTCACAACACAACATTGGCTCAAACGCATTAAGAAGGAAAGAAATTCCACAAATTAACTTTTAAGGCGGCACACCTGTTAATTGAAATGCATTCCAGGTGACTACCTCATGAAGCTGGTTGAGAGAATGCCAAGAGTGTGCAAAGCTGTCATCAAGGTAAAGGGTGGCTACTTTGAAGAAACTCAAATATAAAATATATTTTGATTTGTTTAACACTTTTTTTGGTTACTACATGATTCCATAGGTGTTATTTCATAGTTTTGATGTCTTCACTATTATTCTACAATGTAAAAAATAGTAAAAAAATAAAGAAAAACCGTTGAATGAGTAGGTGGGTCCAAACTTTTGACTGGTACTGTATTTAACCACTTTATTTTTGTTGGCACAAATCAACCTCCATACTTCCATTCATTTGTATGGGTTACCTTTAGACGAGTCCTGTGACACTTGTGACAACTTAGATTGACGCACTGGTGCTCTAGGGGGTTTTAAGCTGTTACTTAAATGTTATTACCATGGTAACAATGTATACATTCTGGTACTTACCTCAAAAACTCAAATATATTTGCTTATCTCAAAGAAACCAAAATGTAATTACAATGCAATATTAGGTAATGTTATTTCTAAGTAACTACCTGGAACACAAAGTTCTGTAAAAAAAAAAAAAAAAAAAAAAGTATTACCAAGAACAAAGAAAATAAATCTGACCAACTTTGAGGATTCATTAGGTTATTTTTTTAAAGAGAATTTAACAACATATCACTTTCAAATGTATGCAATAATTCTGTCATCCTTGCCAATTTTGTAAGGTTGAAATATTCTCTGCAGAAGCATTGCGCTGAAGCTTTGGACTTTTTTACCTTCACACTATCCGTAATGACTGAGCGGGTGTTTTTCCAGTGTCATGTTTTGTAAACATGACCTTTGACCCCTGTCAGGTAACTATGCACCTGGGTAAAGTTTGTGAGATGGGGGCGTGTAGATACTTTGAAGTATCTACAGTTCAAGGGTGGAGCAGGGAAGCTCTCTCACAGAGCTCAAACTGGTTTCAAACAAATATACTTTCAGACCAACACAACAGACTATATATAGGTGTTGACATATCAATCTGGTAAATAAACTATTCTCTTATCATCATGTAACTAGTAGCTTTATGTCACTTTATTACTGTTGTTCCTAATCTAGAATATCCTGAGGCAATAATGTGTTTGCCTCCCTCAACAATGTCTATAGAGAATTACACATTTTCAAATAACTCAAAACAGAGATGGGCCTATGGAATTTTGTTGTAAAATATACAGTATGTTCAGTCTTTGTTAACAACACATTACTGCCTTGTGCTTTTGTCAATCTGAACCTTTGACCTTGAAGTGTTTGAACATTCTCCTTGACATCGCTGTCACGATCGCTGAAGGAAGTGGACCAATGCGCAGCGCGATAAGTGAACATACTTTATTTATTTCACCACACGAAACAAAACAACAAAACGATAACGTGAAGTCCTTGGTTACCTACACAAACCAACACGGAACAAGATCCCACAAAACACTGTGGAAAACAGGCTGCCTAAGTATGGTTCCCAATCAGAGACAACAAGCAACCGGTGACACTCGTTGCCTCTGATTGAGAACCACCCCGGCCAACACAGAAACACATGAGCTAGATAAAGAACCTAGAACACAAATACATAGAAACTACACACCCTGGCTCAACATAACAGAGTCCCAGAGCCCGGGCGTGACAATCGCAACCAATTTACAAAGACTTTGTCTTGTCTAAACTACACTAAGTCCATGACCATAAAAGAGCATTATAAACACAATGTATATTGTATTTGTATGAACATAATATACATGATGTAATGTCATGATGAGATGTTTCCTGCATTGTGCGAGAAGATACGTGGTTAGTGGCAGACAAAGCTAGCCTCATCCTTTGACATTTTTCTCTTTTGAACTGCCAATGTTTTTTTACATGCCAACAGTGTTACAACCCTCTTACATCATGCCTCGAATGTTTCTCTCTTACAAGACTAAAGGACACCAACAATAATTGATTTCAAGATACAGGAAACTGCATATTTTCAGCCATCCAGTAGCCTTACTTTTGACAAGCGTTAAAAAAAATATGTTTCTCACACTTAACATTGACTGATTCCTCTTATGACTAAATCAATTTGAGTCTTGCATACGTTTACCTCAAGTGTATTTTTCATAGGCCTGACTCTCTGTACATTAAGGTTTAGCTCCTACACTGATATCAGAACAGAAGAGGCCAGAAGATTAACAGTTCTGGTGCATGTTAATCTTGCAGCTCACAGGAAATATGGCTGCCTCACTGTCACTGTGCTGAGTGGAAGGAAGACAAAACAACTGCACACCAGTGGGACTTCGAAACCTCACAAGCCCTGACTATTGGTATTTTGCTTGAGTAAGTATTTACCACAAGCTGTGTATGTATGGGTTTCTTCTTGCCCGTGTTCAATTACACCAAAGAGTACATTGAGTTTCGAAAGGATGATGCTAAGATGATTAAACCACATGATATTTCAACCACTAAAGATAAGCGAGGACAACATAGGCCTATGGAGGAGACATCACGTCCTAGAAATAGACCTCTCAGTTACCATAGTCACCTAAACCTCTTTACCTTTTGTTTAAGCATGTAGTATTGAGAAGAGCTGTAGGAGATGTTCCCACTTCATATGCTTTAATTCAAATATTATTGTTTTAAGCCCTTGACTTACTACGTACAGGGTAGCATTTTATTTTACATTTCCGCTGATGTTTGTTATTAACTAAGCAATTATGTAGTAACAATTAGTATTTTGCTGTTACTTGCTTTAAAAAATCATCCAAAAGTATCTAAAATTGATTGTGAAGCTCAACAATGTCACTTAAAGATTATTTGAACATGATGCGTAAAAAATGCTAATATCGGTCCTATGACTTGAATGAGATTTGTGCCACAAATGCTAAAACATTAGCAGTGCCAGGGACACTAAACCAAAGCATGGATTGCTGTCATACCTTGTCCATAGAATGCTTACAGGGTAAGGAAACAAATATGTAATTTTGTAATTTAGGTGAACTATCCCTTTAATTACAGGTCGAATATGGTGAGTAATAGTGTTTGTTTTAATGAGAAACAAGATTCATCATTATGCAACTATTATGAAATGAAATGAACCTTTTACATGGCTATAACATTTCCTCCACCTCCTCAGTCTTGCCACATCATTGGGATTTTTTGCCAAACTTGCCCAGGTTAGTTACCACACTCCCTCCTAGATTAGCCTACTCAAGAATCATAATATAGATTAGAATGCAGATCAAATTGACAACCCAGAGAGGGCTTTTCCCAAATGTTTTAGAACTCATAGCTAGAATTGCATCACTGTCATATGTTGCATGCAGCTTCTTGAATTAGCTCTGTTTTAAAGAATGAGGAAGCATGTTTGGAGTCCCTTTGGCCTTCGTTTCGCTCCATTTTACCAAAAATGAAATCTCTGAGATACTGGAGTGAGGTCAATAGTGGCTTAAACGACAGCACAAATATACGATTTAAAAAAACACTATTGTAAATAAGTATCTTTGAATGGGATGTTTGGGTTGGCCTTGTGTTATTATTTCATGTATTCATTATATTGTATTTATTGTATACAAATATGTCAATATTTTCCTATTATTAGGCTATTTGCTTATCAGAATAGATTGATTCTAGTGTTTTATTTGACAAATTCCAATAAGCACTACTTTACAACAAGCATTTACTTTACAATAAGCATTTACTTTACAATAAGCATTTCCTTTACAATAAGCATTATTGTACTTTTTTTTATATCATTATGTCACAATGTGTCATAATGCATGTTGTTCAAATAAAAATGTAATAAGGCTTTCATTACTAATAAAGTTAACACATTTCAAAATGACAACTGAGTTAGACGAATGTGATCTAAAAACATGTGAAACAGGCCACAGTTGTTGCTGTTGAAGATTTGAAGATTTATCTAGAGGATGTGTGTCAAAGAGGTGATTTAGAGAGAAAACATTGCAATAAGAATCTTGCACGCTCCACATCAACAACAAGGCTAATATGATGAACATCAGAGAAGAAGAAGAATCTTGCAAAGAGCAATGCTTCTGAGTCAGCATTAGGTCTAATCTAAAAGCCAGTCTCTTTCTCATACACACACACAATGTTACTTCATTTCAAGTACATATTGTACTTATTGTAAGGTTCACTACAGGTGGGGGCTGCGCCATGTGAATATCACATTTGTTGACATTTTGCCTGGCACCTTAATGGGTTAGGCTACTCAAGTTAAATCAGTGGAGGCTGATAATGTCGACGACTCATGTAAAAGTAACAGTAAATAACCGGGATTAAGTGTAAATCTATTCCAACATGTGTATTAGAAATTAATATAATTTAATAAACAGATAAATCACACAGAGCAGTCCGCATGATGCGCATTACTATAGCGCATTAACCATTGCTGCCTTTGGAGCTCTTGCGCAAGAGTTTTACGCACGCCTATAGGTGGAGATTTCTGTAAAGGCAAGCCTTCACAACAGATTTTTGGCTGCGCTTACTATTAACTATTACTATTAACACAGAGTCCAATTAATTTATAACGTTTGCCATTGGGTGCTATGCTATTTCCAAAGTCTAGCGTGCGCAACCATCAACGATTATAACGTTCATTATTGAGTCCCCCAAAATACCAAAATGAATGTAATCACTCGTACTTCCAAACAAAAACGCACAGGTAAAAGGTTAAAATCCCAGGTCGATAGCTGAACGTGATGAAGTCAACAAAGTCAGGTCTGACAATGTTCGGCCACAATTATTAATTGTAGGATTCCGCGTAAAAGTAAAAACAATTTTCTAACTACAAGCCACCTATCGCCTGATTTATAGATCAAATGCTCATGCGCAAGCCGTGCTCGTGTCCAGCCTCGTGAACGAGCTCAAATTCTTCGAGGTCTACATAATGGTCAGGTGACCTTGTATTTCGACAGTTCCACTAAAGAGGGAGAATAGAGCAATAATAAAATAGTTGTCATAGTTCAAATCCATATCACCGTTTATTTTCGAATCTGAATCAATAGTATATGCGCGTATTTAACAGTCTAAATTGAATATCCAAATATATTTCCTGTAATGACGATAAAACGACACACACAACATCATGTACCCTCCTCATTGGTTTGGAAATGGTATGGCCCACTGGTAGAATTCCGAGAATTAAGCCCTTGAGTTTCTTAGAACTGCATTCTCAGAACTGGTGATGCACGAAGTTTCCAGGAAAGTTTTACAAGGTGATTTTTTTCTCCATTATTTGACAGTATTATATCAGAAGTTACTTGTAGTGGTAGACATGCGTTGTGGCTCATTGGCTCTATTGATCAACTTTAAATACTTAAATACTTTTGATTTCTAATGTTTTCTTTCGTTTTGTGAACAGTGGGGTTTCTTAGACTACAGTTGCTAGACGTCTTGCTGATGTTTATACTTGATGCATGGTCAGGTAGTCTAGTATATCATCTGCTTAAGCAGCATGTGTGCGAGAGATTTTCTCGGAAGTTCGTCTTTCATTGCGAAACTATTGGGGTTTTTTCATTGCCAATGGTCCTACTTTGATCATGTTGGTTTATCGAAATATAGATATTATCGAGAGATAATATATTAGTCATAATGTGCAGTTGGTTTATAGCCTATCCTACTGTACAGAAATATTACTTTTGTGTTATATAGTCAGATTTCTTTAGATTGATCAAAGTAGTTTTTCCGGGTAGTATGAATTTAATATTCTCAAAAAGTATATATTTAATAGTCGTTAAATATCAGTAAACTATAGCAAGAAAAGTAGCGCAACAGGGCGAGCCAGTCTGGTTAGATCACTGCGTACTACTTTTCAGCTTTGCGCACTGTTTTCCCTCTCTCTGATGGTGGTTTCACTTCGCTGGTAGATTTCGACTGCTAAACTGTCGACAACGTTTTCGATCGGTAGTGAGTCTAAACAAAAATCGAACAATATGTTGACGCAGATGTACATTCTTGATCTGTTTTTATGGACCGTTATTATCAATAACTGCCTACTAGTTTTGTACTAAACTTACATGGAGCCTCTGTGCAATGTGTAGGCCTATGTGCACATGCATTTGAAACTCCTAAAATCCTACACCCTATTTTACGCATAGGCCTATTTTGCCATATTCCAATTTTTTTAGAATTTTATTTTTCAAGGTAAAAATAAGTTGGGTCTAATGTCATGGGTTAAACCAGGTGGCTTTCCACTTCTAGACCTATCGAAAAACAGGAAGCCTATTTAGAAGCAACCTAATCTGTGCGCACCCAAGACGGAATGTACTAAACGCTAGACACGTTCCATGCGCGAAACTCGGGCTCCTCTTGAGGTGCCGTGTGTATTCGTGGGCTTGGATATATGCCAAAAGCAAATCGGTCATAATCGAATACACCGAGCTATTAACGGATGAAATAGGTTTTAAACGTGAAGTTTTATCAAACTGTTTCAAAGTAATGTAGCCTATAGTAAAACATTTGCAGTTGAGTAAAACTCACAATTTCTAAATGTAAAAATATTTTATTTTTTAAACTTATTGTAAGGTTTAATTCTAAATTGTCTTTGGAAGGTCTAATAGCAATATGTAATCCGCTATGGACACCAACAGATAGCCTAACTTGTTCACTGTAGCCTGTACAAAGTCTACTTTCCCACTGGCCACAGCAATCATGGCTTGTCACTATGTTATGAACATCAGTTCAATGCCTCTAAGATGTAGGCTATACCCTATAGTTGATATGGTTAGGAATATCTGTCTGTAGCCTCACTCGCAGAAACGTGGTCCACTTTCCCCCAATGATGTTTACTTTGTTGGACATTGAAATGGCGCCACCTATTGAGGAAATATTTCTGACACACACCAAGTTCAATGGTAATAGAGTGATAGTACTACGTCCTCATATAGAGAATATTACATATTTAAATAAAAAAGAACAGCTTTGCTTACTTTATGTTAATATCATTCTGCAACTCTCACAATCTGTGTTTGGCAGATTGTCCTTAATTTACAAGGTATTTCCCATGTTTCCTCAGATTCTGACACTATGGCCTCATTGGCAGATGGCTGTATTCAATTTACCCGCCATGCCGGTGATGTACTGCTCAACTTCAACCGACTCCGCAGTAGAAATATCCTGACGGATGTCACTATCCAGATTGACGGTCAGCACTTCTGCGCTCACAAGACGGTCCTCGTGGCCTGCAGGTACGTTCAAGACCTACTACCAGTTTTTAGGCCAATCATCCTTCTTGTGCTATAGGATTGTCATTGTGAGAGAAAAGGGTTATAATCGTAACATGTGATTGTTATTTTTTGATTTTATAGTGGGCTCTTTTACTCCATATTCACGGACCCCCTGAAGAGTAACCTGAGTGCCATCAGCCTGGACCCCAAGGTGGACCCTGATGGTTTTGCCATCCTGCTGGACTTCATGTACACCTCCACCCTGACCCTGAAGGACAGCCTTGTTTTGGTTACCATGAACACAGCCTCGTACCTCCAGATGGAACATGTGGTGGATACCTGTCGCAGGTTCATCAAGTCCAGGTACGGGAAAAAATGCATAATTGCTCATCTATTTATACTAGGTCTGTAGCCTACAGTCCCCTGTAGCTCAGTTGGTAGAGCATGGCGCTTGCAACGCCAGGGTTGTGAGTTCGTTTCCCACGGGGGGCCAGTATGAAAATGTATGCACTCACTAACTGTAAGTCGCTCTGGATAAGAGCGTCTGCTAAATGACTGAAATGTAAAAATGTAGCCTACTAGTGCCTGGAACTTTTCCTGGTCAGGTCTGTGAATATTTCCAGGCCCTATTTTTCTTATTCACATCCAAATGGTATCAGTTTGGAACTAAATAGTATCAGTTTGGAACTAAATAGTTTATCTTCCTTTCTGCCCTTTAGAGAGCAGTCTGTGAGTCTGCAGAGAGAGGAGGTACTGGCCAGCCCAATGCGTCTCTCTCAGGACCTCCCTGCTTTCAGGGTTCTGGATGGGGTGGTGACCAGCCCCAGCCACACATCCATATCTCCTCTCAGAGACTGGAGGAGCTACTCCCCCAGTGTATTCAGTGGTATCAATGCTTCGGGTAGCTCCCACCACGTCCATGGAAAACACGTCCCCATCCCCATCGGAAAAATGCCAGACGCCTGCAATGTCAGTGACATTCCCAAAGGGGGCGCCGTCTCTCAGAAACTCTGCTCTCCCGCGAATCGCACAGAGACCACCATCATCCACCACCCTTTGTCATCCGACTCCTCTTCCTCCTCAGTTATGATCATCCGCCCTCTCCCCTGCTCCAGCCGTCAGTCGGGGTCATTTGGCGGCCTCCAGGGGCCTGAACACAGAGGGGCCTCCCCCATGGAGGAGGACAGCAACCAGCACCCCCAGCCCGACTCCCTCAGCCTGTCCCCAGGCTTCAGCAAAGGGGTGATCTGCAACCCCCAAAGCCCCCTCCGTTCTGACTGCCAACCCAACTCCCCCACCGAGTCCAGCGGCTGCAGCAGGAACGCAGCCCCGGCCCTGACCCAGCCATCTGGCTGCTCCCAGGAGCCCAAGGCCCGCAACTGGAAGAAGTACAAGTTTATCGTTATGAACCAGACCTCCGAGGAGGATGAGTCCCAGGTAGGGAGAGTTGAGGCTGGGGACTGCTCCCCTCCACAGGGCCCCTACAGGACCAGTGGATCAGAGGGACCCATTGAAGAGCTGCAGACTGGAGAGATAGTCAACGAGCATGGGGAAGAGATCCTTGTGCCGCAGGCCAGCCATCACAGCATTAGCCAGCAGAGATGCTCCTCCTGTGGTACGGACGCCGCTCAGCACCTGGAGGAGTGTCCCCACTCCCCTGGCTCCTACAGCGGGGAGGACACCAATAAGCTGCACTCTGAGTACTCCGACTCAAGCTGTGGTCAGTAGTGTGTTTCAATGAGTGGGGCCAATGCAATAAACGTTCACACAGTATAGTTACATTCATGTTGTTTTAATTGACTAAATCTCAAAGTTTCCCTTGCAGAGAATGGTTCCTACTTCTGCAACGAGTGCGACTCAAAGTTTGCGGAAGCGGACTCCCTGAAAGGCCACATGCTCCAGGTCCATGCTGACAAGCCATACAAGTGTGACCGATGCCAGGCTGCGTTCCGTTACAAAGGGAACCTCGCCAGCCACAAGACTGTCCACACTGGTAAGACTTCTGTTACATCTTAACTAATATCTGTACGGTCAAACGAATAACGTAATTTTGGTGTCAAAAGTGGGATCCACATACTGTAACTAATAACAGCGTATTTACAGGGTCCTGGGTGGGATCAGTGTTTCATGGTTTCTTTATGCCTGTTGTATTCCAGGAGAGAAACCGTACCGCTGTAACATCTGCGGCGCTCAGTTCAACCGGCCGGCCAACCTCAAGACCCACACCCGCATCCACTCAGGAGAGAAGCCATACAAGTGTGAGACATGTGGCGCTTGCTTCGTACAGGTGAGGAAACAGCTATGATCTGTCATTCACTCATGAAGGACAAATATAATTCATATATAATTATGTATACTTGAATTTGTCTCCTACAAATCGAAAGTATCTTATGTATTTCGTTCCTAGGTAGCTCACCTCCGGGCCCATGTGCTGATCCATACAGGGGAGAAGCCTTATCCCTGTGAGATTTGTGGGACGCACTTCCGCCATCTTCAGACCCTCAAGAGCCACTTACGCATCCACACAGGAGAAAAGCCCTACCATGTAAGTGCCTTGTCTTTCCGTTCACTTGACCCAGTGTGTATCTGGTTAATCTGGACTGCTCCATTTCCTATAATCCCTTCCTGGCTTCCTGTGACTGCCTATCAATAGCCTAAGCCGAGTACCCAGGGCCTTAGTTTAAATGCATAGTGGCTATATCCTCTGTCCTCCTGCTAACCCTTAGTTTAATGTATGAATGAACCCATTGAGAGGCAGTTTGATTCAATTAGTGACTCATTGCGTTCGTTCTTTTTCTTCCTCAGTGCGAGAAATGTGACCTCCACTTTCGCCACAAGAGCCAGTTGAGGCTGCATCTCCGGCAGAAGCACGGCGCAGTCACCAACACCAAGGCTCAGTACCGCCGGGCGAACCAGGACATGCTCGTTGGCTTGGCCAAGGCCTGCTAAATGGACACTGGGACGATGGAGTGAGATTGGCTGGCAACCTTTTTATGTTGTTTTAGGAACACGTTTTCATAGTGTCTTAGTACCACGCTGTCGATTGTTGTGTTTGTTGGCACTGGCAGACAAGTTTCCTCCAAATGTGAATATTTCATATTATTTATAGCCATTTTACTGTATGTTTGTATATAAATCCAGTATGTACTGTGTATACATGTTAATGTGTGTGTTTTAAGATCTTGAGAAATGTCCTGTGATGGAATATACATTTTGGAAATTTGAATTTTGGAATAGGAATTATTATCGGGTAATAATTTTTACTTAATGTGTTCGGTTTTCAGTTATGTATGACTTTTCTTCCTGAATGTTTTCAGTTGGACAGTCTACTTCTAGAAAACTACGACAAATGTTCATTCATATTGAGAAACACTGTTACATTGGTACAGTTCTGTTATAGATGCAGTATATGGGGGCATGTTCAGCTGGACATGAGCTAATGTATTACCCAGTTCTGTTATAGATGCAGGATATGGGGGCATGTTCAGCTGGACATGAGCTAATGTATTACCCAGTTCTGTTATAGATGCAGTATATGGGGGCATGTTCAGCTGGACATGAGCTAATGTATTACCCAGTTCTGTTATAGATGCAGGATATGGGGGCATGTTCAGCTGGACATGAGCTAATGTATTACCCAGTTCTGTTATAGATGCAGGATATGGGGGCATGTTCAGCTGGACATGAGCTAATGTATTACCCAGTTCTGTTATAGATGCAGTATATGGGGGCATGTTCAGCTGGACATGAGCTAATGTATTACCCAGTTCTGTTATAGATGCAGGATATGGGGGCATGTTCAGCTGGACATGAGCTAATGTATTACCCAGTTCTGTTATAGATGCAGGATATGGGGGCATGTTCAGCTGGACATGAGCTAATGTATTACCCAGTTCTGTTATAGATGCAGGATATGGGGGCATGTTCAGCTGGACATGAGCTAATGTATTACCCAGTTCTGTTATAGATGCAGTATATGGGGGCATGTTCAGCTGGACATGAGCTAATGTATTACCCAGTTCTTTGTAGTTTCTTATCTTATTATTGTGAATATATCATGTACTACCAACCCAGATTGCCCTCTGCTGGCAGAGTATATGTCTGCATTACTATGGTACAGCCGCTTTTTATGTCTTTCCACCAAGTGAAAGTTTGTCATTGAATCTGTAATTTGGTCAAAATAATATATTATCCGACATGGATACATACATGCATACACAATGTATTGAAGGTGCCTTACACTGAGTTGTCAGAATTTTTTTGTCCATTCAGTTCATTAGTGCAATGTCCTACGTCAGCACTTTGTACTGTATTTGTTTTGTACGCTTTTTGTCTCAAGCCCACCAGCTGTAAGTACACCAGCTCTCAAGCTACAAGTCCTCAGGAATGTTATCAACACTTGTCTTTGTAAACTGCAGAGCTTTATGTGAACTATAAATAAAGGAATGTATTATGAAAACATACATTTATCTTTTCATTTGTCAATGTGAAAATGCACATCCTAACAGTAATTTATAATTACTATCTTCTATCCCATGATCATAGTCTTATAATAGTCAGTGTAGGTGATCTCATCTACCATAGAATGTAACTTTTATGACGCGCTCAAAGGCGTCAACGAAAACACAATACCATGAACTTCCCCAGAGGACAAACATTTTACATTGACATTTTAGTCATTTAGCAGACGCTCTTATCCAGAGCAACTTACAGTTAGTGAGTGCATACATTTTTCATACTGGCCCCTCATGGGAAACGAACCCACAACCCTGGCGTTGCAAGCGCCATGCTCTACCAACTGAGCTACAGGGGACTAACCACAGTATGAGACACTATGACACAGACACTGAGTGTACACAACATTAAGGACACCTGCTCTTTCCATGACATAACTGACCAGGTGAAAGCTATGATCCCTTATTCACGTTACTTAAATCCACTTCAATCAGTATAGATGAAGGGGAGGAGACAGGTTAAGTAAGGATTTTTAAGCCTTGAGGCATGGATTGTGTATGTGTGCCATTCAGAGACGGAATGGGCAAGACAAAATATTTAAGTGCCTTTGAACGGGGTATGGTAGTAGGTGCCAGGCGCACCGGTTTGTATCAAGAACTGCAACGCTGCTGGGTTTTTCACGCTCAACAGTTTCCTGTGTGTGTGTGGGGGGGGGGGGGGGGGGGGGGTCCTCATTGATCATTTACAAAAAGACAACACTGCTTTAATTTTGTTTTGACTAAATAAAGTTCATTTGGATAGATTCTGTTAATATTTGGCCACACAGAGTTGAAACACAAATAAAATGACATGTTTGTGAGTGCTCTTTGAAGATAAGAGTCAATGGACATTTTCCTTGAACACAGATAACAGAAGTGATGGTATGCTAGAGTCAAGAAATCACAAGATATAATTCAATGATGTCTAATTCAATGCAAAGTATGTGAATGAGACACTTTAAATGGGGAAATTGACATGAAAAACTCAAATAACTAATAAAGTAAGAATGGTGACGTTGCATTTCTCAACCCTAGCCAATCACTAGGAATGTCAGTGTGCCCTCTGCTGGCTTATTGGTTGACTGACATGGAAGTGATTCCTATCTGTCCACGTCAGTATTTACAATGTAGAGTTACATGGGTAGGTCCAGTGTAACTGCACATTGTTACATAATACTTACTCTGATGGCTGTTTATATATTGAATTACATAATGACATTCTCATCAGATTAAACTATAACACACAAGCAAGCTTGGATGAAATAAAATGTAATTTAAACAATGTTGAACGATTTCTGTGACATCTATGGTCTATGTGGCAAAGTTGTTCCACCTACCATAACTGTTTAAGGCTTGTGTTGGAAACAAAATAAATAGGTCGTAAATATAGTTACAGATATCAAAATTATATTGTTCCAGGAAGACTGTTTCTTGACCTTTTTTTGTACCAGGGACTTAAAAGCTATGGTCTCTTTTGTGTCAGGGATCAGCAAGCTATGGTCTTTTCTCCTCGGGAACCGTTTACATTAAAGAGCACTGTAGAACTGAACAAATTAGAGTCTCAGGGACCGGCCAGCAAACAGTTGAGTGACACTGATATAGCCTTGAGATAGTGTGATCTTCTGTCTGTGAGTGTGGAATTATCCATTTGAGTGGGTCCATCAGTAAGTATTCACCTGTCAAAGAAAAATGAAGTACAAACAGACAGACACGAGAGGGGGGTATATTTGGTTTGTCTGTCATTTACTTTTTCTCCCACTTTATATGGGTAACATACTCCAATTCAACAAAACTGCTCCTTTTTCCTTTGTCGTGTAATCAATGATTTAAAAAATAACACGCAACAAAAACGTGGGTCGAGAGCTGATCTTTGTGCACTTTTATAGTACAGAGATTTTATCACAGAGAACGTAATTTTGTTAACATACAGTACTGTATATGCCTCTGCTTGACAACAGAAACGAGCATCTCACAAAGCAAAGAGCAATTCTACTAGTCTTGTCCCTATTCAAAGGCCCCCCGGACTAAAATGACAGGCATGTCAGTCGGTGTACTACTGTCATAGTGAACCCCCTCAGAGGGTTCATGTAAGGTTTGTCATCAGAGCATCGTACGACCCATCTTATTCACTCATACACACACTCACCCTTGGACGAGCAGCTCAGCATTCACAAAATAAAGACCCCCCGCCCCCTTAAAATAATAATAATAAAGGTAAAAAGTCATGAATGGAAATAAACAGAGTATATTGTTGCTGCCGTTGATAAAAATAACAACTAAAAGTAGCTGTGAATTGTAGTTGTTGGCAGTGTGCGGAATTTCAACCCTCTTTGTCCAGGATGGTTTTGACATTGGCAAACACCTGAAACAGACAGGGAGAGAAAGAGATGCATTAGAGAAAACCAGATTCATGTTTGTGTTTTTGTACATGTGCAATCGCCTGGGCGCAAGTGTGTGACTGCCCTCCGGAGTTTGCAAGGGAAGAGAGAGACAACCAATAGGGAAAGAAACAACTCAGATTGAGGGAATTCATACTGAATTATAAGATCAGTGAATGAGTGTGTACTACTGAGTGTGTACTACTGAGCGTGTTCCAAATGCCCATCATGTGTGACTGCAATGGTGCAGTGCTGTATACTCCTGTTGCTTGCCTCGTCCACACCGCACGAGGCATCCACGGTGCGCACCTTGCCCTGTTTCTCATACAGTGAGATGATTGGCCGTGTCGACTGCAGGTAGGTCTGGATCCTTCAGGGGAGGAAACAGAGGCTCAGAAACAGGGCTGACCAGCACCCAGGACTCAGAGGAGACCCAAAATGGTACATACAGCCAAGCTAAAACATGCTCCCGTGTATATTACTTTTAAGGGTGAGTCAAGGTGGGACTGAAAATCGCAATCTCAAAAGCAATGCCCGCCAATGTTTTTTTCACTAAAGTCCATTATTAAAAGGTGCATTATGTAGTTTCGTGTACAACCTGACTGATTTCAGATAGAAATGCGAGTTATAGATCTGTCATTCTCATTGCAAGCAAGTCTGATTAACAGTAGATATGTTCTATATTAAATATTGATATGCTTCCCCTCGTTTCGTTTTTGCTTCATATTACCTTCGGTTTAGTACACCAACTTAAAACTGCTGAAATTACAACATTTCTGGTAACTGAAACTATATTTCACAGCGGTTAAGATAGCATGATGATTCTCTACACCAGGGCTGCCCAACCCTCTTTCTGGAGATCTACCGTCCTGTGGGTTTTCAGTCCAACCCTAATTTAACACACCTGATTCTACTTATTAGCTGCTCAACAAGACATTAACTAGCTGAATCAGATATGCTAAGTTAGGGTTGGACTGAAAACCTACAGGACGGTAGATCTCTAGGAAGAGGGTTGGACTGAAAACCTACAGGACGGTAGATCTCCAGGAAGAGGGTTGGGCTGAAAACCTACAGGACGGTAGATCTCCAGGAAGAGGGTTGGACAGCCCTGCTCTACACTATCCATTGCTTGTTGTGTCGCATTACCTGAAATTAGAATTTTAGAAACCAGGAAACAGCAGAGCTATTTCAACATATGGCGCCTTATAAGTACACCTTCTTTTAAATGAGCAAGAGCCGTGTGTCATTTTGAGAGGTCCAGTTCATATTAAAAGAGGTCAGTGGTCGGTGATCATGGCAAGCCTTAGAGTTTGGACGCTACCTTTTCTCCAGGCTCGCTCTGTTGTCATCGGTCCGGCCACTGCTCTTCCCTCTTTCTAGACATCGGTTGATACAGACCTGTAGACAAGACAAAACACAGCTCTCAGGATAAAGTATTACACTGTCAGCCAAGCAATAAAATATATTCACACTCGGAGGCAACTTTCTGAAATAAAAGTCGTACTTCAAATGTGTCATATCTGATCTGTTGCCCCTCCCTCTTCGTCCCCTCACCTTCCTCGTGGAGATCCTCCCCCCAAGGTGTATTATTACCTCATTGCTACAGTCGAAGAAAAGCACACATTTGATGTCAGCCTTCCCGTCCATGACAGCGGTCCACCCCTGGAGGTTGTCTTCGTTTCGGGGGAAGCCGTCGATGAGGAAGCGGAACTTCTTCTCGTCTATCTGCATGGTCTCCTCCATGGCCTGAGGACAAAGGAAAGTGGAAGTTAAAAGGGATATTCTTCCCCAAATCGAAGTCAGACATTTTTATGTCTAAAAAGTCTTACACACCACCTGTAGACCTCACTATATGCATCTGATATTAAACATATTTTGGGTGAACTATCCCTTTAAGGGTGAAGCAAGGATTAATTCAGCCTATGGAGCAATGACAGAGACTATTTTAGTACTCAGACCAAAATGACTGTATAGCGCTACTCCATATTATCCAAGCTAATAGTAATGCTAACTGCCAGCTTCCTAAAGGTCAACAGTTAACACAAACCCTGTAGTCATAGGTACCTGGAGTTAGTGCATACCTTCCTGAGTAAGTTAATGGTGATCTCGACAGGGACGATCTTGCCATCCTTGATGTAGTTATCGATGAGCTGTCCGAACTCGGACCCCTCTCGGCTCTGTTCAGCCCTCAGCAGGTCTCCGGCAGACAGATGAGTGTAACTATAGTTCTGGGAAAAACACAGAGGGTTAATGCCAGCCTTAACCAAAACAACACAGTGCACTCCTCGAATAATAATAATTACTGGTTCAACCGCTTATGGAGAACAATGGGACAAAAACATTTGTATACTTGTATTGTAAGAGGAATGTCCAGCTGAACACAAAGGAGAGCACTCGTTCGTAAAGTCAATCAAGTCAATCCGGTTTAGTACAAGTTGCAACGGGGAGACACCACACACCCAGCACAGAAGCAGAGAAAATGTCTAACTGGCCTCTTCTGAGCAGGCTCTTACAGTGAGGGAAAAAAGTATTTGATCCCCTGCTGATTTTGTACGTTTGCCCACTGACAAAGAAATGATCAGTCTATAATTTTAATGGTAGGTTTATTTGAACAGTGAGAGACAGAATAACAACAAAAAAATCCAGAAAAACGCATGTCAAAAATGTTATAAATTGATTTGCATTTTAATGAGGGAAATAAGTATTTGACCCCCTCTCAATCAGAAAGATTTCTGGCTCCCAGGTGTCTTTTATACAGGTAACGAGCTGAGATTAGGAGCACACTCTTAAAGCTTGTTACCTGTATAAAAGACACCTGTCCACAGAAGCAATCAATCAATCAGATTCCAAACTCTCCACGATGGCCAAGACCAAAGAGCTCTCCAAGGATGTCAGGGACAAGATTGTAGACCTACACAAGGCTGGAATGGGCTACAAGACCATCGCCAAGCAGCTTGGTGAGAAGGTGACAACAGTTGGTGCGATTATTCGCAAAAGGAAGAAACACAAAAGACTGTCAATCTTCCTCGGCCTGGGGCTCCATGCAAGATCTCACCTCGTGGAATTGCAATGATCATGAGAACGGTGAGGAATCAGCCCAGAATTACACGGGAGGATCTTGTCAATGATCTCAAGGCAGCCGAGACCATAGTCACCAAGAAAACAATTGGTAACACACTACGCCGTGAAGGACTGAAATCCTGCAGCGCCCGCAAGGTCCCCCTGCTCAAGAAAGCACATATACAGGCCCGTCTGAAGTTTGCCAATGAACATCTGAATGATTCAGAGGAGAACTGGGTGAAAGTGTTGTGGTCAGATGAGACCAATATCAAGCTCTTTGGCATCAACTCAACTCGCCGTGTTGGAGGAGGAGGAATGCTGCCTATGACCCCAAGAACACCATCCCCACCGTCAAACATGGAGGTGGAAACATTATGCTTTGGGGATGTTTTTCTGCTAAGGGGACAGGACAACTTCACCGCATCAAAGGGACGATGGACGGGGCCATGTACCGTCAAATCTTGGGTGAGAACCTCCTTCCCTCAGCCAGGGCATTGAAAATGGGTCGTAGATGGGTATTCCAGCATGACAATGACCCAAAACACACAGCCAAGGCAACAAAGGAGTGGCTCAAGAAGAAGCACATTAAAGGTCCTGGAGTGGCCTAGCTAGTCTCCAGACCTTAATCCCATAGAAAATCTGTGGAGGGAGCTGAAGGTTCAAGTTGCCAAACGTCAAGCTCGAAACCTTAATGACTTGGAGAAGTTCTGCAAAGAGGAGTGGGACAAAATCCCTCCTAAGATGTGTGCAAACCTGGTGGCCAACTACAAGAAACGTCTGACCTCTGTGATTGCCAACAAGGGTTTTGCCACCAAGTACTAAGTCATGTTTTGCAGAGGGGTCAAATACTTATTTCCCTCATTAAAATGCAAATCAATTTATAACATTTTTGACATGCGTTTTTCTTGATTTTTTTGTTGTTATTCTGTCTCTCACTGTTCAAATAAACCTACCATTAAAATTATAGACTGATCATGTCTTTGTCAGTGGGCAAACGTCAAAAATCAGCAGGGGATCAAATACTTTCCCCCCTCACTGTACATCCTAATCAGACAGCACCAAATGTTCTGTAAACACCAGCGTCTGGGAGACAGGCCCTTATATCCTAACCAGACAGCATCAAGTGTTCTGTAAACACCAGCCTCTTGGAGACAGGCCCTTATATCCTAACCAGACAGCATCAAGTGTTCTGTAAACACCAGCGTCTGGGAGACAGGCCCTTATATCCTAACCAGACAGCATCAAGTGTTCTGTAAACACCAGCCTCTTGGAGACAGGCCCTTATATCCTAACCAGACAGCATCAAGTGTTCTGTAAACACCAGCGTCTGGGAGACAGGCCCTTATATCCTAACCAGACAGCATCAAGTGTTCTGTAAACACCAGCGTCTGGGAGACAGGCCCTTAAATCCTAACCAGACAGCATCAAGTGTTCTGTAAACACCAGCGTCTGGGAGACAGGCCCTTATATCCTAACCAGACAGCATCAAGTGTTCTGTAAACACCAGCGTCTGGGAGACAGGCCCTTATATCCTAACCAGACAGCACCAAATGTTCTGTAAACACCAGCGTCTGGGAGACAGGCCCTTATATCCTAACCAGACAGCATCAAGTGTTCTGTAAACACCAGCGTCTGGGAGACAGGCCCTTATATCCTAACCAGACAGCATCAAGTGTTCTGTAAACACCAGCCTCTTGGAGACATTTACATTTACATTTAAGTCATTTAGCAGACACTCTTATCCAGAGCAACTTACAAATTGGGAGACAGGCCCTTATATCTTAATCAGAGAGCACCAAATGTTCTGTAAACACCAGCCTCTTGGAGACAGGCCCTTATATCCTAACCAGACAGCACCAAATGTTCTGTAAAAACCAGCCTCTTGGAGACAGGCCCTTATATCCTAATCAGACAGCACCAAATGTTCTGTAAAAACCAGCCTCTTGGAGACAGGCCCTTGTATCCTAATCAGACAGCACCAAATGTTCTGTAAACACCAGCCCGAGAGGCTTGTAGGAAGTCAAAACTAAAGGCAGTGCTGTCAGCTGCTACAGAATCACACAGTGTTCCCAGAATGTCATCAATACAACAGTGAATAATCAGTGTTCTCTCTGTCCTTATACATTCCGTCTGGCGTCAACCACTATCAACAGATATGAGAATAATCCATAACATTCAGCATCAAGTCTAGTGACCATCAACACGCACCTTGAGTGTCACAAACACTAGAAATCCTGTGTATTACAGAAAGGAAAAATATATACACATTCTGTTGATCACTCTAAACTAAATATGACCTTTAGTCACCTTAAATCTCCCCATTACATCTTTCCTATCAATGTAGCTAGCCTACTTTGTTTAGGAATCAATTGGGTTATGAGAATGAAATTGTCCGGGTGTAATGTAGTTCCTTTAAAAGGAGTGCAATAGTAACAATGTCCTAAGCAGAGAATAAATAGAAAAGAGTAATGTGTTATATAGCTAGATGGTTATTGTTCAACAGTGTGTTTCTGTGCTCCATTGACACTGAAAGCAGGGGAGGGGTTTAGGGAGCGACGAGACAGCATCACTAGTGCCCTTTAACTACTATTGTGCTGAATGAATAGAACAGGTGTTATTTCATGCTTGAACAGGATGCTTGCTCAAACACATATGGCCCCTGCCCTAAATTATGAATATAGGGCAGGGATTGACATTAAGGTCACCTACCCACAGGAGAGGAACCAGAAAGATCAGACTAATGGAATCATTTGCATTTTGGCTGTTATCAGGAGAGAAAAAAAATCACCTGTTCAATGGGGCAACCACAGAGCAGGCTCAACTTGCACGACTGTTCATGTCACTTGCCCGGGGCAATATGACAACCCTTAATGCCAATCCCTGATAAGTCTAAACACACATCAAAGTAGTTGGCAAATGCATGAAACAACTTGGCACAGAAGAAAGCCAAAGGAGGCCTGCAATGTTGGACGCAAATATGTCAGACAGCTGAATAGCAGTAGTAGACGCTAAATCTTGAGTTTATCTATTGACGCAAAACACCACCCAGACTCAGATACACATATGCCTTGATTTCTCAAGAATCCCTGTTCAAGGGCATTGGTTGGAGGGTTAGAGCAGGTGCATTGCAGATAAAATACCTTTACATAATGTGAATTGCACAACAGCTGAACTGATAAGATGTACACTACACATCCGTATGACGTCAATATCAGTGCATAGGCTACTCTGTATGTAGTTAGAAGCCTACCACCATAAACACAGAGTAGCCTAGTCTGTTTCCTATTCCTTCTGTTTCTCAACAGAGGCACAGTCTGTTCAGTGTAAGACATGAAAACACTAGCTACTGATTAGAATAGAAGTCACTGCTGTTTTACATAACAAGCTAGCTACCCTCTGTCTCTCGTTGGTGAACTATAGCCCACTTTGACTCCTGAGGGGTATACTACAACACAGGATCAATGAGTTAACCAGCTAAACATGCCTAAATAACTTTTTATTTTTAAGAAAGATAAGCTAAAAATGAACATCTTCTAATTGACACAAAAACCCAAAACACATAACTAGATTGTGGTTATTTCTGGTTGTTTATCGAAGTTACCTGGCTAACTCACATTGCTCCTGATTTATAGAAAAATTAAAGTACTTCACTGATTAAAGTACTACACCCCTCTCTCTGGTATTCAGGAATAACCTTTATCCATAGCTAGCTAGTTGAAAGTCTATTGATGGAGGGGAAAAAATCATTATTATTCATTGCACTCACGTAGTTAGTTAGCTAGTGTGGTCTTGGCATAGTTATACTGGTAACTGCTCCTTCTATCTGTGGCTATGTTAGCTAGCATAATGAGTAGGCTACATTTAGAGGACAAGAACCGGAAGTTGATACATTTAGCTGGTCTCCCCTGGACAGAAGTTGGCACAACCCACTCAAATCTGTTAGTGGTTTCTTTCCTAACACAGTTCAATGCCCTGATCATTTTATCATTGTCCGTTTCATTGTTTTTTTTTGTCGCCATCTCTTACCTCCACGATTCTGACGCACTGGGTTCCTTTCCCCGCGCCAGGCCCGCCCAGCACGAACACAACCTGCGGCTTCATGATCAATGCGGCGGTTGCAGCCCTGTAGACAACGCTCGCCACCTTCACAGATAAGATACTCAATAAACGGAAAATCATAAACCGAAAACAACAACCAAAAATACACTATAAATGTAAACCCGGCTCGACGAGGAGACCGCAGAACAGTTTGAATGACCCAGTTGACGCGCGTCAGTGGGAAGTCCGCAGAAGCCAACACCACTTCTCCTGTTGACGTGGCCAACCAATGGCAGCACATGGGGGAGTGTCCATGGGATGTAAACCACGCCCACATGATGTATCCTTGTTTTTTCAACGAAGGGGTCTGTTGAACGCCTCTCGCTCACTGGTTGTCGCTGTCTATCCTCCCAGCATCAGCACCTAGCCTAACTGAACAGCGACCGTCCTCGAGGAAATGATGCTCTACCAAGCAAGGGAGTTGGACAGATAATGCTTAATCGGTCGACGGAGATCGATATGGATGATTCGTGTCACCAAAACATTTAAGGGATAACTGAGCGGCTGGGTGTCACACGAAGTCCCGGGCACGTTTGTGCACCTCTGGCTGCTTTCTCTCACCATTCATAATGCACCATTCATGATGCGAGCTTCCCTCATCCTTGATCTCAAGAATGGCACGAAGAAAACATTGAAATAGCCTAGCGTTATTGGCTCGACAGGGCACAATAGCCTGCCACGCGCTGTTTCGTTGATTCAATAGCCTATTAGGCTATAACTAGCCTACTATCATCGGGTTTAGGTAGGATATGAGCCAAAGTCTTCTTGTTGTGCCGACCAAGACAATCTTCTTTGAGGGCGCCGTACCAATAACAGGGCTATGCAAGCCATCCAAACAAAGGCACCCGAACATCCCAATTGACTCACCTGCTGTCCCGTCGCCACTGACATGACAACGCTGAGCCGAAAGAGCAGGATCAAAGGGCACCGACCTGCAGCCGGACGCGTGGACTCGAAAAGAAAGGGGGCGACGGCCTCGAAGCGAGGAAGCAGCAGCCCGAGGGAGGCCCAATTGCAGTTTCTGGGGATAAGCACCAAGGGCAGTGCGGCACTCAACAGTCATATCGGGGGAAGGCGGTGGGGAGATGCTCAGTGTACCTTCCCCCAACTCTTCGTTCTTCTCCTTCCATGTCCTTAACGTGCCAGTTTCCCGGCGTGGAAAAGTGCTTGAAAACAACTGCTGTATTGATTTGATTTCGAATGTTGGCTCAGTGTTTATATTCAAAATGATTAATCTATTTCGTTTTCTGAAGCTATTTGACTGCATCAGTGATGGGCAATTAAAATATTAATCTTGATTTACAAGCTCGCTGGAATCCGAGAGGGACTGATGTGCATACTGGTCAGGTATCATCTCCTCCCTCCATCTCTGGTTCTCCTTACACTGCTACTTGTCAGCACCATGGGCTGTATCCAGAGCATCGCCTGCAAGCCGCGCATTAGAAGGGACAACATTGTAGTCTACGAGGTATCGGCCTCCATTGACCAGTGCCCAACGGTGATAGAGGAGAACTCGCCTATAGTGCTGCGGTATAAGACACCGTACTTCAGGGCCTCCGCCGGGATCGTGATGCCTCCGGTGCCCCGCAATGAAACCTGGGTGGTGGGTTGGATCCAGGCTTGTACTCAAATGGAGTTCTACAATACTTATGGTGACATTGGCATGTAAGTTCTGAGCTGTCACCATCCGTAATCATTCAATCTGACTGACTGACTCTGACTCTCTCTCACTCTCTCACACACAAACACGCACAATAGGCTTTAGTTCAGTGGGCTAATGTCTTGAGTCACTTGGCCAGACGATCCGGGTTTGGTACCCAGTCGGTCACATAATGTGAACTGTTCTGTGTATATGTATCAGTTGGATGAGTGAAATTCTAGCAACTGTAAATTTTTGCCATGACCTAGGCTACTATTAACACAGTCCATTAAGTGAGGCTATTGTAATGTATCATTATCATAAACTGTTGTACTGTTTTGTAGCCAGATATTATGTAATAAGATATTCTCTCCGTCCACTACCAAAGGTCCAGTTGGGAGTTACCGGAGCTCCGTGAGGGCCGTGTCAAGGCCATCAGCGACTCAGACGGGGTCAGCTACCCCTGGTACGGCAACACCACCGAGACGGTCACCCTCACGGGCCCCACGTCCAAGCCGTCGCGCCTCACGGTCAGCATGAATGACAACTTCTACCCCAGTGTGACCTGGGCCGTGCCCATCAGCAACAGCAACACACCCATGCTGTCATGCATCACCCGAGACCAGAGCTTCATCACCTGGCTGGTTGCCATCAACTCTGTCACCAAGGTAGGCTTCAGAAGGTGGACTTCCTTGGATTTTATGAACTGCTCTGTTTAGTTTTATGTTTTATTATCTTAAAAGGGATAGTTCACTTCAAAGTCAAAGTTTGTCAGTTGTTTTCCAACCTCTAAAGTGGTCTAATCTCGAGATAAATCCACATCCCACACAATCAGTTGTATGGTTCCAACAATGCGTCCCTCAATCCCAAATGCATGGGAAAGATTAGCACCATCTACAGTTGAAGTCGGAAGTCTACATACATTTAGCCAAATACATTTAAACTCAGTTTTTTCACAATTCCTGACATTTAATCCTAGTAAAAATTCCCTGTCTTAGGTCAGTTAGGATCACCACTTTATTTTAAGAATGTGAAATGTCAGAATAATAGTAGAGAGAATGATTTATTTCAGCTTTTATTTCTTTCATCAGATTCCCAGTGGGTCAGAAGTTTACATACTCAATTAGTATTTGGTAGCATTGCCTTTAAATTGTTTAACTTGGGTCAAACGTTTCGGGTAGCCTTCCACAAGCTTCCCACAATAAGTTGGGTGAATTTTGGCCCATTCCTCCTGACAGAGCTGGTGTAACTGAGTCAGGTTTGTAGGCCTCCTTGCTCGCACACGCTTTTTCAGTTCTGCCCACAAATGTTCTATAGGATTGAGGTCAGGGCTTTGTGAGTCAGGGATTTGTGATGGCCACTCCAATACCTTGACTTTGTTGTCCTTAAGCCATTTTTCCACAACATTGGAAGTATGCTTGAGGTCATTGTCCATTTGGAAGACCCATTTGCGACCAAGCTTTAACTTCCTGACTGATGTCTTGAGATGTTGCTTCAATATATCCACATAATTTTCCTTCCTCATGATGCCATCTATTTTGTGAAGTGCACCAGTCCCTCCTGCAGCAAAGCACCCCACAGCATGATGCTGCCACCCCCGTGCTTCACGGTTGGGATGGTGTTCTTCGGCTTGCAAGCAACCCCCTTTTTCCTCCAAACATAACGATTGTCATTATGGCCAAACAGTTCTATTTTTGTTTCATCAAACCAGAGGACATTTCTCCAAAAAGTAAGATCTTTGTCCCCATGTGTAGTTGCAGACCGTAGTATGGCTTTTTAATGGTGGTTTTGGAGTATTGGCTTCTTCCTTGCTGAGCGGCCTTTCAGGTTATGTCGATATAGGACTTGTTCTACTGTATATATAGATGGATATAGATACTTTTGTAACTGTTTCCTCCAGCATCTTCACAAGATCCTTTGCTGTTGTTCTGGGATTGATTTGCACTTTTCGCACCAAAGTACGTTCATCTCTAGGAGACAGATCGCGTCTCCTTCCTGAGCGGTATGACGGCTGCGTGGTCCCATGGTGTTTATACTTGTGTACTATTGTTTGTACAGATGAATGTGGTACCTTCAGGCGTTTGGAAATTGCTCCCAAGGATGAACCAGACTTGTGGAGGTCTTGGCTGATTTCTTTTGATTTTCCCATGATGTCAAGCAAAGAGGCACTGAGTTTGAAGGTAGGCCTTGAAATACATCCACAGGTACACCTCCAATTGACTCAAATGATGTCAATTAGCCTATCAGAAGCTTCTAAAGCCATGACATAATTTTCTGGAATTTTCCAAGCTGTTTAAAGGCACAGTCAACTTAGTGTATGTAAACTTCTGACCCACTGGAATTGTGATACAGTGAATTATAAGTGAAATAATCTGTCTGTAAACAATTGTTGGAAAAAGTACTTGTGTCATTCACAAAGTAGATGTCATAACCGACTTGCCAAAACTATAGTTTGTTAACAACAAATTTGTGGAGTGGTTGAAAAACTAGTTTTAATGACTCCAACCTAAGTGTATGTAAACTTCCGACTTCAACTCTATGTGGATCCCACTTCTGACACCAACTGACGTTATTAGTTTGACCGTACAGATATTAGTTAAGATGTAACAGAAGTCTTACCAGTGTGGACAGTCTTGTGGCTGTCGAGGTTCACTTTGTAACGGAACGCAGCCTGGCATCGGTCACACTTGTATGGCTTGTCAGCATGGACCGGGAGCATGTGGCCTTTCAGGGAGTCCGCTTCCGCAAACTTTGAGTCGCACTTGTTGCAGAAGTAGGAACCATTCTCTGCAACCTAAGTGTATGTAAACTTCCGACTTCAACTGTAATTAGTTTGATCGACCCAACAAATGGTGTGCAATGTGGACTCATCTCAACACATGACCACCTTTGAGGTCTGAAAACATCTGACAAACTTTGATTTTGGACTGAACTAACCCTTTAAATTTGTGTTTTCCATTATGTTCCTGGAGTACCCCCAGGACTGTTCATTTCTGTCCTTGCCCAGTGTTAGGTCTGGGCTAGGACAGAAATATGTGGCCTTGGGGCCGGGGTAGTCAAGGTAGGCTACATATTGCGAAACACTGCTCTATGTGCTAGCTGTAAAGCTCTTTGGGCTGCAGCGTATTAAATGGCAGTTGCTATACAAGACTCAGTGGAGGCTGCTGAGGAGAGAACGGCTCATAATAATGTCCGGAAACTATGTGTTTGATGTATTTGATACCATTCCACTGATGCCGCTCCAGTCATTACCACGAGCCCGTTCTCCCCAATTAAGGTGCCACCAACCTCCTGTGATACAAGTTAACTTTACTATTATAATTTTTTCACTTTCCAGGAGCGCATCGTGCTGCAGACGGTGCGGTGGCGGATGCGGGTGGACATTGCCGTGGACCCTGACATGCCCCTTGGCTCCCGGGCCTCCCTAGTGGGCCGTCCTCACCAGGAGCAGCCCCACATCCTCAACTACCAGGAGCCCATCCCCCCCAACGCCCTGGGACGACCTAACGCCAACGACGCCCAAGTGCTGATGTGGAGACCCCGCAGAGGGGCGCCCCTAGTGGTCATACCGCCCAAATAAGGTCGAAAATTACTGAGAAAGAGAGATGTGATTGGTTCACGGTAATGAGGAAGTGTGGCCCATCGCAAAGCAGGGAAATGATGAGTTATTTTACCAAGATGGCAGCTCTTCACTCGTACCTACTACTGTCTCGGTTCAATGGATGATAAGAAATTGTGAAAAAGTTTAGGTATTTTCTCTGGACTGGACTGCATTGGAATTGGCACAGCGGAAATCTACAGAGCTAGCCTGGTTTCGGGTGCAGGCTCAACACTGCATCAGCGTTTGATTAAGTAAGACTGTTTTTGGATGGCCACAGTCCCGTATTAGAGTTATATCCATTGGAAAGAAAGGGACAGAGTTATCGAAGTTTCATTGAGGTGGACTGAACACAGAACTGCATCCTGCATCCTACTGTAGATCTTATTGCATGAGAGAGAAAACGGTCTTTGACTGGAATAAGAATAGCATTTTATATAAGCTCATCACATTAAGGACATTGAATGGAACTTCTTACATTGGCCATGAAATCCTGCAAGCTGGAAAACCTCCTCAGTGCCAACTATGGACATAACAGCCTTTAATGCTCATACAACCTTTAAGAACACATCGTTAGATTTAATTATGAGGCAAATCATATTATATGAATCTTCTGTTAGTTTAAGAGTAACTCACATCAATCAGATTGTATTAAGAGCACCTACTTGGCATAAAGTTCTACAAATAAAATGGGCTGATTGTAGTCTTATTGAAATACACCATGTCTATCCATTCACATAAAAACATAGAACATGGAAGGGTTAAAGGTGTGGGTTTTCTGGTGTCATTTGGGTATCTACATATACAGTGGAGGAAAAAAGTATTTAGTCAGCCACCAATTGTGAAAGTTCTCCCACTTAAAAAGATGAGAGGCCTGTACTTTTCATCATAGGTACACGTCAACTATGACAGACAAAATGAGGAAAAAAAATCCAGAAAATCACATTGTAGGATTTTTTATGAATTTATTTGCAAATTATGGTGGAAAATAAGTATTTGGTCAATAACAAAAGTTTCTCAATACTTTGTTATATACCCTTTGTTGGCAATGACACAGGTCAAACGTTTTCTGTAAGTCTTCACAAGGTTTTCACACACTGTTGCTTGTATTTTGGCCCATTCCTCCATGCAGATCTCCTCTAGAGCAGTGATGTTTTGGGGCTGTCGCTGGGCAACACAGACTTTCAACTCCCTCCAAAGATTTTCTATGGGGTTGAGATCTGGAGACTGGCTAGACCACTCCAGGACCTTGAAATGCTTCTTACGAAGCCACTCCGTTGCCCGGGCGGTGTGTTTGGGATCATTGTCATGCTGAAAGACCCAGCCACGTTTCATCTTCAATGCCCTTGCTGATGGAAGGAGGTTTTCACTCAAAATCTCACGATACATGGTCCCATTCATTCTTTCCTTTACACGGATCAGTCGTCCTGGTCCCTTTGCAGAAAAACAGCCCCAAAGCATGATGTTTACACCCCCATGCTTCACAGTAGGTATGGTGTTCTTTGGATGCAACTCAGCATTCTTTGTCCTCCAAACACGACGAGTTGAGTTTTTACCAAAAAGTTCTATTTTGGTTTCATCTGACCATATGAAAATTTCCCAATCCTCTTCTGGATCATCCAAATGCACTCTAGCAAACTTCAGACGGGCCTGGACATGTACTGGCTTAAGCAGGGGGACACGTCTGGCACTGCAGGATTTGAGTCCCTGGCGGCTTAGTGTGTTACTGATGGTAGGCTTTGTTACTTTGGTCCCAGCTCTCTGCAGGTCATTCACTAGGTCCCCCTGTGTGGTTCTGGGATTTTTGCTCACCGTTCTTGTGATCATTTTGACCCCACGGGGTGAGATCTTGCGTGGAGCCCCAGAACGAGGGAGATTATCAGTGGTCTTGTATGTCTTCCATTTTCTAATAATTGCTCCCACAGTTGATTTCTTCAAACCAAGCTGCTTACCTATTGCAGATTCAGTCTTCCCAGCCTGGTGCAGGTCTACAATTTTGTTTCTGGTGTCCTTTGACAGCTCTTTGGTCTTGGCCATAGTGGAGTTTGGAGTGTGACTGTTTGAGGTTGTGGACAGGTGTCTTTTATACTGATAACAAGTTCAAACAGGTGCCATTAATACAGGTAACGAGTGGAGGACAGAGGAGCCTCTTAAAGAAGAAGTTACAGGTCTGTGAGAGCCAGAAATCTTGCTTGTTTGTAGGTGACCAAATACTTATTTTCCACCATAATTTGCAAATAAATTCATTAAAAATCCTACAATGTGATTTTCTGGAGAAAAAAAATCTCAATTTGTCTGTCATAGTTGACGTGTACGTATGATGAAAATTACAGGCCTCTCTCAACTTTTTAAGTGGGAGAACTTGCACAATTTTTTCCCCACTGTACACACATGAATGTCCAAGTCTAAATCCAACCCTAGCCCCTACCCATATTGCATGTCTTTACAATCCTTTCCGATATACTCAAAGTGCCTTGGGGGAAGGGATAGGGGTTGATTTGGGATTGGGCCATAGTACCATAGTACACTATTAAGGCAGTAGTCTGGGCTAGTAGTGGGTTCATTCAGAGGGGTCCCTTTCATATGATACAATGTCACATGATTCACGCTCCATCTCAAATCAAATCAAATCTGTGCTGCTCACCGGGTTCAGTCCTCACCTTCCCATCTGTCTGTCCATTTCTCTCCCTCTCATCACTCCATCATTCACTCTCCTCTCTGCATGCCCCAATCCCTCCATTTCTCTCCACTCCAAGACTATGCAAACAGAGGGACTGTTGAGCAAGATACAGGTGGATAAATTATCAGGAAAGACAGGGTGCAGGTATTTTTCACAATGATGGCTTTTGTCATTTCCCCCAAATTCATTGATTAAACTGAATCGGGTCTTTTTTCTAGCCACATTCACAATTGTCATTCTTGGGTAAGATGGAAGCTATTTCCATGTTAGATACACAAACAAATGAAAATAGATTATATATGAACACAGCTTATGCACCTCTGACTTGGCACCAAACATATTCAGTGATCTGTTGCTATAGAGACTGTTTTGGTTTGTCTAAACTGGACTCCATAGGAAGCAGGAACCAGGGTCGCCTTCATTAGGGCACAACGTAGCAGGATGCTTTGCAACACAAAAATGTGGGCAGTCCCTCCCTGTCTTTAGCTTGTTTTGTTCCGTTTGGTGCCCAATACGACCCAGTTGTTGTGAAACATCACACAATGTATTACCTCTTTGCGCATCAATAAATCCTGCTTTGTGATTTCATACCTAGATGAAACTACATACATACATACATACATACATACATACATACATACATACATACATACATACATACATACATACATACATACATACATACATACATACATACATACATACATACATACATACATACATACATACATACATACATACATACATACATACATACATACATACATACATACATACATACATACATACATACATACATACATACATACATACATACATACATACATACATACAACTGGCTTTTTCAATACAAAACATCTGTTTAGACCCTTATTTCACATTTGATCAGTTTAATTATTCATTTTTGTTCTTGCATGAAATGCAATTTTTGCATACAAACATCAGCAACTGAACATCCCCAATTAAAAGGACATCCAGCATCTCTACTGTCATTGGTCTCAACCCCTCCCCTCCGCAGTAAATGTGCTATGGCCCAACACTCCCACTAGGTAGAGCTGTCAATCAAAAACAAATGAGGGGCTTTGTAACGTGTGAGGCATTCCATTCATTTGAATGCCCTTGGCCTCATTGACCATCAGTACCCCTAAAATACATTCATACAAATTCCCTTTCCCCTACTCCCCAAATACATGATAAAATATATAAAACTCTACTTTTTACAAACTAACGTTGGCATTGAATTATTGGATTCATCCATACATTTTCGTTGATACCTGTAAAGTCCCTGTTTTCCCATGATTTCATGCTTTGGTGAGTTTGGCTCCATGATCACCCCTGAGATGAAAGGAGGTGAGAGATCAAAGGTGAGCGTAACCCTTCATAGGCATCGTAGCAGCTTCAGCTCCGTGACTGTGCCTGTAAGGGTGTGTGTGTGTGTGTGTGTGTGAAATGCATGCAAGTGTTAATTGTGAAGAAGTCACATTCATGAGCCTGTTCGAGTCAAACTTGATGGGAGTCACTATGGGAGAGCATGGTTGCATTGTACCATTGTTGCCCCCATGCAAAGTAAAGCACTTTGAATTTCAATAAAAAGCTTTGTAAATGCTAAATAGTTATTAATATAATAATAATAATAATATAATATGCCATTTAGCAGACGCTTTTATCCAAAGCGACTTCCAGTCATGCGTGCATACATTTTTTGTGTATGGGTGGTCCCGGGGATCGAACCCACTACCTTGGCGTTACAAGCGCCGTGCTCTACCAGCTGAGCTACAGCTGTTGTTGCCCTCCATCTTGATTGGACAAACAAAACCCAGTCTGTGTTGGCTGTCTCAGTCATTCTGTCTTCAGGCGACTCCTATCTATCTATTGTGTGCGTTAAACATCGTAGGACTACTTCCGCCTACACTATTTTTCCAGAAGTTGTACTCCTCCTGAGTAGGTGAACCTCGTCCTCCTCAGCAACCTATTCCTCACTCCATCTTGCCCTCTTTCTCTGTGTGTCTCTTCTTTGGGGTTCCAGGGCTGTGGTGGTGGGTCTCCATCTAGACTCTGCTGTGGCTGGCGGCAGGCATCTTACCCTCATAACCATACAGGAAGGTGGCAGCGATGACCAGCATTGCTCCTAGGAAGAACACACTGGGGGGGGGAAGAGAGAGAGAGAGAGAGAGAGAGAGAGAGAGAGAGAGAGAGAGAGAGAGAGAGAGAGAGAGAGAGAGAGAGAGAGAGAGAGAGAGAGAGAGAGAGAGAGAGAGAGAGAGAGAGAGAGAGAGAGAGAGAGAGAGAGAGAGAGAGAGAGAGAGAGAGAGAGAGAGAGAGAGAGAGAGAGAGAGAGAGAGAGAGAGAGAGAGAGAGAGAGAGAGAGAGAGAGAGAGAGAGCGGAGGTTGTTAGAGTTATAGACAGAACATTTATATTCTGGGCGTTCTCACATTAATTCAGCTCCCTCATTTCTTATTCCTATCTGTATTTTATCAGGAAATCTGTTGAGATTAAAACATTTTATCCTAAATGGACATGGCCAGATTATTTATCAAAGTGTGTGTGTGTGTGTGTGTACCTGGTGGGGTTGAAGTCCTCCAACCAGAAGTAGGATATGAGTGTTGACAGGATGATGGAGAGTGAGGTGGCGAACCCCTTCAGGATGTTGTCTGCATACTTAATGACTGCTGCTATGACCAACCCACCCAGAGCCTGGAAACACAAGCAACACAGAGAGGACATGGATTTAACCCTTTACTGCAGTGGGCTAAATCAGGGTCACACAGAGTGTTTCTTGGTAGCCTTAAACAAGTCTACTTTGAAACAAAAGTATACACCTCGCACACAGGTGGGGTCCACCTCATTTTCGAACGTTGCTATGGGCACAGCCAAACAATGGAAGTGATAGATTCGACTTCCGCTTTACTCCCCTACTGCAGCGTGAGGGTGGCAAACTTGCCAGAGTCAATTATTTGAAGGAGTCAATTTCTAGAGTATACAAGTCAAGTAGTAGGCTAGTTCTGTTGCGATAATAACGTTAGCTAGTCCTACTAGTAGGCTAGTTCTGTTGTGATAATAACGTTAGCTAGTCCTACTAGTAGGCTAGTTCTGTTGTGATAATAACGTTAGCTAGTCCTACTAGTAGGCTAGTTCTGTTGTGATAATAACGTTAGCTAGACCTACTAGTAGGCTAGTTCTGTTGTGATAATAACGTTAGATAGACCTACTAGTAGGCTAGTTCTGTTGTGATAATAACATTAGCTAGTCCTACTAGTAGGCTAGTTCTGTTGTGATAATAACATTAGCTAGTCCTACTAGTAGGCTAGTTCTGTTGTGATAATAACATTAGCTAGTCCTACTAGTAGGCTAGTTCCGTTGTGATAATAACGTTAGCTAGTCCTACTAGTAGGCTAGTTCTGTTGTGATAATAACATTAGCTAGTCCTACTAGTAGGCTAGTTCTGTTGTGATAATAACGTTAGTTGTGTTGTGGTAGTTAAATAAGGCCCGGGCCATCCACCAAGCCATTAACTCTAACGATAACTATAATGATAAAACTATAGGCTACATAACTATAAAACGTTGGTGAGCATCCATGCTAGAGGAAAGTTGACAGTTTATCGTTCTACAGTCCTACACCTGTCAATCAACTGATCAAAGCATCCTACTGCAGGCTGCCTAGTAATAAGGTGGTAACACATGACCATTCATGAGCAATGTTCCCTCATTTGTCAGGTCTGTTGAGCGCAAACTTGAATGTTGTGAGAATGTGCAACTTCTGGCGTGCGTTTATTGTGACCACTGAGGCTGTAGCCGCTTTACGTTACAGTTATAACAGTGGCCAAGTAGGCTACTGTGGCTATTTGATCATAATGTAGGCCAGAGTGGCCTACCATCAAAAACAATGGAGAAAATGCATCCCATAACATTTAAAAATGGAAATAGCTGTTCTATCATTCAGCCTACAGTAGCAGCCAATGTGGGGTGTTCAATGTAGCCTACATTCCGTGAGACTTTTGGAAAAAATATGCAGGCCTTGACATTAACCTGTTTCTCCACTTGTCCTTTAGACAAGGAGGTGATTGAAAATGTGTTGTTTGATGCAAGAAACCACTTTACAAAATAAAGTTAATTATTATTCCCATGCCATTCATTACTACAGAGAATCAGACAAATTATGCTACCTTCTGCCTATTGGCTACTTAGCTTATTTATCACGTTTTAGGGAAGACCCAGATGCAGACAGTGTCGAAGTAACAAAAGTTTATTACTAGAACAGGGGGCAGGCAAAACGACAGGTCAAGGGCAGGCAGAGGTCAGTAATTCAGATTGGTGGGACAAGGTACAGGACGGCAGGCAGGCTCAGGGTCAGGGCAGGCAGAATGGTCAAAACCGGAAACAGGAGACAAAAGGCTGTGAGACATGGGTTTGATTTTAGACACATGAAAAGTGGGGTGTATACGCAGGGTACGGGGCAACAGAAGACAAACAGCAGAGGGGCTAATGACCTTGGAGATGGGGAAAGGGCCGATAAACCGGGGGGAAAGTTTGCGGGACTCCACCCGGAGGGGCAGATCCCGGGTGGACTGCCATACCTTCTGCCTGAGACGATACCGGGGAGCCGGGGTCCGGTGGCGGTCCGCTTGTCGTTGATACTTGGAGGTGGTCTTCAGAAGGTTCGACCGGGCTCTCTTCCAGGTACGACGACAGCGGCGGACAAACATCTGGGACGACGGTATGCCGACCTCATCCTCTTGCTCAGGGAAGAGCGGGGGCTTAGCCCAGGGAACACTCAAAGGGCGAGAGACCCGTGGCAGAGCAAGGAAGGGTGTTGGGGGCGTATTCGACCCACACTAGTTGCTGGCTCCAGGTGGTGGGTTTGGCGGAGACCAGGCAGCGAAGAGTCGTTTCCAAGTCTTGGTTGGCTCGCTCCGACTGACCGTTGGACTGGGGGTGGAACCTGGAGGACAGGCTGGCTGACGACCCAATGAGCGTGCAGAATGCCTTCCAGAACCGGGACGAGAACTGAGGACCCCGGTCGGAGACCATGTCCACTGGGAGTCCATGGATCCGGAAGACGTGCTGCACCATGAGCTGGGCCGTCTCTTTGGCAGAGGGTAGCTTGGGGAGAGGATTGAAGTGGGCGGCTTTGGAAAACCGGTCCACAACTGTCAGGATGGAGGTGTTGCCATCAGACGGGGGAAGACCTGTGATGAAGTACAGGGATATGTGAGACCAGGGACGGTGAGGGACAGGCAATGGTTGAAGAAGACCAGCCGGAGCTTGCCGAGGAGTCTTGTTCTGCGCACAGACCGTGCAGGCGGCGACGAACGCGGAGACGTCCGGGACCATGGTAGGCCACCAAAAGCATTGTCGCACAAAGGCCAGGGTCCGACAGGAGCCCGGGTGGCAGGAAAGCCTGGAGGAGTGGGCCCACTCCAGGTCCAAGGAGCGGACAGCGTCAGGCACAAACATCCGGTTATCTGGGCCCCCTCCGGGGTTCGGCTGGGAACACTGCGCCTCACGGACCTGCTTCCCTATTCCCCAGCTGAGGGCAGTCGCCAGACACAAGGTGGGAAGGATGGTCTCGGAGTTCGAGGGTGTAGCCGCGGGGCTATAGCGGCGTGACAGCGCATCCGGCTTGATGTTCTTGGATCCTGGTCGGTAGGAGAGGGAAAAGTTGAACCGGGTGAAGAGCAGGGCCCACCTAGCTTGCCTGGAATTGAGACACTTGGCAGTGCGGAGAAATTCCAGCTTCTTGTGGTCGGTCCACACAATGAACGGATGTTCCGCCCCCTCCAGCCAGTGTCTCTACTCCTCCAAAGCCATCTTCACCGCAAGAAGCTCATGATTCCCCACATCGTATTTCCTCTCCAAGGCGTTGAGAGAAGAAGGCGCAGGGATGTAACTTGAGGTCCAGGGCAGAATGCTGGGACAGGACAGTCCCCACTCCGACATCCGAAGCGTCGGCCTCCACCACGAACTGGCGGAACGGGTCAGGTGAACCAAGATGGGAGCTGTGTGAAACGGTGTTTGAGATCCCACAACGCCCGGTCAGCAGCTGGGGACCACGTGAACGGAAACTTGGGCGAGGTGAGTGCAGACAGGGGGGAAGCCAGGGTGCTGTAACCCCGGATAAAGCGGCGATAAAAGTTGGCGAATCCCAGGAAACGTTGCAGCTGCACCCTGGACGTAGGCTGGGGCCAATCCACCACCGCTCCTTCCAGGATCCATCTGTGATGATGTAACCCAGGAAGGAGATGGTGGAGCGATGGAATTCGCACTTCTCCGCTTTCACAAAAAAACTGGTTCTCCAGGAGGCATTGGAGAACCCGTCGGATGTGGAGCACGTGTTCTTGGGCGGAGCGGGAGAAGACGAGGTTGTCATCGAGGTAGACGAAGACGAATGTTGTGGAGAACATCATTAACCAGAGCCTGGAACACAGCTGGGGCATTGGTAAGGCCAAATGGCATGACCAGATACTCGTAGTGACTGCTGTCTGTGTTGAAGGCAGTCTTACACTCGTCCACTTCCCATATCCGCACCAGGTGGTAGGCGTTCCGTAGGTCCAGCTTGGAGAACACAGTGGCCCCCTGGAGCGGCTCGAAGGCCGAGGAGATGAGTGGTAGTGGGTAGTGGTTCTTCACCGTGATGTCATTGAGGCCCCGGTAGTCGATGCAGCTAGGGAGTCCTCAATGTAGGTCTCCATAGCCTTGGTCTCCGGACCCGACAGAGAGTACAGTCGTCCCCAGGGCGGAGTGGTGCCTGGGAGAAGGTCAATCCCACAGTCATAGGGTCAGTGCGGCGGAAGCGAAGTGGCCCAGGCCTTACTGAACACCTCCCAGAGGTCCTGGTACTCCGTGGGAATGTCGGAGAGGTCCGGGGCAACTTCCGACGTCCCGGGGCAGGCTGTGCTGACTTCAGACAATGGGTGTGGCAGAATGGGCTCCAGCCCATAATGGCACCCGCAGTCCAGTCTATGATGATATTGTGTCGCTGGAGCCAAGAGTATCCCAATACCACGGGAACCTGAGGAGACTTAATCAGCATAAATTGGATTGCCTCGCTGTGGTTCCCTGACACTCGTAGGTTGATGGGAGTGGTATTGTGAGTGACCCGGCCTATAGAGCACCCGTCCATCGCTCTAACGTCCATGGGAATGGAGAGGGGCTGAGTGGGGATGCCCAGCTCGGACACCAGGGTAGCGTCCCAAAAATTATAAATCGGCCCCAGAGTCGATGAGTACCCGGAGACATTCCGACTGGTTCCCCCCACAGCAGGATGGCATGGAAAGGGGTGCGAGAAAAGGGAGAGTTCTCCATAAGGCCTACCAGAGTACTCGCCCCTTCTTGATGAGCATGGTTTTTTTAATGGGCAGGTAGCTACGAAATGTCCCGTAGCTCCACAATATAGACAGCTCTGGGTGAGGAGTCGGCGTAGAGAACTCGGGTGACGTCGGGTTCACTCGGACATGTACAGTGCCTTGCAAATGTATTCATCCCCCTTGGCGTTTTTCCTATTTTGTTGCATTACAACCTGTAATTTAAATTGATTTTTATTTGGATTTCATGTAATGGACAAACACAAAATAGTCCAAATTGGTGAAGTGAAATGAAAAAAAAAAACTTGTTTCAAATAATTCTAAAAAATAAATAACAGAAAAGTGGTGTGTGCATTTGTATGAAGCCCCTTTGCTATGAAGCCCCTAAATAAGATCTGGTGCAACCAATTACCTTCAGAAGTCACATAATTAGTTAAATAAAGTCCACCTGTGTGCAATCTAAGTGTCACATGATCTCAGTATATATACACCTGTTCTGAAAGGCCCCAGAGTCTGCAACACCACTAAGCAAGGGGCACCACCAAGCAAGCAGCACCATGAAGACCAAGGAGCTCTCCAAACAGGTCAGGGACAAAGTTGTGGAGAAGTACAGATCAGGGTTGGGTTATAAAGAAATATCAGAAACTTTGAACATCCCATGGAGCTCCATTAAATCCATTATTAGAAAATAGAAAGAATATGGCACCACAACAAACCTGCCAAGAGAGGGCCACACACCAAAACTGACAGACCAGGCAAGGAGGGCATTAATCAGAGAGGCAACAAAGAGACCAAAGATAACCCTGAAGGAGCTGCAAAGCTCCACAGCAGAGATTGGAGTATCTGTCCATAGGACCACTTTAAGCCATACACTCCACAGAGCTGGGCTTTACGGAAGAGTGGCCAGAAAAAGCCATTGCTTAAAGAAAAAAATAAGCAAACACGTTTGGTGTTCGCCAAAAGGCATGTGGGAGACTCCCCAAACATATGGAAGAAGGTACTCTGGTCAGACGAGACTAAACTTGAGCTTTTTGGCCATCAAGGAACACTGATTTAAGTGGATTTAACAGGTGACATCAATAAGGGATCAGAGCTTTCACCTTGATTCACCTGGTCAGTCTATGTCATGGAAAGAGCAGGTGTTCTTGTCTTGTTTTGTACACTCAGTGTATATCGAGTTCGGACAGGATTTAGAACGGCTGACATGTTAGTGCCTTGATTCTCGTAATAATACAAAAGCAACTCTGTCAATTCCCTTTGAAATTACCCACTGTAAACAAGCAAAACAGAGTAGCGAATTTAACTGACGTTTTTATTGATTAGCATTCTGTACTGTGTTGTGGCGTCAACAAACTGCATATCTGCTTTTAATGGACATCTTCATAGGTTTTAAGTGTCAATTATTTAAATTTTAGTCATTTAGCAGACGCTCTTATCCAGAGCGACTTACAGGTAGTGAGTGCATACATACATATACATACATACATACATACATACATATATATACACATACATACAGTGGGGAGAACAAGTATTTGATACACTGCCGATTTTGCAGGTTTTCCTACTTACAAAGCATGTAGAGGTCTGAAATTTTTATCATAGGTACACTTCAACTGTGAGAGACGGAATCTAAAACAAAAATCCAGAAAATCACATTGTATGATTTTTAAGTTATTAATTTGCATTTTATTGCATGACATAAGTATTTGATACATCAGAAAAGCAGAACTTAATATTTGGTACAGAAACCTTTGTTTGCAATTACAGAGATCCCACGTTTCCTTTAGGTCTTGACCAGGTTTGCACATACTGCAGCAGGGATTTTGGCCCACTCCTCCATACAGACCTTCTCTAGATCCTTCAGGTTTCGGGGCTGTCGCTGGGCAATCCGGACTTTCAGCTCCCTCCAAAGATTTTCTATTGGGTTCAGGTCTGGAGACTGGCTAGGCCACTCCAGGACCTTGAGATGCTTCTTACGGAGCCACTCCTTAGTTGCCCTGGCTGTGTGTTTCGGGTCGTTGTCATGCTGGAAGACCCAGCCACGACCCATCTTCAATGCTCTTACTGAGGGAAGGAGGTTGTTGGCCAAGATCTCGCGATACATGGCCCCATCCATCCTCCCCTCAATACGGTGCAGTCGTCCTGTCCCCTTTGCAGAAAAGCATCACCAAAGAATGATGTTTCCATCTCCATGCTTCACGGTTGGGATGGTGTTCTTGGGGTTGTACTCATCCTTCTTCCTCCAAACACGGCGAGTGGAGTTTAGACCAAAAAGCTCTATTTTTGTCTCATCAGACCACATGACCTTCTCCCATTCCTCCTCTGGATCATCCAGATGGTCATTGGCAAACTTCAGACGGGCCTGGACAAGCGCTGGCTTGAGCAGGGGATTTTAATCCATGTCGGCGTAGTGTGTTACTAATGGTTTGCTTTGAGACTGTGGTCCCAGCTCTCTTCAGGTCATTGACCAGGTCCTGCCGTGTAGTTCTGGGCTGATCCCTCACCTTCCTCATGATCATTGATGCCCAACGAGGTGAGATCTTGCATGGAGCCACAGACCGAGGGTGATTGACCGTCATCTTGAACTTCTTCCATTTTCTAATAATTGCGCCAACAGTTGTTGCCTTCTCACCAAGCTGCTTGCCTATTGTCCTGTAGCCCATCCCAGCCTTGTGCAGGTCTACAATTTTATCCCTGATGTCCTTACACAGCTCTCTGGTCTTGGCCATTGTGGAGAGGTTGGAGTCTGTTTGATTGAGTGTGTGGACAGGTGTCTTTTATACAGGTAACGAGTTCAAACAGGTGCAGTTAATACAGGTAATGAGTGGAGAACAGGAGGGCTTCTTAAAGAAAAACTAACAGGTCTGTGAGAGCCGGAATTCTTACTGGTTGGTAGGTGATCAAATACTTATGTCATGCAATAAAATGCAAATTAATTACTTTAAAATCATACAATGTGATTTTCTGGATTTTTGTTTTAGATTCCGTCTCTCACAGTTGAAGTGTACCTATGATAAAAATTACAGACCTCTACATGCTTTGTAAGTAGGAAAACCTGCAAAATCGGCAGTGTATCAAATACTTGTTCTCCCCACTGTGTATACAGTGGGGGAAAAAAGTATTTAGTCAGCCACCAATTGTGCAAGTTCTCCCACTTGAAAAGATGAGGCCTGTAATTTTCATCATAGGTACACGTCAACTATAACAGACAAAATGAGAAGAAAAAAATCCAGAAAATCACATTGTAGATTTTTTATGAATTTATTTGCAAATTATGGTGGAAAATAAGTATTTAGTCAATAACAAAAGTTTCTCAATACTTTGTTATATACCCTTTGTTGGCAATGACACAGGTCAAACGTTTTCTGTAAGTCTTCACAAGGTTTTCACACCCTGTTGCTGGTATTTTGGCCCATTCCTCCATGCAGATCTCCTCTAGAGCAGTGATGTTTTGGGGCTGTCGCTGGGCAACACGGACTTTCAACTCCCTCCAAAGATTTTCTATGGGGTTGAGATCTGGAGACTGGCTAGGCCACTCCAGGACCTTGAAATGCTTCTTACGAAGCCACTCCTTCGTTGCCCGGGCGGTGTGTTTGGGATCATTGTCATGCTGAAAGACCCAGCCACGTTTCATCTTCAATGCCCTTGCTGATGGAAGGAGGTTTTCACTCAAAATGGCCCCATTCATTCTTTCCTTTACACGGATCAGTCGTCCTGGTCCCTTTGCAGAAAAACAGCCTCAAAGCATGATGTTTCCACCCCCATGCTTCACAGTAGGTATGGTGTTCTTTGGATGCAACTCAGCATTCTTTGTCCTCCAAACACGACGAGTTGAGTTTTTACCAAAAAGTTATATTTTGGTTTCATCTGACCATATGACATTCTCCCAATCCTCTTCTGGATCATCCAAATGCACTCTAGCAAACTTCAGATGGGCCTGGGCATGTACTGGCTTAAGCAGGGGGACACGTCTGGCACTGCAGGATTTGTCCCTGGCGGCGTAGTGTGTTACTGATGGTAGGCTTTGTTACTTTGGTCCCAGCTCTCTGCAGGTCATTCACTAGGTCCCCCCGTGTGGTTCTGGGATTTTTGCTCACCGTTCTTGTGATCATTTTGACCCCACGGGGTGAGATCTTGCGTGGAGCCCCAGATCGAGGGAGATTATCAGTGGTCTTGTATGTCTTCCATTTCCTAATAATTGCTCCCACAGTTGATTTCTTTAAACCAAGCTGCTTACCTATTGCAGATTCAGTCTTCCCAGCCTGGTGCAGGTCTACAATTTTGTTTCTGGTGTCCTTTGACAGCTCTTTGGTCTTGGCCATAGTGGAGTTTGGAGTGTGACTGTTTGAGGTTGTGGACAGGTGTCTTTTATACTGATAACAAGTTCAAACAGGTGCCATTAATACAGGTAACGAGTGGAGGACAGAGGAGCCTCTTAAAGAAGAAGTTACAGGTCTGTGAGAGCCAGAAATCTTGCTTGTTTGTAGGTGACCAAATACTTATTTTCCACCATAATTTGCAAATAAATTCATAAAAAATCCTACAATGTGATTTTCAGGAAATAAAATTCTCAATTTGTCTGTCATAGTTGACGTGTACCTATGATGAAAATTACAGGCCTCTCTCATCTTTTTAAGTGGGAGAACTTGCACAATTGGTGGCTGACTAAATACTTTTTTTCCCCACTGTATATCTATATCTATATCTATATATATCTATATCTATATCTATATATATCTATATCTATATATATATATATACACACACAGTGGGGAGAACAAGTATTTGATACACTGCCGATTTTGCAGGTTTTCCTACTTACAAAGAATGTAGAGGTCTGTATTTTTATATATATATATATATATATATATATTTTTTTTTTTTAATTTTAATTTTTAATTTTTTTATTTATTATTATTATTTTAATTTTATTTATACTGGCCCCCTGTGGGAATCGAACCCACAACCCTGGCGTTGCAAGCGCCATGCTCTACCAACTGAGCTACACGGGCCCCAATTATCACTTAGCAACGGCTATGGAGGAGAAAGTGGTGCTCTCGGAACGTGCAGACAGAAACCGCATTGTCCCAACTCTATATATAATTTTGGGTAAACCTAATAACCAACGTTTCGGCAATCCAGTGCCTTCAGATGTATTTTATTGTTATAGTATTTTTACAAGGGGGTCCACTTTTTTCACCTCACTTTACAACATTTTTTAATGATAAATCCATTAAACACATCCATTTGTATGGCCTGAGTTATAATATAATTTACAGTGGGGGAAAAAAGTATTTAGTCAGCCACCAATTGTGCAAGTTCTCCCACTTAAAAAGATGAGAGGCCTGTAATTTTCATCATAGGTACACGTCAACTATGACAGACAAATTGAGGGAAAAAAATCTGGCACTGCAGGACTCAAATCCTGCAGTGCCAGACGTGTCCCCCTGCTTAAGCCAGTACATGTCCAGGCCCGTCTGAAGTTTGCTAGAGTGCATTTGGATGATCCAGAAGAGGATTGGGAGAATGTCATATGGTCAGATGAAACCAAAATATAACTTTTTGGTAAAAACTCAACTCGTCGTGTTTGGAGGACAAAGAATGCTGAGTTGCATCCAAAGAACCCCATACCTACTGTGAAGCATGGGGGTGGAAACATCATGCTTTGGGGCTGTTTTTCTGCAAAGGGACCAGGACGACTGATCCGTGTAAAGGAAAGAATGAATGGGGCCATGTATCGTGAGTTTTTGAGTGAAAACCTCCTTCCATCAGCAAGGGCATTGAAGATGAAACGTGGCTGGGTCTTTCAGCATGACAATGATCCCAAACACACCGCCCGGGCAACGAAGGAGTGGCTTCGTAAGAAGCATTTCAAGGTCCTGGAGTGGTCTAGCCAGTCTCCAGATCTCAACCCCATAGAAAATCTTTGGAGGGAGTTGAAAGTCCGTGTTGCCCAGCGACAGCCCCAAAACATCACTGCTCTAGAGGAGATCTGCATGGAGGAATGGGCCAAAATACCAGCAACAGTGTGTGAAAACCTTGTGAAGACTTACAGAAAACATTTGACCTGTGTCATTGCCAACAAAGGGTATATAACAAAGTGTTGAGAAACTTTTGTTATTGACCAAATACTTATTTTCCACCATAATTTGCAAATAAATTCATAAGCTCCTGAGTGGCGCAGTGGTCTAAGGCACTGTGCCACTAGAGATCCTGGTTCGAATCCAGGCTCTGTCGCAGCCGGCCGCGACCGGGAGACTCATGGGCGGCGCACAATTGGCCCAGCGTCGTCCAGGGTAGGGGAGGGAATGGCCAGCAGGGATGTAGCTCAGTTGATAGAGCAAGGCGTTTGCAACGCCAGGGTTGTGGGTTCAATTCCCACGGGGGGCCAGTATAAAAAAAAAAAATGTATTCACTAACTGTAAGTCGCTCTGGATAAGAGCGTCTGCTAAATGACTAAAATGTAAATGTAAATAAAAAAATCCTACAATGTGATTTTCTAGATTTTTGTTCCTCATTTTGTCTGTCATAGTTGACGTGTACCTATGATGAAAATTACAGGCCTCTCTCATCTTTTTAAGTGGGAGAACTTGCACAATTGGTGGCTGACTAAATACTTTTTTTCCCCCACTGTATATGCTTTTTGAAATGATAACTTAAGCATATGTACATTACCTGCAGGGCCACAACAGTCCAGGTGAGTGAGTTGTAGCCTTGGAACACTCCGGACTCCCTCACTCTCTCTCCGTCGTACACAAACACTCCCATTAGACCAAACACCAGGCCAAACAAACCTAGGAGAGAGAGAGAGATCAAATCAATGTTTGTTTGTCACGTGCACAGGATACAGCAGGTGTAAACAGTACAGTGAAATGCTTACTTGCAAGCTCTTCCTCAACAATGCAGTATTCAATATTTAAAAAAAGGAAATAAATAGAAAAGTGTCTTAAAAAGAGCATGGAATCAATACTAAGTCAGATAAAATACACACGAGAAATACAAAATACACTATATATTCCAGCCACCCAAGTCATAGACTGTTCTCTCTTCTACCGGAGCGCCAAGTCTGGGACAAAAAGGCTCCTGAACAGCTTGTACCTCCAAGCCATAAGATTGCTGAACAGTTAATCAATTGGCTACCTGGACTATTTGCATTGACCCCCTTTTTTTTTTTAGCACTGACATTCTTGCAATGGCTCTATGCACACTCACTGGACTCTACCCACACATACTACACTGACAATCCAACACACACACATACACACACTTTCACATATGCTGCTGCTACTCTGTTTATTATCTATCCTGATTGCCTAGTCAATTTTACCCCTACCTACATGTACATATTACCTCAATTACCTTAACTACCTCGTAACCCTGCACATTGACTCGGTACCGGTACTCCTTGTATATAGCCTCGTTATTGTTATTTTATTCTGTTACTATTTCCTTATTCTTTTTATCTTATTTTCTTGCTTTTGTTGGGAAAGGGCTCCTAAGTAAGCATTGCACAGTAAAGTCTACAACTGTTGTATTCGGCGCATGTGACAAATACAATTTTATTGTCAATACCAGTACCAATATCAATGTGCAGGGATACTGGTGATAGTTATGTAGATGTAATCAGGGGTAAAAGTGACTGAGCAGCAGGATACATATAATAAATCGTAGAAGCAACGTATACTGTATGGTGATTGTGAGTGTGTGTGTGCATCAATGTGAGAGAGAGAATGAGAGAGAGAGACAGAGAGAGAAATGGGTGAGGTTTTGAGGGAGGACTCTTTAAAATAATTGTCAAGTATTCCATTGCTTACCTACTGTGACTATTAAAACCTACCCTAAGCAGAAACTGTGGCTAGATGGCAACGTTCGCGCGAAACTGCATTTAACCATGGCAAGTTCACTAAGAATATGGCAGAATAAAAACAGTGCAGTTATTCACTCCGCAAGGCAATTAAACTGGCAAAACATCAGTATAGAGACAAAGTGTCGCAATTCAACGGCTCAGACACGAGACGTATGTGGCAGGGTCTACAGACAATCATGGACTACAAAAGGAAAACCAGCCACGTCGCTGAGACCGACGTCTTGCTTCCAGACAAGCTAAACACCTTCTTCGCCCGCTTTGAGGATGATACAGTGCCACCGACGCGGCCCGCTACCAAGGACTGTGGGCTCTCCTTCTCCGTGGCCGACGTGAGTAAAACATTTAAACATGTTAACCCTCGCAAGGCTGCCGGCCCAGACGGCATCCCTAGCTGCGTCCTCAGAGCATGCGCAGACCAGCTGGCTGGTGTGTTTACGGGCATATTCAATCTCTCCTTATCCCAGTCTGCTGTCCCCACATGCTTCAAGATGGCCACCATTGTTCCTGTACCCAAGAAAGCAAAGATAACTGAACTAAAAGATTATTGCCCCTTAGCACTCACCTCTGTCATCATGAAGTGCTTTGAGAGACTAGTCAAGGATCATATCACCTCTACCTTACCTGCCACCCTAGACCCACTTCAATTTGCTTACCGCCCCAATAGGTCCACAGACGATGCAATCGCCATCACTCTGCACACTGCCCTATCCCATCTGGACAAGAGGAATGCTGTTCATTGACGATAGCGCAGCATTCAACACCATAGTACCCTCCAAGCTCATCATTAAGCTCGAGGCCCTGGGTCTGAACCCTGCCCTGTGCAAATGGGTCCTGGACTTCCTGACAGGCCGCCCCCAGGTGGTGAAGGTAGGAAACAACATCTCCACTTCACTGATCCTAAACACTGGGGCCCCACAAGGGTGCATGCTCAGCCCACTCTTGTACTCCCTGTTCACCCATGACTGCGTGGCCAAGCACGCCTCCAACTCAATCATCAGACGACACAACAGTAGTAGGCTTGATTACCAACAATAACGAGACAGTCTACAGGGAGGAGGTGAGGGCTCTGGGAGTGTGGTGCCAGGAAAATAACCTCACACTCAACGTCAACAAAACAAAAGGAGATGATCGTGGACTTCAGGAAACAGCAGAGGGTGCACCCCCCTATCCACATCGACGGGACCGTAGTGGAGAAGGTGGAAAGCTTCAAGTTCGTTGGCGTACACATCACTGACTAACTGAAATGGACCACCCACACAGACAGTGTGGTGAAGAAGGCGCAACAGAGCCTCTTCAACCTCAGGAGGCTAAAGACATTTGGCTTGGCACCTAAAACCCTCACAAACTTTTACACATGCACAATTGAGAGCATCCTGACGGGCTGCATCACCGCCTGGTATGGCAACTGCACCGCCTGCAACTGCAAGGCTCTCCAGAGGGTGGTGCGGTCTGCCCTACGCATTACCGGGAGCAAACTACCCGCCCTCCAGGACACCTACAGCACCCGATGTCACAGGAAGGCCAAAAAGATCACCAAGGACATCAACCACTCGAGCCACGGCCTGTTCACCCTGCTATCATCCAGAAGGCGAGGTCAGTCCAGGTGCATCAAAGCTGGGACCGAGAGACTAAAAAACAGCTTCTATCTCAAGGCCATCAGACTGTTAAACAGCCATCACTAGCACATTAGAGGCTGCTGCCAATACTGACAGAGACTAGAAATCACTGGCCACTTTAAGAAATGGAACATTAGCCACTTGAATTATGTTTACATAACTTGCATTACTCATCTCATATGTATATACTGTATTCTATACTATTCTACTGTATCTTAGTCCATGCCGCTCTGACATCGCTCGTCCATATATGTATATATTCTTAATTCATTCCTTACTTAGATTTATGTGTTTTGGGTATATGTTGTGAAATTGATAGATATTACTTGTTAGATATTACTGCACTGTCGGAGCTAGAAGCACAAGCATTTCGCTACACATGTTTTACATTTTAGCAGACGCTCTTATCCAGAGCGACTTACAGTTAGTGAGTGCATAAATTTTTCATACTACACCCGCAATAACATCTGCTAAACACGTGTATGTGACCAATAAAATTGGATTTGATGATTTGATTTGTCATGGTTTATAATTACATGCTTGTAGAGTTTATGGTTTCATGAGCTAAGACCACAATTTTGGCACCAGGACATTGCCTAAGGATTGGAATTACAAGGGCTATGGGACGTTGCCTCCAACCTAAAGTTGCTATACTGTTGTGAGAATACATTCGATTTAATTGAAGTCAATGATGTAACTTTTTTTTCTTCTGGATTACATGGAGAGACCATAACATATACTGTATAAATGCTGTAATCTCTATAGAGAAAGTGGAAAGATATTCACACACACCAAGAGAGTACAGTTTACGTAGAATGAAATTAAATAAATGAACCAAACATGCATACACAAAGAGACACACAAACACACAAAAACAAACACACACACACAAACAAACAGGTTCCAGTGATGCTGACCTAGCTGGAGGTTGCGGACCCACACACTCTGTTTGGTCTCTTTGAGGATCTTCTCAAAGTAGACTCCAGCGAAGCCACTGGAGAAGCAGGCTATCAGTACGGCTATCACACCTACTAACTGGGAGCCTGCAGACAGAGGCGTCGGAGAGATCCCACCCAGAGACTCTGTAGGCCACTGTGGAGACAAACACACAGTACATCATTCAGTATAGAAAACCTGTGTAAAAATTCCAGAAACTTTTCCTGGAGATCATGTTACCACTGATTATCCTGAAAAACCTGTGAACTTCAGAACAATTTAGACTTCTACCTCCCTAATGTGGATACACAAAGATCAATGACTAATCTGACAAAAACACATCCAAACAGGAATGACGAGTTATTGCCTTGTCACCTGTACAAGAGCGATACCAGTCATGAGGATGAGCAAGGAGAGCCACTGGTAGAGCCCCAGTCTCTTCCCCAGCATGGACACTGAGAACAGGGCCGTGGTCAGGATCTTCAGCTGGTACGTCACCTGTTTGGGGACAATATCAATTTAAATTCCGGCCAGTAGAAATTGGACATGAAATGGAGTATGGAGTCCCTGAGTGCTCCATTCCTGGTTTCACTTTTGTTCCCCTTATACATGCTGCAGCATGCACACGCATGCACACACACACACGTGTCACATCTCTCACCTGGTAGCTAGCAGCGTCCAGGTTGGACAGGGCGACATAGAGAAGGTTATTCTGGAGTGTGTAGATGCCTGATGGGATGGCCAGCTTCAATGTCTCCATGGGCTTGTTGAGAATCTCTTCCTTCAGCACCCGATTCAACACACGAATACTGAAGTCTGACAGAAAGAGAGACAGAAATGTAACGGCCACACACTGAAGCCTAAGACAGAGATAGAAAGACAAAGAGACTGTAGGAGTATTCTCTTTGTTGTCATTGTTTATCCATTGACTGTTACAGACAGGCATGCCAGCCAACCAGCCAGACAGACAGCCAGACAGCCAACCAGCCAGACGGACAGACAGGACAGCCAGACAGTCAGACAGATCACTAGACTCACGGTTGTCATAGAAGACGAGCAGCAGGCAGATGAGGATCTTAAGCAGTTCGGCCGACACCACGGCTGAGGAGGCCAGGTAGCGGGGCCCCTCGCCATGCAGTGTGCGCGAGTACCTCATGGTGAGCACCAGTGAGGTGGTCTGCAGCACCAGCACGCCCAGGGACACGTACTTGAGATGCGACTGGGACGGGGAGACAGGGGGCGATGACATGGAAACGAGGTGGGATGAGGCCAGGGGTGAAAGGCCTGGTTTAGGCTGTGGGAGAGATAGATAGACAGTGAGACAGGCTGGGTTACGCCATATGTCCACCAGATGCACATGCGTTTTGCCATATGTTGTTTTTGCCGGATGTCTAGCCTGCATTTTCTGTACTTGAAGCGGCAGAGCGGTTTGCAGCATGGAGAAGATCATTTTCGCCCTGTTTGACCAAAGCTAATAATTAAAAACAGATGAAAGTTATCCTATCGATTTCATAGGCTGGCAGAGCTATCAACAGACTGTCACGCATTACAACAATTAATCTAGTTTGTTTATATTCTTCTGTCACATTAATCTCTAGCAACATAGTCATTATAATGTGGCCTCTGTATGGTGCCACCCCCTCCATGCGGAACTTATTTTTATTTATTTGGTATTTATTTTTTTACCCCCTTTTTCTCCACAATTTCGATCATCTCATCGCTGCAACTCCCCAATGGGCTTGGTCGAGTCATGCGTCCTCCGAAACATTACCTGCCAAACCGTGTTTCTTAACACCTGCCAGCTTAACCCGGAAGCCAGCGCACCAATGTGTCGGAAGGAACACTGTTCAACTGAAGACCGAGTTCAGCCTGCAGGGCAGGCGCCCCGCCCGCCACAAGGAGTCACTAGAACGTGATGAGCCAAGTAAAGCCCCCAGGCCAAACCCTCCCCTAACCCCGACGACGATGGCTGGGCCAATTGTGCGCTGCCCTATGGAACTCCCGATCACAGCCGGTTGTGATACAGCCTGGGATCAAACCAAGGTCTGTAGTGACACCTCTAGCACTGCAATGCAGTGCCTTAGACCGCTGCGCCACTCGGGAGGCCTCTATGCGGAACTTTTATGAACTTCCGTTTGTACCACCGCACTGTAGTGCAACGCACCAGTTGAAAATACTGAACGCATGCGGTACACAGAACGCACCGCAGCCTAGTGAGGCATCCCAAACCTGCCGTTGCGGACTGCTCCATTGACAATGAATGACTTTAGCAGGAACGCAAAGAGTTTGACGCATCTGGTGGACATGAACCTTAGGCTGTGGGACAGACAGACAGGACAGTGACGACACTGGCTGGGTTAGGCTGGAAGACAGTAGCTATGTTTTCATGAACTTGTCCAGTGATTTTCTGTCGACATTTAGAAAGTTCACTTAGAAAACAGATGCGACAATTGCCTGCTGGGGTGCGTTTCCATTTTATGCTGTTGTCATCGACACAAGACAGTTAACTCGGAACTGGGAGCACAGAAATCTCCGACTTCCGACTTCAGTGTGTTCAAAACAACTGGGAACTCAGAAAAAAACGAGCTCCGATTAGGAACAAATTTTTTGAACGGTCATCCACCTCGGAATTCCAACTCGGGAACTCAGGCCTATTTCTAGAGCTCCAACGTTCGGACCTGAAGATCACTGGCATCATGATTTGACCTCAGTTCCCAGTTCTTTTGAACGCGGCATAACTGTCTTGTGTCGATAAAAACAGCTGGACTTAATGATGTCACACCTAAAAAATAAAAATAAAAAAAACGTTTTCACAAAGACCTACAGTGCCGAATAAATATTTTGTGGTTGAAGTGTTGCCATTACCCATTTAGGCAAATTGCGCATTCATAAATTGGCGACAGCCTGTATGCCCTCCCACCTATCTGTTTCATCTCTCAGGTAGCCCGCAAAAGCCAGCATGGATAGAATGCAATAATTGACTAATATTTGCCATATTCTAATAATTCTCATGTGCCAACGTATTCTAATAATTCTCATGTGCCACGGTCCGTGCCATGGTGAAACTTGCACTCCTGTAGATCTGAAATAATTGGATGGTGAAACTTGCTAGCCAACTAGAAAAGCAAGACGAAGCAATTCAGGCATTCTTGAAAGTCAAGACAATCCTTGTCCTGCAAAGAAACATAATTTTTTGTAGTTTAATTTTTTTTATTTTGCAAGCAGTAGGCATTTAGAATTAAATGTGGAGTGGAGTTTATAGTTACGTGATGACATCACGTGCCCCACGTACCTTCAAAAGTAATGTACCCGTTACATCGTGACGTATTTCATTTTGCTGTACGTCTTGCCCCGCTACTGACGCAAGATGGCGGAGAGCCTCTCTCGTCAGAGATTGCATTTATTTTGGGAGAATGCAAAATATGACCTTTTCATTCAAGACAGGATAAATATATTGTTTCAGGTGATAATAAAACATGTTTTGTTTAGTTACTTTTTCCTCAACTTGTTTCTCTAACTTTATAGCAAGTCAAGCTAGCTTGCACTGCAGCTAGGCTAGGTTAGGTTGAAGATACCGCTGTAGCTAGCAACCTCCACCTAATAACTATCATCAAAAACAAACGTCATTACCGTCACAGTAAACTTAAATGGGAGGTGTGTATTATTTAACATTACTATTAAAATAGTACTCACTTATAGGAATGGGTAATTGTTTACAAGTTGCTAGCTATCCCATAAAGCCATCACCCCGAAAACAACATATTTTCATCTTCTGTGGTTTGGTAACTTCATGTTCTTCGACGGACTCTGGCTGGACTGAAGACGAAGCATAGTTTGAAAAATGTAAAAGTACACGGCGTCCGTCTCGCAACGGAGCCTTCAACCAAAAGGGGGCATTGCTATTCTACTCCATTGTGGATGTCCCCATTGAAATGCATGACATCCAGCGCAACGTAACAGAGTGCTTATGGGTAATGTGAATGAGGCTTTTGGCTATCATCATTTATTCGAAAAACAGTTTCCATAATCATTTGTTGCAATAAAGAAAGTTAGACAAAGTAAAAAATCCACCCCTGTCGAACGGATAAAAATGTTGTCGATCTTTAGAAAATGTATCCTATATTTGGCGTTTCCATGACATGTCGCAATGATTTGCAGTCAAACGGCACCAGCTGCTAATCAAAGTTACTAAAACAAGCACCAATTTTCAATTGGACGATTAGCTCACAGTGTTGCAAGACTGGCTCAGGGCTCCAGATAACATGTGTCCCCTTTTTCAGTTGGTGGCACCAGCCCATTATTTGGTCGCACAATTAGGCTATATTTATTGTATTTTACTGTCAAAATAGAGCTCCAGAATGTTTAGATTTTTGGGTTCAATAGAGATGAATTTCCCTTCATCTTTATGAGCATTAGGCTAATATTACATACTAGCGGCACCCTGCCCTTACAGTCGCTAAATAATTGGAAAATAATAATTTGATTCAATGCAATTCTACCCTCCTGCAAAAAAATTCTGGAGCATTTAAGAAACTCCAATAGGCCTATTTCCCGTGGGATCATGGCACTTGTTGCTTTATCAAATTCAATGTTGTGATGGCCTTTCATAACAATTAGGTTATTGTTGCTATAATTCTACTGTCAGAATAGGGCTCCATAATTGCAGATGTATTTTGTTCAATAGATTTTAATTTGCATACATCTTGTTGTGTACAAATATCACATAGGCGAATTCAACTGGGGCTAATTACTTAGGAAGGGGAAACTAAAAAAACAAAACCACAACAGCCCACTGTTTTTCGTGCGATTGCATTTTGAAATGTTGCATTTCTCTCTTCCTCCCCTTCTCTCCATCTAGGCTACTCAGAGTGCACATGGAGAAACAGGGACAGGGCAAACACTTTAACACAGGGAGGAACAGGGACAGGGCAAACACTTTAACACGGGGAGAAACAGGGACAGGGCAAACACTAACACAGGGAGAAACAGGGACAGGGCAAACACTTTAACACAGGGAGAAACAGGGACAGGGCAAACACATTAACACGGGGAGAAACAGGGACAGGGCAAACACTTTAACACAGGGAGAAACAGGGACAGGGCAAACACTTTAACACGGGGAGAAACAGGCACAGGGCAAACACTTTAACACAGGGAGAAACAGGGACAGGGCAAACACTTTAACACGGGGATAAACAGGGACAGGGCAAACACTTTAACACAGGGAGAACAGGGACAGGGCAAACACTTTAACACAGGGATAAACAGGGACAGGGCAAACACTTTAACACAGGGAGGGACAGGGCAAACACTTTAACACGGGGAGAGACAGGGCAAACACTTCAACACGGGGATAAACAGGGACAGGGCAAACACTAACACGGGGAGAAACGGACAGGGCAAACACTTTAACACGGGGGGAAACAGGGACAGGGCAAACACTTTAACACAGGGAGAAACAGGGACAGGGCAAACACTTTAACACAGGGAGGGACAGAGCAAACACTTTAACACATGGAGAAACAGGGACAGGGCAAACACTTTATTACGGGGTGAAACAGGGACAGGGCAAACACTTTAACACGGGGAGAAACAGGGACAGGGCAAACACTAACACAGGGAGAAACAGGGACAGGGCAAACACTTTAACACGGGGATAAACAGGGACAGGGCAAACACTTTAACACAGGGAGAAACAGGGACAGGGCAAACACTTTAACACAGGGAGGGACAGGGCAAACACTTTAACACGGGGAGAGACAGGGCAAACACTTTAACACGGGGTTAAACAGGGACAGGGCAAACACTAACACGGGGAGAAACGGACAGGGCAAACACTTTAACACGGGGAGAAACAGGGACAGGGCAAACACTTTAACACAGGGAGGGACAGAGCAAACACTTTAACATGGGGAGAAACAGGGACAGGGCAAACACTTTATTACGGGGTGAAACAGGGACAGGGCAAACACAAACACGGGAGAAACGGGGACAAACACTAACACGGGGTGAAACAGGGACAGGGCAAACACTTTAACACATGGAGAAACAGGGACAGGGCAAACACTTTAACACAGGGAGAAACAGGGACAGGGCAAACACTTTAACATGGGGAGAAACAGGGACAGGGCAAACACTTTAACACAGGGAGAAACAGGGACAGGGCAAACACTAACACGGGAGAAACGGGGACAAACACTTTAACACGGGGAGAAACAGGGACAGGGCAAACACTTTAACATGGGGAGAAACAGGGACAGGGCAACACTTTAACACAGGGAAAAACAGGGACAGGGCAAACACTAACACGGGGAGAAACAGGGACAGGGCAAACACTAACACAGGGAGAAACAGGGACAGGTCAAACACTTTAACACAGGGAGAAACAGGGACAGGGCAACACTTTAACACAGGGAAAAACAGGGACAGGGCAAACACTTTAACACGGGGAGAAACAGGGACAGGGCAAACACTAACACAGGGAGAAACAGGGACAGGTCAAACACTTTAACACAGGGAGAAACAGGGACAGGGCAAACACTTTAACACAGGGAGAAACAGGGACAGGGCAAACACTTTAACACGGGGAGAAACAGGGACAGGGCAAACACTTTTATGCAGGAATCAGGTTATTTGACCAAATCATGGTTTTATCTGCCCCCAAAATAGAAAGTTTTGAGTGAAGTGACCTGCTAGAATGTATAGCTGTAATTTAAAGTGTAATTTCCACCTTTGTCTACCAGCTCACATTTGTTGCCTATGCTTTAGGCCTAGTGTTTATTTGGCACATTACAGTGAGGGAAAAAAGTATTTGATCCCCTGCTGATTTTGTACGTTTGCCCACTGACAAAGAAATGATTAGTTTATTATTTTAATGGTAGGTTTATTTGAACAGTGAGAGACAGAATAACAAAATTTAAAAACGCATGTCAAAAATGTTATAAATTGATTTGCATTTTAATGAGGGAAATAAGTATTTGACCCCTTCTCAATCAGAAAGCTTTCTGGCTCCCAGGTGTCTTTTATACAGGTAACGAGCTGAGATTAGGAGCACACTCTTAAAGGGAGTGCTCCTAATCTCAGCTTGTTACCTGTATATAAGACACCTGTCCACAGAAGCAATCAAACAATCAGATTCCAAACTCTCCACCATGGCCAAGACCAAAGAGCTCTCCAAGGATGTCAGGGACAAGATTGTAGACCTACACAAGGCTGGAATGGGCTACAAGACCATCGCCAAGCAGCTTGGTGAGAAGGTGACAACAGTTGGTGCGATTATTCGCAAATGGAAGAAACATAAAAGACTGTCAATCTCCCTCGGCCTGGGGCTCCATGCAAGATCTCACCTCGTGGAGTTGCAATGATCATGAGAACGGTGAGGAATCAGCCCAGAACTACACGGGAGGATCTTGTCAATGATCTCAAGGCAGCTGGGACCATAGTCACCAAGAAAACAAATCCTGCAGCACCCGCAAGGTCCCCCTGCTCAAGAAAGCACATATACAGGCCCGTCTGAAGTTTGCCAATGAACATCTGAATGATTCAGAGGAGAACTGGGTGAAAGTGTTGTGGTCAGATGAGACCAAAATCGAGCTCTTTGGCATCAACTCAACTCGCCGTGTTTGGAGGAGGAGGAATGCTGCCTATGACCCCAAGAACACCATCCCCACCGTCAAACATGGAGGTGGAAACATTATGCTTTGGGGGTGTTTTCCTGCTAAGGGGACAGGACAACTTCACCGCATCAAAGGGACGATGGACGGGGCCATGTACCGTCAAATCTTGGGTGAGAATCTCCTTCCCTCAGCCAGGGCATTGAAAATGGGTCGTGGATGGGTATTCCAGCATGACAATGACCCAAAACACACGGCCAAGGCAACAAAGGAGTGGCTCAAGAAGAAGAACATTAAGGTCCTGGAGTGTCCTAGCCAGTCTCCAGACCTTAATCCCATAGAAAATCTGTGGAGGGAGCTGAAGGTTCGAATTGCCAAATGTCAGCCTCGAAACCTTAATGACTTGGAGAAGATCTGCAAAGAGGAGTGGGACAAAATCACTCCTGAGATGTGTGCAAACCTGGTGGCCAACTACAAGAAACGTCTGACCTCTGTGATTGCCAACAAGGGTTTTGCAACCAAGTACTAAATCATGTTTTGCAGTGGGGTCAAATACTTATTTCCCTCATTAAAATGCAAATCAATTTATAACATTTTTGACATGCGTTTTTCTGGATTTTTTTGTTGTTATTCTGTCCCTCACTATTCAAATAAACCTACCATTAAAATTATAGACTGATCATGTTTTTGTCAGTGGACAAACATACAAAATCAGCAGGGGATCAAATACTTTTTTCCCTCACTGTATGTATCTGGCTATGTATATTTTGATAATCATTATCAATATCATCGCTAGCATAGCTGGCTAACGTTAGCCTACCTCAATACAACTCGGATTTGCCTTGGATGACACAATAACATTTCAAAAGAAGAAGGCAAATAATTAGTAGGAAAACATTTTGTCATGATTGTGATGTCGCCAGATTGACTCTCTCTAAAGTCAATTTGACAACAAAGTAATATGGCAAAGTTGTTTCCTACTAATGTTTTGCCTACTTTAGCGATGTCATCGTATTTCCATGACACTATAAGTTATAAGGTAGCCTAGTGATTAGAACAGGGGTGTCGAACCCCATTTGCCCCGGGGGCCACATTCGGTCTTCAACGAGGTCCGGAGGGCCGCACTGAATTTTTTAAATATTTCCTAGCAACATTTTCACTTAAGTTTTTGCGTTTTCTACGCTCCCTGACTGTCTACTGAGTATTAGCGAGCAGAACAGTCAAGAAACTGTATGAATATATGTCCATTATCATTTCTACACAGTTTTGATTTGGTTTTAGTAATTTTAAAGTACACTGCTCAAAAAAATAAAGGGAACACTAAAATAACACATCCTAGATCTGAATGAATGAAATAATCTTATTAAATACTTTTTTCTTTACATAGTTGAATGTGCTGACAACAAAATCACAAAAAAATTATCAATGAAAATCAAATGTATCAACCCATGGAGGTCTGGATTTGGAGTCACACTCAAAATTAAAGTGGAAAACCACACTACAGGCTGATCCAACTTTGATGTAATGTCCTTAAAACAAGTCAAAATTAGGCTCAGTAGTGTGTGTGGCCTCCACGTGCCTGTATGACCTCCCTACAACGCCTGGGCATGCTCCTGATGAGGTGGCGGATGGTCTCCTGAGGGATCTCCTCCCAGACCTGGACTAAAGCATCCGCCAACTCCTGGACAGTCTGTGGTGCAACGTGGCGTTGGTGGATGGAGCGAGACATGATGCCCCAGATGTGCTCAATTGGATTCAGGTCTGGGGAACGGGCGGGCCAGTCCATAGCATCAATGCCTTCCTCTTGCAGGAACTGCTGACACACTCCAGCCACATGAGGTCTAGTATTGTCTTGCATTAGAAGGAACCCAGGGCCAACCGCACCAGCATATGGTCTCACAAGGGGTCTGAGGATCTCATCTCGGTACCTTATGGCAGTCAGGCTACCTCTGGCGAGCACATGGAGGGCTGTGCGGCCCCCCAAAGAAATGCCACCCCACACCATGACTGACCCACCGCCAAACCGGTCATGCTGGAGGATGTTGCAGGCAGCAGAATGTTCTCCACGGCGTCTCCAGACTCTGTTTACGTCTGTCACATGTGCTCAGTGTGAACCTGCTTTCATCTGTGAAGAGCACAGGGCGCCAGTGGCGAATTTACCAATCTTGGTGTTCTCTGGCAAATGCCAAACGTCCTGCACGGTGTTGGGCTGTAAGCACAACCCCCACCTGTGGACGTCGGGCCCTCATACCACCCTCATGGAGTCTTTTTCTGACCGTTTGAGCAGACACATGCACATTTGTGGCCTGCAGGAGGTCATTTTGCAGGGCTCTGGTAGTGCTCCTCCTGCTCCTCCTTGCACAAAGGCGGAGGTAGCGGTCCTGCTGCTGGGTTGTTGCCCTCCTACGGCCTCCTCCACGTCTCCTGATGTACTGGCCTGTCTCCTGGTAGCGCCTCCATGCTCTGGACACTACGCTGACAGACACAGCAAACCTTCTTGCCACAGCTCGCTTTGATGTGCCATCCTGGATGAGCTGCACTACCTGAGCCACTTGTGTGGGTTGTAGACTCCATTTCATGCTACCACTAGAGTGAAAGCACCGCCAGCATTCAAAAGTGACCAAAACATCAGCCAGGAAGCATAGGAACTGAGAAGTGGTCTGTGGTCACCACCTGCAGAACCACTCCTTTATTGGGGGTGTCTTGCTAATTGCCTATAATTTCCACCTGTTGTCTATTCCATTTGCACAACAGCATGTGAAATTTATTGTCAATCAGTGTTGCTTCCTAAGTGGACAGTTTGATTTCACAGAAGTGTGATTGACTTGGAGTTACATTGTGTTGTTTAAGTGTTCCCTTTATTTTTTTGAGCAGTGTATATTGTGTTCATTTCCCTTCACAATTTGTTGTATTATTATTATTTAATGTTCTTTTTACAGGATTGGAACCCCTGGCTGTATGTTTGACACCTCTGGGTTAGAGTGTTGGGCCAGTAACCCAAAGGTCGCCGGTTCAAATACCCGACAAGGTGAAAAATCTGTCAATGTGCCCTTGAGCAAGGCACTTAACCATCATTTACTTCAAGGGGCTCTACTACTATAGCTGACCCTGTAAAACAACACATTTCACTGCACCTATCTTATGTATGTGACAATAAAACATTTGTATTATTATTTATTTTTTGGGGATGAAACAGTCAGATTCACCCCTGAGGTGCAACCCATGTCCAGGGCACAAATAAATACTGGATGCAGCCATGGTGGTACTAGCTAACTTATGTCTGACTACAACAGTGTACTACCTAGCAGCAACAAACCCAAACCTACTCAGGGCCATAGCAAACATGTCACAGTTGGTTACATAGTGTAATGGCGTCACCGGCCTGAATCCAATCTGGAGCCTGTCAGTCTACATCTCTAAAGCATAGAATTATCTCCCAAACAAGATTATGTTATTTCTCAAGCTACATTATGTTTATAATTAAGGGATGATGAGTCTGTTTTTCTGTTAGACAAAGTGCACAGTTGGGTGCTAGACTGATTCCCTGGTCATGAACGGATGCCGGGACCTACCAGAAGGAGCAATGGTGGGTATCATAATATGTCCTGCAATGTGATTACAATGGTTTAGCCACCTCCAAAAATTATTTAATTCACTGTTCACTTGCTATTTTCACAGCTTGTCAGGCAAGACACCTGTGTTGTTGGCAGTGTCTCCCTCGACTCCTATGAAATGGACATGCCATTATGAGGCCTCTGATAGTGACCCTAGTTACTGCCCTGATGACACAGACGGCTTCATCAACAACGACAGGTAATGTGTGTTATGTGAAATGTGAAATGTTGTATTAAAAAATACCCGGCTTGATAAACTAGTACACAGTAAATTCCATAGTGTTAAATATGCAGTGTCAAAGTACATTGACTCTTACAGAGTTATTACTACAACAGTTGGAGTAAGATACCGCCCAGTGTTGGTGAAAAAGTACGTTGTTAAAAGACGCAGTGTCAGACGTACTCTGGAAAGCTCCGCCCACCTACGACTCGTCTCAAACGGACCACACATTTTCACGGCGCCATTTTCTTCATGTGGAATGACTGCGGTAAGTTTCTCCTAAGCGACTATACACACATTATTTGTCATTTTAACAGAAGCAGCATTTAAGAATTACTTTATATCGTTGCTAACAGTGCACTCTAGTTGGTTTTAGGTCTTAAAATGTCGAATTTTAAAAAGGCTAACGTTAACATGTTGTGACTGACTTCTGTCCAGTCCATGTGCCAGCAGTATTAAGCTAACGTTAATTAACATTAACTGACGAACATAACGTTCAAACTAGACAATGTCAGCCCGATTTATTGTAAGTTATGTTAATACAACGTGGAGGGGGGATTGTGTACTTCTTGTTAACGTTCAGATATTACAGGAACATAGCAAAGACTAAGGGGAGTTGGCTAAACTAGCTACAGTTAGCTACGTTAGCTTGACTGGCTAACTATGTGCGGGTGGCATGGATTTATTATGTTAACGGCGGGTAGACATTAACCTTGGACACTGCTTAAGCGGTGTGCCTTTATTTTTTTCCTGGATATTATACAAAATGACTTTCGGGTTTCAAAGCAGCAGCAGTACTGTTAAAATACTTAAGCACTATCTTAGCACACACTTATGGTGTAACGTTTAGCTAACATTATTCAATTCAATGTTATTTATATTGTCAAATCATAACAAGAGTTATCTCAAGACACTTTACAGACAGAGTAGGTCTAGACCACACTCTATAATATACCAAGACCCAACAATTGCAGTAATTGTGCGGGCAAGGCGGTAACATTAATGTTACAAGGATGAAAATCAGACGTTATCCTTTTTAATGTGTTTGACAGTAACTTCAATTTAACTGGCCATTTCTGCAAAAGTGCTGATCATTTCTCAGCACTTTGGTGGCTTGAAACAATATTTTTTCTTATATTTGAGGAAATACTGCTAAAATAAGACCATCAACTTTTTAACTGTGAGAAATTGTACTGATACTATTTGCAGGGAGCATGCTGCTTAAAGCTAAACTTGGAGATGTCCAAAAATTTGTCAGAATAACTGAGCCAAATCTGAAAGACTTTTTGATTGCAGGTAAGAATTTGACAATGTTAGTAATAACTGTCTGAATTTAGCTGTTTAAAATTGATATACTGGAATATTCCTAAAATGATGGGACATGTTAAGTTCTCAGGTTTTTGGAACTGGTCCATTTTTGTACGTCTAAATTTCTTCTGTTTTGCCCTTGGTAACTACACTTTAATTGTGGATGCATTGCTTAAGGTATAGTTATGATGCTACAAAAAAAAACATTTTAATCACTTAATAGTGTTTGTTTAAAACCTATTTTATAGGGTAAGGTAGGTGTACACAGTGAAATTATTATATAAATAATGATTTACTTTTGTTTACACAAGCTTTTATCCCTGTTTTTTCTACCATTTGCAAAGTTTGGTGTCCCAGCTGTAACAGAAGGTGTGAAAATTGTTGACAGTTCAGGGACTGAATTGGATGATGATGTTTTTGAGGATATTATAAAGGATCCCTCAACTGGGGTGCTAACCATCAAATATGACTCAGGTTTGTTTCAGTTAATTAGACTAATTAATGAATACGTTATTTCTTTGTTTTATGAAGTTCATGGTGTCTATTAAATAAGTGTCTTAGATTATGAGGGAACTATATATAATTCTTTTTCTTCTAAAAATCATGGTTAGAATCTGTCTCCATGGTGGCCTCTTCTGAGCAATCCCAACCATCATCCCTTGATACCTTGGACTCTGAGGATACAGTCATTATTTCAGATAGCCCCTCCAGAAAACGCCAGAGGCTGGATACAGAAGCCAAGCAAGTAAGACAATTCTGACATTTTAAATTCTGTTCTTGAATCTGTTCTCAGAGAATTAAAATTACATTAATATACATTGTAAATTACATGGTTTCAAAACATTTTTGAAGTCCTGATTAGGGATGTCCCGATCAAGTTTTTTTAAGCGCCCTATCCGATTAAAAAAAGTATCTGCTGATATTGAGTCCTGATCAGATACTTTTATTTATTTATTGATAATACAGTGCACACTTCGAGTACATTCAAGTTATTGTCGCTGTCTGGAGGGAGTTTCTTACCATTATTGGCTTTTTCATTGGATTTTTGTAGCACTTGCAATCTTTGAGATTGGATCGGGACATCCTCTGACATCATATTAGTTTATTTCCAGTTTATTTGCAGTGGACATAACATGCAGAATTGTTATGCATTTTGTTTTAAGTTGGTGGAATCAGCTCTTACCAACAAAACCGGTGGGGAACGTATAATAAATGAATACAACCGAACCAATGCCTTGACGGATGAAACAAGACGCAAAATGGTGAACATGCTGGCAGCTGACATGACAGAAAAGAATGGGTAATTTGTTAATAGTCCTTGTGTTCTCAATCTGTAAATCTAAATCTGAATCTAAGTGAATATGACTGCACAATCCTTTCTTCTTCAATTTTGCAGTACATCTCCACCCAGACAGGTGAAAGAAATGTATGCCAAAGGAATAGTGACCTTATTCCCGTACCTCAGTGACCCATTCTCTAAGAATGGCTATGTGAGTTGCACACAGTAATAGTTGTAATGTTAAATGCTATTGGAAGTTTTTGAATCCTACCAGACCATGTTGTTTTCAATGAAGTATCCATTTTTGTTATCCTTTCATCCTTCAAGGAGCATTATTATGATGGCGAGAGTGGAACTGGGTACTTGGCCTGGAGGATTAAAACTATTCAGAGAGGCACCGCCAAAGACAGGCGATCATCATTCGGAGGTAATACTGGAAAATGTATGGAACAAAACAGTTGCTAGATCAATAATTGCATTTGTTGCACTATTTCTCAGACATATAGTATAATGTGTAACTACATCCTTCAATTCTGCTAGCTCCCTCCCTCTTAGCAAATTTAAAGAAAATATGCATCAGAGACCTACAAAGGACTGTGACATAAGGGGGGGTTGCCTCGACACTGACTGGTCGAGGCAACCCCTGGCAAACTGGCCTTGCAAACTTTAGGGTGATTTAAACCAGTAGATGGCATTTTCATACATTTTTCAACCCACAAACTGCAGATTTCATAAATTGTGAAGAAATAATGTCAATATTAACACCAGCATTGATGCAGGGCTCCACACTAACTTTTTGTCTTGGTTGCACTTGTGCGCCTAACTTTTTTATTTAGGTGCACCAGCACAAAATGTAGGTGCACCCAAATGTTTTCCTTGCGTCGCCATTAACGCCACAATTTCAAGGTCACCTTTTTATCACGCTCCATATACATTCATATATATCATGTAACCACCCCCCCCCTTTGCTGTCCTCTGCCCCTCAGATGGCCAACACCTGTAATTTGGCCTTCTTCCCATTTGGCCTTGGCTAAACCAGCTTGCCACACTCCCTAGCATCAAACATATCATTCATATCATTTAGTTTACAGCTCAAAAAGTATATTTTACAGTGGAGTACTTCCTTTAAAAGTTAGCCAGGCTACTAAAACTTTTGACATGATTGAAATTTTCCCGTGTTGTGTAGAATCAGCCAAAGGATCAACTGGTGAAGACATGTCTGGAGGACCGACTGTCAGACGAGAATCCCAGTTTGTTCCAGAGACTGCCCTGACTGATGATGAGTGCAACAAAGCAATCTCACTGATGAAACATTCTGCTGATGCAGACACAATCAAGAAGAAAATGGAACTGACGTTTGTGTATCGCCGCAAAATGATCCTCGACCCCCAGCAGTCAAGCAACATACTGTCTGAGTTTCCACGTTTTAAAGACGTCAAAAGCTTGGTAATTATGTTATTTTGAAAATACTATGACAAGTGAATTGTTTTGTAAGACATTGTAGTGATACTAGCTAGCTAAACTAGCACGCAATACAATTTGATTGGCTGTCAAATAACTGAAATTGTCACCAACACCACCCCACTCCAGGTTGAACAGGATTTTGTTCTAATGTTCGGAGAGGATACCTCAAGCAAGCTTCTGGAAAGGTGGCCGGTCACGTTCAAGAAAAAGATCATCAAACAATGCAGAAAGCTTCCATCCACAAGTGAGCTTGAAGAACTCTTGCTGGCAGCTGATCCTCCTGAGGATGGCACTGAATTGGATGTTGACTTTGGTAAGATGCTTGTAAGCCTACCTTTTGTGTTGTATTGCAATATCAACATTATGTGTAAACATTTAAATATCAACATAATACTAAGAAGCTGGATCTGTGAAAGATTTACGAGTACGTTCTGTAGCAGTATATTGAACAAAACTTTTGAGATTTGACTCAGCCCTGTGGATGTTTTAGTTAGAGAACTTCTTGTGATGTAGAACTGCTGTCTGTCTGGGGGGTCTTTTGTAAAGAAAACAACGTAACTGAAGTGTGTTAACATTGAACTTGTGTTGTTACAGGTTGGGACAGTGATCTGTCATCGGTTTTACTGCTTATACACCTGATTCCACCCTCCGCTCAGGGTCGGAAGAGACCAGGAAAGGTTTCCGCATCCCAAGCAGAGAAACATCTTGTGGTATTCAAGAAGGTTTGTATTTTTTCTAATTTGTGGTATGAACACCTAATATTAGGCTACAAGTATTCATTCAATATTCATATTCAATAAGAGTAGTGTATTGGCTCTTTCTGCATATTCTACAACTACTTGGCCATTAACTACAGTTTTCCCTCATTTGTCTTCGCAGACCGGAACAAACATTCAAGAGCATCTCGATGCCATCACTACTAGCGCTCAGCCCTATCTCCTAGCTGTTGGAGTTAAGAAGAATGCAATCCACCAGTTCTTCATCATTATCGACAAGAATGCCATACCTTGCAGGTCAACCTCTTCTCTTGTTGCTTTTGACGAACTATTTAAGGCACATTTTGTGTTTGGCACATCCTACAACACCATGCTCCACAACATGTACACTTTCATCCAAACTACAGTGTACAGCATCGATGCTGGCAAGGTCAAAGAGAGCCCTCGTGTTGCTGAAATCAGGGCGAGGTTACTTCATTAGTGCTTGAAGTTTCTCCTCGAACATGAAGTGTTTTGTTTGTCAGGCTGAGTTATCGAGTTCAAATATGCTTGTTAGGCATTTACGATTAGTTCACGGTTACTTGCCTGGAAAAAATCTCCGTCTTAAATGTGCTCAGACTGGATGTGGCTGTGCGTTTGGTACGTTTTCTGGTTTTAGGAAACATTTAAACACAAAACACACTGAGTATATTGACCAACAGGTTGACCCTGATGTTTATTTAAGCAGCATTGGAGAGGCAGTGACCACTAATGTAGAGGAGACAGCTACAACGTCACGGACAGTTAATGAACACGAGGTAGCCACATCTACTCTGTTGAAAAAGTCCAACAGGAGCACTCTAGATATGTGTGCCTCTGCTGTTGCACAACTAAAAGCAGCTGGATTAAGTCAATCTACTGTAAATAGTTTTGTTTCCTCCATGGAAGAAGTGTTTTTTGAGATTCAAAGTCAAGCTACAGATGCAGCTTTGCAGTGCTTATCTCCACAGGAAACTGAAAATAAGAACAGAATAGAACAATCTTTGCAAAAGTTGGAAAACCCTTTCACACCCTTAAATTCAGAAGCTAAACGAAATAAACACTTCAAAGAGAAATGGGGAATCGTAGAACCTGTTGAAAAGGTGCTTGGCACAAGATTTGACAGCAGAAGAAACAAAACAACTGGGACATACGATCAGGTCGTTGTAACTGACAAGTTTGCATATATTCCTATTTTAGAAACACTAAAGGCCATTTTTCAAAACCCAGAACTTGCAGACATGTTCAAGCCCAGGCACATGCCCAAGGAAGGTGTGTATGCAGACTTGAGAGATGCCGCCTATTTTAAAAAAAGTCCCTTATTCTCTATAGAAAAAGATGCCATACAGATCCAGCTATTTTATGACGACTTTGAAACAGCAAACCCCTTGGGGTCTAAAAAGGGTATACACAAATTAGGTGCTATATACTTTACATTAAGGAATTTTCCCCCAATCTTTAATTCATCATTGATAAATATTCATTTGGGTGCTCTTTTCCATGCGCAGGACATCAAGCGTTATGGTTTTAATTTGATACTTGAGCCACTTGTCAGTGATCTTAAAGTACTCGAGACAGAGGGACTTAAAGTTCCCAGATTGAAAGATGTGATTCACGGTACCATAGTTCAGGTCACTGGTGATAATCTTGGGTTGCATGGTTTATTTGGCTTTGTGGAGTCATTTGGGGCAAGGTATTGTTGTCGTTTCTGTCTCCTTGAGAAAGATTGTTTTCAAACTGTGTTCTGTGAAGATGATCCAAAAGTTGTACTACGAACTATCGAGATGCACAAACTGCACTGTCAAACTTTACAAACAGATCCTACACTACCTCATATCTATGGTGTCAAACGCATTTGTCTGCTGAATTCACTACAGTATTTTAATACAGCCAACAATTTTTCTGTAGATATAATGCACGATATTTTAGAAGGAGTTGCTCAGTTTGAAGTCAAACTTGTCCTGCAGTACATTAAGGAAAACTTCCTAAATGCTGAACAACTGGCTGGTAGAATACATGCTTTTGACTATGGATACAATCAGCAGCGAAACCGTCCACCTAGAGTAAAGTTGTTTGATGGAAGTAATGATTTGGGGTTGAATGCTATACAGTCTTGGTGCTTATTACGTAATATGCCTTTGCTATTTGGTGATTTAATACAGTCAGATGACCAGCACTGGCATCTTCTACTTTTGCTTCTACACATTGTTAACATTGTATTTTCCCCAGTCCTTACAGAAGGCATGACCATTTACCTCAAACATTTAATCATTGATCATCATCAGCTCTTCAAGCAGTTGTTTCCTGCAATCAATCTCTTACCAAAGCATCACTTCATGATTCATTACCCTCGTAATATAAAAAACATCGGCCCAGTTCTGCACATGTGGTGCATGCGTTATGAAGCTAAACATAATTTTTTTAAGAAGCAATTAAAAAGCTTTAAAAATGTAACAAAAACATTAGCCAAAAAGCACCAAAGTTGTATGGCAATGTATCGAGAGTCCTTTAGCAAGGAAAGATTAACTTTAGGTTCGGGGAAGATGGTAACACTTAGTGAGCTCAAAGAAGGTCCCGAGATTGCTTTAAAATTTGGGTCTGTATTGTCTACCAGTGTGTTTTCTGCCAAGTGGATCAAACATCATGGTACAGAGTACCGCCGTGACTTCATTATCTGTACTGAGGTAGCATTTGAGATGCCTGTATTTTGTAAAATCAAAATTATTGCTGTGAAAGATGACTGTGTATTGCTCTGTGGAAAACTGATGGAAACAGTGTGTTTTGATTACCATTACTATGCCTTTAAGGTCAGGATGCATCCAGACAGGGTTCAAAAGGTGATCAACATTACTGAACTGTGTTACTTTAAACCTTTTGATGTTCAAATGAAGTATGGAACGACAGATTCCTCCTTGTATGTTGTTCCCTATTGCCATTTTATGGAAACCTAAGGTCAATGTTTTAAAAAGGGATTTGTATTCTTAATATATTTTAGCCTGACATAGTTGAGCTGTTAATAAAAATTTGAAATGCATTATTTTGTGGTAAGTTGTGATTTTTACTCACTTAATGGAGTATTTGGTGTAATTTGACACTAAAAAAGTGTAAAATGAATACTGCTGAGATTTATTTCCGTGACACTATACGGTGTTAGAATTTGACTCTATTTGAGCTTGTTTTTCACTGCAAGATAGTCAATTATCAACACAATAGTGTGTAACATCAACACTTATCAGAGTTATTTTAACCTTGAGTGTCAACTCCATGCAGTGTTAAACTGGACTGGAATCAAACTCAATCAGAGTTGATTTGTTATTTTAGAAGAGTAAATGATTAACTCTTCCAAGGGTAATATTTACACTCTCCAGTGTTATTTAACCTTTAGTGTAAAATTAAAATAACACTATTCAGTGTAAGCGAGTGTTAAATTTTTACTCTATTTAGAGTTAATTTAACTCTAAAATGTTAACACTATGAAAAGAGTCAAATTAACACTATTTCAGGGTGGGACCATATACACTCAGAAATAGTGTTAAATTTAACTCTTTAAGTGTTACTTTAACACTTCAAAATTTACTGTGTAGGTAATTCCCCAGCCAAGCAGATACAACTAGTAGAGTCATTTTGGTTGTGAAGTGCATTAGCAATAAGATTGCTGCAGTTGTTGGAGAAATGCCCAGTTTCCAGCCGAACATGCAACATAAAGAAGACCAGTAAGGGGGCCCTCATCAGCATCATGCAGACATGCCCTTCGCTGTGAGCATTCCTATGAATGGAACAGTCAGCCACATGTTGGCAAGTATTCGGCCAGCAACCTTCAGCTGTCAGTGGCAACAGCTTTCACAGGCTCATCATTTGTACAAATACAGAAGGTAATCCACATCATTACTTTGATACAATTGAGAACCCAATAGTGAAACATAATTTATGTAAACTGACATTATTTGTTGATTATTTCTACTTCTTAGATGCATATAATGTCCAGGGCATAACCTTGCCTGGTCGAACCAGCCTGATCGCTATGTTCACCATTCTATTTCACTTCACATTTTATGATATCTGAAGTGAAATAGAAAGGTGAATGCCTCGATCAGGTTGGTTCCACCAGGCTAATCACAACCACCATTGATAATGTAATCAGTGCTCTGTGTGTGTGTTTGTGTGTGACCGACCAGTATATTTGACGAGGGGCCAGGAGCTGATCTACGCTGCTATGAGTCTGGAGTGCCACTTTAACGCTTACCCTAACCCTTATTCTAACAGATAGTTTGTTGATAGCATGACCATCTGTAGAGCATCTATTTGGGACTATCCAAATAAAGTGTGACCAAAACTTAAAGTTTTGTTCGCAAGTATGGCCCCACCGCGATTTGGGATGATTAACAATCAATTGTATTCAGGCCTTACATAGTTATTCACACATACATTCAGCATGCAGCAATCTAACCCACACTCCTGGAACACAAGAAAGGCAATACAAATGATGAATGCCAAAAACAGTTTGATATCAGAAATAGAACAGAGACTAGCCTGGGTGCAATCTGGTGTTTCTGCTCTCTTGCCAACTCCTTATGGAATTATAGTGCAAAACATTTGGCTTGACAATAAAAAAAGGATTAGGCAAAAGTACAATCAGATCTCGGACCAGGACAGACTAAATGTTAATTTGAAATACCGGCATTAATGGCAATGTACATATCATAACAATCAGTCTCGTCTGAAAAACAGTAATTCAGAACAATAGACATCATTCAGAACAATCACATCACACAACTAGTAACTAGTGAGAGGCAGAAGTTAGATTTCTACATTATCCTACATCATCCTTTCTAATCCAGCATCTGAAATAATCAGCCTGCCAAGTGTTTTTATTGATTAGATTTTTTAAAGTGTTTTTATTGATGTGTGTATACCACCATACTACATGGAAGCCAAGGGAAGCCAGGCTTCCCCAAAAATTTGACCAAGAAAAAAAGAAAAAATATAAAATAATGTATCTTTAGTGTCTCTGTGTGGTCATAATTTTCCTTCCTTCAAAAGGTGTCGACATACTTTTGTATATATAGTGTATGTTGTAATATGGCTTTTTTTCCTGGCTTTGCTTCCCCAGTGATTCTACCCACACACCACTACTGCTACTAATACAAATACACTGACAATGCCAAAATACAGATAAGACAACCAAGATGACCTGACTAGCCTGTCTGAAATATAAAGCTTAATATTACTTACCATGCCTTTACTGAACCTCATGCACACATACAGTGCCTTCAGAAAGTATTCAGACCCCATGACTTTTTCTACATTTTGTTACGTTACAGCCTTATTCTAAAATGGATTTAAAAAAAAGATATCCTCAGCAATCTACACACAATACCCCATAATGACAATGCGAAACAGGTTTTTAGAAATTGTAGCTAATTAAAAAAAGAAAAAGAAAAAAGAAATACCTTATTTACATAAGTATTCAGACCATTTGCTATGAGACTCAAAATTGAGCTCAGGTGCATCCTGTTTCCATTGATCATCCTTGAGATGTTTCTACAACTTGATTGGAGTCCACCTGTGGTAGTGCATGTCAGAGCAAAAACCAAGCCAGAGCTCAGAGACAGGATTGTGTCGAGGCACAGATCTGGGGAAGGGTACCAAATGTTTTCTGCAGTATTGAAGGTCCCCAAGAACACAGTGGACTCCATCATTCTTAAATGGAAGAAGTTTGGAACCACCAAGACTCTTCCTAGAGCTGGCCGCCCGCCCAAACTGAGCAATCGGGGGAGAAGGGCCTTGGTCAGGGAGGTGACCAAGAACCCGATGGTCACTCTGACAGAGCTCTAGAGTTGCTTTGTGGAGATGGGAGAACCTTCCAGAAGGACAACCATCTCTGTAGCACTCCAACAATCAGGCCTTTATGGTAGAATGGCCACACGGAAGCCAATCCTCAATAAAAGGCACATGACAGACCGCTTGGTTTGCCAAAAGGCACCTAAAGACTCTCAGACCATAAGAAACAAGATCCTCTGGTCTGATGAAACCAAGATTGAACTCTTTTGCCTGAATGCCTAGCATCACGTCTCAAGGAAACCTGGCACCATCCCTGAACGGAGCAAAGTACAGAGAGATCCTTGATGAAAACCTGCTCCAGAGCGCTCAGGACCTCAGACTGGGGCGAAGGTTCACCTTCCAACAGGACAACGACCCTATGCACACAGCCAATACAACGCAGGAGTGGCTTTGGGATAAATCTCTGAATGTCCTTGAGTGGCCCAGCCAGAGCCTGGACTTGAACCCGATCAAACATCTCTGGAGAGACCTGAAAATAGCTTTGCAGCAACGCTCCCCATCCAACCTGACAGAGCTCGAGAGGATCTGCAGAGAACAATGGGAGAAACTCTCCAAATACAGGAATGCCAAGCTTGTAGCGTCATACTCAAGAAGACTCAAGGCTGTAAACGCTACCAAAGGTGCTTCAACAATGTACTGAGGAAAGGGTCTGAATACTTATGTAAATGTAATATTTCAGTTTTATATTTTTAATACATTTGCAAACATTTCTAAAAACCTGTTTTTGCTTTGTCATTATGGGGTATTGTGTGTAGATTGATGAGGGAAAAAAACAATTTAATACATTTTAGAATAAGGCTGTAACGTAACAAAATGTGGAAAAAGTCAAGAGGTCTGAATACTTTCCAAATGCACTGTATATGTACAAACCTACCTCAATTTCCTCATACCCCTGCACATCGACTCAGTACTGGTACCCAGTACTGTACATAGCCAAGCCATCATTGCTGATTGTGTATTTATTCCTCATGTTACTATTTCTTTATTCTCGATTGTTGGGAAGGGTCAGAAAGTAAGCCTTTCACTGTTAGTCTACACCTTTTGTTTTTTACGAAGCATTTGACAATAAAACATATTTCTGGTTAGATGCTGATCCTCTTCTTCGCATAGGTCAGAGCCCACGATTTCGATGCGAGGTGAACAATTTGCCATTTGAATTCAAAACTGTGGATTCGTACAATCATACACCGAGATCCGTTCAGGATAGGACCCGTGCGGTGCGCAATGTTAAAGTCAAGGGATCTGAATACTTTCCGAATGCACTGTACCAGCCAAAGCCCACTTCTTCTCAAGACCATGAAAAGACCACAATGTGCTTCATTCACTAACATGCCCAATTTATCCCACTAACATTCCCCAAACCTTTCCTGACCAACTCATAACACCCCCCCCCTCCCCTCCCCTCCCCTCCCCATACAATAAAACAAGACAAACCATACCAGGACGGCTGAGAAGTCAACGTTGCTCCTGGAGGTAAAATCAGCTGTGTCACCTTGGAGAGACAGGATGCCACTCCTTCCCATGTGTTAACGCTCAGTGACTGGTGAGCCGGAGGGGAGAAGCAAATTCAGTAGTGTTGCAAGAGCTAGGTCAAATTGCTGGCAGGGCACAGCCCCGGTTATCGACGGTTACGCATACTGACTGGGCCAGCCATAGCTCACACTCACAGGCAGGCACAGCTCTTAAAGGAATAATCCACTCAAAAACTATATTAAACTATACTAATTTTTTTTAATTAGTCCACTGTTGATACAGTCCCAAAATGTTTAGCATTTCAGCAATCAAGCTTTCAAGATGTATTGTCACTTGCCACATCATCATGATGCAAAGGCATTTACAACTTTATTCAGGCTCCCGTGCGTCAGCCCACCACTATAACATCACCAAGCAAGAGTGTCAGGCTTCGGGTTTCTGTTGAGTGCCTTTAGGGAACTTCAAATAAATGTGTATCTGAATGGAAGCATGCAGACACTTTTTCCTGTTCATCCAGTTTAGCATTATCCCATCAGCATCTTCACAAACCAGTTTTGGGAGTGTGGTAGATTCTGCTTATTACCTTAAAGCTGCAATATGTAACTTTTTGGGCAACCCGACCAGATTCACATAGAAATGTGTGCTATAGATCTGTCATTCTCATTGAAAGCAAGTCTAAGAAGCTGTACATATGTTCTATGTGCGCTATTTCTATGCTTCCTGTTCTTAAGTTACGTTTTTGCATCTTTTAGTTTTGGCTTTGTACACCAGCTTCAATCAGCTGAAAATACAATATTGTTGGTTATTGAAAATATATTTCACAGCGGTTTAGATGGTACAATGATTTTCTACACTCTACTGCTCTATTCTCTTTTGCTTGTTTTGACACATAAACTGAAATTTGGTGTCAGGTGCTGATGTGGATGTGGTGTAGGAGTCAGGCGCAGGACACAGAGGCTTAGTCCAACAGACTTTACTTGTCATAAAGTGACAAAATACAAAATACGGGCCTCGAACAAACAGAGGCGAGCGATTACGCAAACTGTGCGTAAAAACACCAAAACAAATAAACAGAGCAGAAACTCGCAGCTCCTACGGACAGGCGGACAATAACACACAACACAAGACTAACCAAACGAGAAACTTATAGGAGACATAATCAACCAAACAGGAAACAGGTGTACACAATCAGACAAAACCAAACAGACATCGAAAACATCAAACGGTGATAGCTAGTACTCCAGGGACGACGACCACCGAAGCCTGCCCGAATAAGGAGGAGGGGCAGCCTCGGCCGAAACCGTGACAGTACCCCCTCCTTGACGCGCGGCTCCAGCCGTGCGCCGACCCCGGCCTCGGGGACGACCAGGAGGACACGGAGCAGGGCGCGTAGGGTGTCCACGGTGGAACTCCGTCAGGAGAGACGGGTCTAGGATGTCTCTCCTCGGCACCCAGCACCGTTCCTCCGGACCGTACCCCTCCCACTCCACGAGATATTGGAGACCCCCCATCCGACGTCTCGAATCCAAGATGGACCGAACTGTGTACGCCGGAGCCACCTCGATGTCCAGTGGGGGCGGAGGAGTCTCTCTTATCTCATCGTCCTGGAGTGGACCAGCTACCACCGGCCTGAGAAGAGACACATGGAACGAGGGGTTAATATTCTTATAATCAATAGGCAGTTGTAACCTGTAACACACCTCGTTCAATCTTCTCAGGACTTTAAAAGGCCCCACAAACCGCCGACCCAGTTTCCGGCAGGGCAGGCAGAGGGGTAGGTTTCTGGTAGAGAGCCAGACTCGATCACCAGGTGCGTACACCGGCCCCTCACTGCGGTGGAGATCGGCGCTCGCTTTCTGACGACGGATGGCCCGCTGCAAGTGGACGTGTGCAGCGTTCCACGTCTCCTCCGAGCGCCGCACCCACTCATCCACCGCAGGAGCCTCGATCTGGCTCTGCTGCCACGGTGCCAGAACCGGCTGGTAACCTAACACACATTGGAAAGGGGTTAGATTGGTTGAGGAGTGGCGGAGAGAGTTCTGGGCCATCTCTGCCCAGGGGACATACCTCGCCCACTCCTCCGGCCGGCCCTGGCAATACGATCTAAGAAACCTACCCACATCCTGGTTCACACGTTCCACCTGCCCATTACTCTCCGGGTGGTAACCCGAGGTCAGGCTCACTGAGACCCCCAAACGCTCCATAAACGCCCTCCAGACTCTGGAGGTAAACTGGGGACCTCGATCAGACACTATATCCTCGGGTACCCCGTAGTGCCGGAACACGTGGGTGAATAGTGCTTCGGCGGTCTGTAGGGCAGTAGGAAGACCCGGCATTGGGAGCAGACGAGAGGCCTTAGAGAACCGATCCACAACGACCAGTATAGTAGTACTCCCCTGTGAGGGGGGAAGGTCTGTGACGAAATCCACCGAGAGGTGAGACCATGGTCGTTGTGGAACGGGCAGGGGTTGTAACTTTCCCCTGGGCAGGTGTCTAGGCGCCTTACACTGGGCGCACACCGAGCAGGAGGAGACATAAACCCTCACATCCCTGGCTAACGTTGGCCACCAGTACTTAGCGCTAAGGCAGTGCACAGTCCAGCCAATACCAGGATGTCCAGAGGAGGGTGACGTGTGAGCCCAATATATCAGTCGATCCCGAACCTCGAGCGGAACGTACGTCCGACCCACCGGGCACTGTGGAGGACTAGGGTCGGTACGCAACGCCCGCTCGATTTCAGCATCGACCTCCCACACTACCGGTGCCACCAGACAAGACTCCGGCAGTATGGGAGTGGGCTCAACGGACCTCTCCTCCGTGTCATACCGCCGAGACAGTGCGTCTGCCTTACCGTTCTGGGACCCAGGGATGTACGTGATCTTAAATACGAACCGGGCTAAAAACATGTTCCACCGCGCCTGGCGAGGGTTCAATCTCCTAGCTGCCCGGATGTACTCCAGGTTACGGTGGTCAGTCAAAATGAGAAAAGGGTGTTGAGCCCCCTCAAGCCAATGCCTCCACACCTTTAGGGCCTGTACCACGGCTAACAGCTCCCTGTGCCCTACGTCATAATTTCGCTCCGCCGGGCTGAGCTTTTTGGAGTAAAAAGCACAGGGGCGGAGTTTAGGTGGCGTGCCGGACCGTTGCGAAAGTACGGCCCCAATACCGGCCTCTGACGCGTCAACCTCTACCTGAAATGGTAAAGCGGGATCCGGATGCGCCAGCACCGGAGCCGAAGTAAACAGGTCCTTCAGTCTCCCAAAAGCCCTGTCCGCCTCGGCTGACCACTGCAAACGCACCGGACCCCCCTTCAACAGAGACGTTATGGGAGCTGCCACCTGTCCAAAACCCCGGATAAACCTCCGGTAGTAATTTGCAAACCCCAAAAACTGCTGCCCCTCTTTAACAGTGGTTGGAGTTTGCCAATTACGCACGGCTGACACTCGGTCAACCTCCATCTTCACCCCTGACGCAGACAACTGATAACCCAAAAAGGAGATCGACTCCTGGAAAAACAGACATTTCTCTGCCTTGACATACAGGTCGTGCTCCAACAGCCTCCTCAACACTCGGCGCACCAGGGCTACATGCTCGGCTCGGGTAGAAGAGTACACAAGAATGTCATCAATGTACACGACCACACCCTGCCCCTGCATGTCCCTGAAGATCTCATCTACGAAGGATTGGAAGACTGAAGGAGCGTTCATCAACCCGTATGGCATGACGAGATACTCGTAATGACCTGAGGTGGTACTAAATGCTGTCTTCCATTCATCGCCCCCTCTAATGCGCACCAAGTTGTATGCGCTCCTGAGATCTAGTTTTGTGAAGAAACGCGCCCCGTGCAATGACTCCGTCATAGTCGCAATCAGCGGGAGTGGATAACTGTATTTCACCGTGATCTGATTGAGACTACGGTAATCAATGCACGGGCGCAAACCTCCATCCTTCTTCTTCACAAAAAAGAAGCTTGAGGACGCAGGGGAAGTGGATGGCCGTATGTATCCTTGTCTCAGAGATTCGGCTATGTAAGTCTCCATAGCTCTCTTCTCCTCTTGAGACAGAGGATACACATGGCTCCGTGGAAGCGCTGCTCCTGCCTGGAGGTCTATCGCACAATCTCCCTGCCTATGAGGAGCTCCAGGGCGAACTCCTGCAACTGCGTCGCCCTCGATTTACTGAACACGATTGCCAAATCCTCATACTCAGGGGGAATGTGCAGTGCGGGCACCTGGTTTGGACTCTCCACCGAGGTCGCCCCCACGGAAACACCTAGACATCGCCCCACACACTGGGCAGACCACTCCTTAAGAGCCCTCTGTTGCCACGAAATAGATGGATTATGGGTAATCAACCAGGGAAGCCCCAACACCACCGGATACGCAAGAGAGTCAATCAGATATAGCTGAATAGTTTCCTCATGACCCCCCTGCGTCCTCATCCTAAGGGGCGCTGTGACCTCCCTAATCAACCCCGATCCCAAGGGACGGCTGTCTAAAGCCTGGACAGGAAATGGGGCGTCGACTGGAAGAAGGGGAATTCCTAGTTTTAAACAAAAACGTCGATCAACAAAATTCCCAGCTGCGCCTGAATCTACTAGCGCCTTATGCTGGGAATGAGGTGCAACCTGTGGAAAATGTACAGGTAAACAGACGTGCACAACAGAGAGCTCTGGGTAAGTGGGATGCCTACTCACCTGGAATGACTCCCCAGTGCGTGGCCTGTTGTCCTCTCCCCTAGGAGACCCTCCCCAGCACCTGGCCGCAGTGTGCCCTCCACGGCCACAGTTGGTGCAGGGGACAGCCCCCCTCAGGCTCCTCCTCCTCCTCTCTCTAGCGCCAGCACCTCCGAGCTCCATAGGGCTCGGCTCGGAGGTGCTGGAGGGTGGAATGGACGACCCCCACTCGGAACGTCCGCGGGTTGCCAGCAGGGTGTCAAGCCGGATGGACATGTCCACCAGCTGGTCGAAGGTGAGGTGGGCATCCCTGCAGGCCAACTCTCGACGGACGTCCTCCCGTAGACTACATCGGTAGTGGTCGATGAGGGCCCGCTCATTCCACCCTGCATCCGCCGCTAGAGTCCGGAACTCCAGGGCGAACTCCTGTGCACTCCTCCTCCCCTGTCGGAGGTGGAACAGACGCTCCCCCGCCGCCTTCCCCTCAGGTGGATGGTCGAACACTGCCCTGAAGCGGCGGGAGAACTCCGCGTAGGTGATGGTGGCGGCGTCTATTCCCCTCCATTCGGCGTTGGCCCACTCCAACGCCTTGCCGGTGAGACAGGAGATGAGGGCGGAGACGCTCTTGTATCCCGAGGGCGCCGGGTGTATGGTGGCCAGGTAGAGTTCCACCTGCAGGAGGAACCCCTGACACCCGGCTGCGGTACCATCATATGCCCTCGGGAGCGAGAGCCGAATACCACTGGGTTCCGGTGCTGGAAGAGGAGGACTGGCCGATGGTGATGGTAAGGTGTGCGGAGGTGTGGGCACCTCTCCGGTGACCAAACGGCGCAGAGTGTTAGACACCTCGTTCATGGCGGCCCCAAGTTGCCGGATCATGGTGTCCTGATCGCTGATCCGTTCCTCCAGCGACTTGGGTGCCGCCGCTGCTCCTGCTGACTCCATGGGGGTGTGTTATTCTGTCAGGTGCTGATGTGGATGTGGTGTAGGAGTCAGGCGCAGGACACAAAGACTTAGTCCAACAGACTTTACTTGTCATAAAGTGACAAAATACAAAATACGGGCCTCGAACAAACAGAGGCGAGCGATTACGCAAACTGTGCGTAAAAACACCAAAACAAATAAACAGAGCAGAAACTCACAGCTCTTACGGACAGGCGGACAATAACACACAACACAAGACTAACCAAACGAGAAACTTATAGGAGACATAATCAACCAAACAGGAAACAGGTGTACACAATCAGACAAAACCAAACAGACATCGAAAACATCAAACGGTGATAGCTAGTACTCCGGGGACGACGACCGCCGAAGCCTGCCCAAACAAGGAGGAGGAGCAGCCTCGGCCGAAACCGTGACATTTGGCGGACTATTAGAATTTTAGCAACCAGAAAATGGCGGAGCGATTTCTGCATATGCACCTTTAAAGGGAAAAATTATACCACTGATTTATATGCTAATTATGTAAATGAAAACGAGTGCTCTGCTATTTGTAAATAATCTCAGTTAAGTTTCAGTCTCACTTTCAGTAACACCAGTTATGTGTAGGCTAAGTTTCAGGCATTTATTTTACGCCTGCTACGTTAGGTTAGTGAGTAGGTAACGTGGGTACAGGGAGGGGCTAAAGCTGAAATTGTAGAGCAGAGAGGTACCGAGGCAACGACACACTAGGCTCCTTATGTAGACACTCTCAAGCTGCTGCTAGTGGGGATCCCTCTGTGTGTGTGTGTGTATACCAGGAAGGGAAGGAGGGTGTGGGGATGTCAGAGCACCGGGTAGCCAGAAAGCCGCCCTTCACACACAAACACACACAGATGCGCCCTCACACACACACTCATGTGTGTGCTCACACACACATGCATGTGCACACGCAAAAACACACACACACAACCGCTCTGCCTTCATAGTAACCCTGGACGTACACACACATTCCCTCTAATTCCAGTGCTTTGGCACTGAGGACCCAATGAACACACACTTGAAGAGTTACACACTCACACACCTATTCCCTAAAGGCATTATACTGCACACAGTGTTCTCTAAGATACTTTGTAAGAGAACACAGAATCCTGTTTGTGAATCATTAAGACAGACGTCAATTCAAAGTCTATTCCACGTTGGTTCAACATAATTTCATTGAAATTATGTGAAAACAACGTTGATTCAACCAGTGTGTGCCCAGTAGGTGATGTGTTGCAAGCAGGCATTTGCCCCAGCACATTTGTTTTATTTGGTTTAATAAGACATTTTAACGCAAAAACATTGAAAAAAAATGGACAAAGTAGGCCTACTATTTTTTAGACTAACTTGCCTTGCCTTCGTCATTTGTCAACTCACACACTATGTCCTTCTGATAAAAGTGCTACAGTTTGTGTGTGTGTGTCACAATCGTTATGAAAAGCGGACCAAGGCGCAGCGTGATATGCGTACATTCTTTTATTAAGTACACACACGAACAAAAACAAACGATACGTGAAGTCCTAGGTTAAACACCAAAACAAACCTTACGGAACAAGATCCCACAAAGAACAGTGCCAAACAGGCTGCCTAAGTATGGTCCTCAATCAGAGACAACAAGCAACAGCTGCCTCTGATTGGGAACCACCCTGGCCAACATAGAAATACATGAACTAGAACAAAACATAGAAAATGACACATAGAAAATCCACACCCTGGCTCAGCATATAAGAGTCCCCAGAGCCAGGGCGTGACAGTGTGTGTGTTTTGACCAATCAGATTCACTGAAAACACAGGTCGTGGCATGGCGCATGCTCTCCACTTCCCTCCGGTATTATTTTAGCAAAAGGGAAAACTCTTTACAGAAATGTTGTAGCAGCTAAACCTAAACATTAGCAATCAGATAACCTGTATTAGTCTGATCAACTGTAGGCCTGAGGTGCGTTCAGTTCGCTTGAACGTTTGCTACGTTGCGGAACACGTTTCCCCAAAACGTTAAAGAATCGATCAAATCAAATGTTATTTGTCACATGCTTCATAAACAAAAGGTGTAGACTAACAGTGAAATGCTTACTTACGGGTCCTTTTCCAACAATGAGTTAATTGATAAAAGTCACCTTGTCCGAGAGAGATTTATATGGTTATCAAAACGTCACGCCAGGGTAAACCTACACAAAACACAGCCCTTATTTTAAGTGTTTCTAAAATCCCCTATGGGGAAAATGAATGGTGGAAAAACGATTGGAACCATTTCCCTGTTTGACCGCTAGGTTTTATGGGTATTATGACACCTCCACTGTGGGGCTGTCACATTCCCCAACCCACAACCCAATCCCTCCCCATTTTTCAATTAGTCGTTTAGTACAGCACCATTTCCGTTCAATTGAATGTTCCAGAACGTAAAAACGTACTGAACGCAGACCTGGTGTACAAAACCCCTCCCACTCCCCTGCTACTTGGAGGGAAGCCTGCTCCTTATTGGCCGCCACACACCTCAATCAATGTAATCAACCAGATCACGTCCATCTGAAAGAGGTGGGGCTATTCCTTTATATGCCCCCTAGTTTCTGGTGTAAAGCAGACTGAAGCAGGTTTCCCGCTAGGATTTTGCCTGTGCTTAGCTCCATCCTGTTTCTTCTCATTCTGAAACTCCCCAGTCTTTGCCGATGTCAAGCATACCCATAACATGATGCAGCCACCACCATACCTTGAAAATGAGGAGGCAGTTACTCAGTCAGTGACGTGTTGTGTTGGATTTGCCCCAAACATAAGGCTTTGCAGTTAAGGCAAAAAGTGTATTCCTTTGCCGTGCTTTTTTGCAGTATTACATTAGTACCTTGTTGCATACATATGCATGTGTTGGAATATTTTATTCTGTATATTGTTATTCTTGTCACTCAGTCATTTAGGTCATTATTGTGGAGTCACTGTTGTTGATCCATCCTCAGTTTATTCCCATCACAGCCATTGAACTGTTTAGCTGTTTTAAAATCACCAATGGCCTCATGGTGACATCCCTAAGCAGTTTCCTTCCTGTCTTGCAGCTCAGTTCAGAAGGACGATTGCATCTTTGATGTGTCTGGGTGATTTAATACATTATCCACAGCATGATTATTAACTTGACCATGCTTAAAGATATATTAAATGTCTGATTTGTTATTGTTACCCATCTACCAATCACTACCCTTTATGAGGCGTTCGAAAAGCTCCCTGGTCTTTGTAGTTGAATCTGTGCTTGAAATGTAATACTTGACTGACGGACCTTACAGATGTTGTACAGTGCCTTGCAAAAGTATTCATCCCCCTTCGCATTTTTCCTATTTTGTTACATTGCAACCTGTAATTTACATTGATTTTTATTTGGATTTAATGTAATGGACATACACAAAATAGTCAAAATTGGTAAAGTGAAATAAAAAGAATAACTTGTTTCAAGAAATTCTAAAAAATAAATTACGGAAAAGTGGTGCGTGCATATGTATTCACCCTTTTGATATGAAGCCCCTAAATAAGATCTGGTGCAACCAATTACCTTCAGAAGTCAGGCAAGGACGGCAATAATCAGAGAGGCAACAAAGACACCAAAGATAACCCTGAAGGAGCTGCAAAGCTCCACAGTGGAGATTGGAGTATCTGTCCATAGGACCACTTTAAGCTGTACACTCCACAGAGCTGGGCTTTACGGAAGAGTGGCCAGAAAAAAGCTATTGCTTAAAGAAAAAAATAAGCAAACGCGTTTGGTGTTTGCCAAAAGTCATGTGGGAGACTCCCCAAACATATGGAAGAAGGTACTCTGGTCAGATGACACTAAAATTGAGCTTTTTGGCCATCAAGGAAAACGCTATGTCTGGCGCAAACCCAACACCTCTCATCACCCCGAGAACACCATCCCCACAGTGAAGCATGGTGGTGGCAGCATCATGCTGTGGGGATGTTTTTCATCGGCAGGGACTGGGAAACTGGTCAGAATTGAAGGAATGATGAATGGCGCTAAATACAGGGAAATTCTAAAGCAACACTCGAGTGGTTTAAGGGGAAACATTTAAATGTCTTGGAATGGCCTAGTCATGGCCCAGACCTCAATCCAATTGAGAATCTGTGGTATGACTTAAAGATTGCTGTACACCAGCAGAACCCATCCAACTTGTAGGAGCTGGAGCAGTTTTGTCTTGAAGAATGGGCAAAAATCCCAGTGGCTAGATGTGCCAAGCATATAGAGACATACCCCAAGAGACTTGCTGCTTTTATTGCTGAAAAAGGTGGCTCTACAAAGTGTTGACTTTGGGGGGGTGAATAGTTATGCACGCTCAAGTTTTCTGTTTTTTTGTCTTATTTTGCATCTTCAAAGTGGTAGGCATGTTGTGTCAAGGGGGGTGAATACTTTTGCAAGCCACTGTATGTATTGGGGACAGAGGAAGTGGTAGTCATTTAAATAATCATGTCAACCCCTATTTCACACAGTGAGTCCATATAACTTGTGTGATTGTTAAGCCAAATTTGACTTCTGAACTAATTTAGGCTTGCCTAAACAAGGGGGTGAATACTTAAGCAATTACTATTTTAGTTATTACATTTTTATTAATTTGTAAAACAAGATGTAGAATTTTGTGTAGATCATTGATAAAAAATTACAATTAAATCTATTTCAATCCCACCTTGTAACGCAATAACATTTGAAAAAAGTTCAAGGGGGTGAAGACTTTCTATAGGCACTGTAGATGTATATTGTCTGATAGATTGTTGTGCATGTACAGTAAGTTCACTTCCCTTGTTTGCTAATTGTGGAGCATTTCAGTTTGGTTATGATTTCCTTTTATTTCCCATGCGTGTCTGTTTGTACCTAGACAAACCATTTACATCACTATCATATTTCATCTCCTGTTAGCTGTGACATTTGAAGCCTACAAAAGACCCGACAAACCTGTTCTAAAAACAAAAAAATATCAAAAGTAGGGCTGGGAATTGTCAGGGACCTCACAATATTATCACGATACTCACAGTGCCTGTAGAAAGTCTACACCCCCTGTAAAAACGGCCAGCTCATCTCCTTTCCAAGACCCCCAACTTTCTTGTTGTTTTCCTATTGGAAGAAGGTCACGCCAATCAACATAATTGTATTAGCCAATCAGCAGCCTTTTTACCCTACCAGGCAGGGCCTCAGGCAGTCTCTAGTTTGCATTCTGATGACCAACCTGTTTTTCTCTCCTGCTTATTCTACCTCCTTAGAAGAAATTGCTTTTCTTTCTGATGTTTATTGTGCGTGCAGCTAAATGTAAGTGCCGAAATCCTGATGTCTTGTTGTTTGGAGCTAAATAGTGTCTGTTGTAAATATGTACAGTACCAGTCAACAGTTTGGACAAACCTACTCATTCAAGGGTTTTTCATTATTTTACATTGTAGAATAATAGTGAAGATATCAAAACTATGAAATAACACATATGGAATCATGTAGTAACCAAAAATGTTTTATATTTGAGATTCTTCAAATAGTCACCCTTTGCATTGATGACAGCTTTGCACACTCTTGGCATTCTCTCAACCAGCTTCATGAGGTAGTCACCTGGAATGCATTTCAATTAACAGGTGTGCCTTCTTAAAAGTTGAGTGTGGAATTTCTTTCCATCTAAATGCATTTGAGCCAATCAGTTGTGTTGTGACAAGGTAGGGGGGGTATACAGAAGATAGCCCTATTTATTTGATAAAAGATCAAGTCCATATTATGGCAAGAACTGTTCAAATAAGCAAAGAGAAACGACAGTCCATCATTACTTTAAAATAATAAAAATAAATAATATGCCATTTAGCAGACACTTTTATCCAAAGTGACTTACAGTCATGCGTGCATACATTTTTGTGTATGGGTGGTCCCGGGGATCGAACCCACTACCTTGGCATTACAAGCGCCGTGCTCTACCAGCTGAGCTACAGAGGACCACATGAATGTCAGTCAATATGGAACATTTAAAGAACTTTGAAAGTTTCTTCAAGTGCAGTCGCAAAAACCATCAAGCACTATGATGAAACAATGTAAAAAAAATTGTAAAAATAAAGAAAAACCCTTGAATGGTAGTGCACCATTTGTGTTAAACTTGCTAGCTAGCTAGCTCGCGTACTCCCGCTAGCGTTAGCATTAGCATTGTCACTCGGAATGCATTACTATTTAGCATGCTTATTAGCGATTAGCATTTATTAGCATTTGTCTGTGGTGCTAGGCTATTTCCGGTTGTAGATCGCTCATGCTTATTATGTTTTATAATGTTTAGATATTTCTACATTGCTCTATTGTTCTTTGTGCATCTAGCATGTGTTTGGGTCCACATAGCCTGTTTATTTGTTGACATGCAAATAGGCATATTTTTCCCATACTGTGCTATAGCCTAAGTTCTCCTCTTTTCTTTACAGAACCACAATTAGTATCAGAGAGAGTGGTGTTGTGTGTGTGTGTGTGGATCTTCAATAAACCCTTGAACTGGAACTACTGCTTCCTCGTGTTCTGAACGGACACCCTGTTGTGGTTGCTACCGGCCTAAAATCCAGCACCTAAGTTTTCTATCCCTTTTTATTGGTCCTTCAAATTCATAAACAACACATATGTTTCACCCCCCTTGGATTTCTTCACATTTTATTGTTACAAAGTGGATTAAAATGAATTTGTCACCTAGCGTCTATGCACCCTGTCTCATTTCAAGTAACTCGCTGCAGTCTTAAAGAAACTTTAACTCATATGTCCCCTGTAGCTCAGTTGGTAGAGCATGGCGCTTGCAACGCCAGGGTTGTGGGTTCGTTTCCCATGGGGGGCCAGTATGAAAATGTATGCACTCACCAACTGTAAGTCGCTCTGGATAAAAGCATCTGCTAAAATGACTAAAATGTAAATATACTTTGCATAGAAACCCAAATAAAAGCATGTAGATAGAAAGATGTGTGTGTCATGTATCCTAGAATGGAGGTTTAAAAACGACAGCTGCATATTAGCCAATATGGCATAGCCTACACATATAGCATACCCTGCGATACAATCTTCTCTTAAAACAGTTGTACAATGTGCTCTGCAATAAGATAACCAGTGGTCGGCATGCATAATGTTGGATGCATTGGAATATAAGGTATGGAGAATTATAAAGAGCCTGTAGGATTATAGAAAAATCAGTTGGGAAATGAATGTTTGAGCTTCAAAATACTAAATGTTCGGTGAATGTGAGCATTTAGGTGGTTTAAATGATTAACTTTCCTGCTATCCTTGTAAAAGTTGACGGTGCCAAAATCTTGCCAATTAATTCATTATTCTACGTGTGAGACATGTTTTCCATAATGTATGTTTCATGCAGATACATTAGAACAAAGAACCCCATCACATTTATACATTTTAGTCATTTAGCAGACGCTCTTATCCAGAGCGACTTACAGTTAGTGAGTGCATACATTTTCATACTGGCCCCCCGTGGGAAACGAACCCACAACCCTGGCGTTGCAAGCGCCATGCTCTACCAACTGAGCTACAGGTGTTTCACCATTTATAGAGTATGGAGTCAAATAGCAAAGGTGTCTCATGCAGTTTTTGAATTATCTAAATATAGTGTAACATTCCAATCAATGTATATCAAGTGCCGTGGAGAGCACAATCTTACAATGTTGCGGTCCAGAAATGAGAGCTTCACCATCTATGCCAAAAGCCTGGGTCTCTGATGGAGACTGTTGAACTGTCATCAACGCATGCTTTAGCATTCCCCCTTCTCTCTAGGAACATTTGTGTGTCCAAGCCCCATAGGCATATCGAAAGGATTCCACCCTGGTCACCAATGTAGCTGTCAGATGTAGAGACAAGTGCCTTAGCCGAATGCAATCTGTAGTTTGTGTGGTCGAGAGACGAGAACTCTATTGCAAAAGCTTGGCTCCTGACGGGGACAATTGGAATTCTCCCACTGCATGTTACCATAGTAAAATAATATGTTTGTCACCTTAGAATGGCGCCGGAGAAGATGGCTGCCGTTTTACAGCCCTCTAACCAATTGTACTATTATGTGTGTTTTTCCGCATTATTTGTAACTTATTTTGTACATAATGTTTCTGCCATCGTCTCTTATAACCAAAAAGAGCTTCTGGATATCAGGACAGCGATTACTCACCTCGTATTGGACGAAGATTTTTACTTCAACGGGGCGGCCGCGAAGGATATCCTACAGACACCCGACAAGGCCCAAATCCCCGTCATTCACATGAGGAAGAGACAGAGATATTGTGGACGTAGGTCGGGTACCTTGTAAGGATCCGACGGCGAGCGAGTAAACTGCCGCTCCCATCAATCCTATTAGCCAATCTTCAATCATTTGAGAATAAATTGGATGACCTAAGATTACGGTTATCCTACCAACGGGACATTAAAAACTGTAATATCTTATGTTTCACCGAGTCGTGGCTGAACGACGACATGGACAACATACAGCTAGCGGGCTATACGCTACATCGGTATATCATGTATATTTGTAAACAACAGCTGGTGCACAAAATCAAATCCCTGTTCACCCACGACTACGTGGCCAAGCACAACTCCAACATCATCATTAACTTTGCTGATGACACAACGGTGGTAGGTCTGATCACCGACAACGATGAGACACCCTATAGGGAGGAGGTCAGAGACCTGGCAGTGTGGTGCCAGGACAACAACCTCCCCCTCAACGTGAGCAAGACAAAGGAGATGATTGTGGACTACAGGAAAAGGAGGGCCGAACACGTCCCCATTCACATCGACGGGGCTGTAGTGGAGCGTGTCGAGAGTTTCAAGTTCCTAGGTGTCCACATCACCAACAAACTATCATGGTCCAAACACACCAAGAAAGTTGTGAAGAGGGCACGACAACACCTTTTCCCCCTCAGGAGACTGAAAAGATTTGGCATGGGTCCCCAGATTCTCAAAAAGTTATATAGCTGCACCATCGAGAGCATCCTGACTGGTTGCATCACCTCCTGGTATGGCAACTGCTCGGCATCTGACCGTAAGGCGCTACAGAGGCTAGTGCGTACGGCCCAGTACATCACTGGGGCCAAGCTTCCTGCCATCCAGGACCTATATACTAGGCGGTGTCAGAGGAAGGCCCAAAACATTATCAAAGACTCCAGTCACCCAAGTCATAGACTATTCTCTCTGCTACCGCACGGCAAGCGATACCGGAGCGCCAAATCTAGGTCCAAAAGGCTCCTTAACAGCTTCTACCCCCAAGCCATAAGACTGCTGAACAATTCATCAAATGGCCACCTGGACTATTTGCATTGACACCCCCCCTTTGTTTTTACACTGCTGCTACTCGCTGTTTATTATCTATGCATAGTCACTTTACCCCTACCTACATGTACAAATTACCTCAACTAACCTGTACCCCCGCACATTGACTCGGTACCGGTACCCACTGTATATAGCCTCATTGTTGTTATTTTATTGTGTGACTTTTGTATTTTATTTAAAACTGCATTGTTGGTTAAGGGCTTGTAAGTAAGCATTTCACAGTAAGGTCTACAGCTGTTGTATTCGGCGCATGTGACAAATAAAATTTGATTTGATTTGAATAAAATTAGTGGGTCGTGCGTTGATGACTGTATTAGATGTTGGACCCAATATAGACAGGTGTGTGCCTTTACAAATCATGTCCAATCAATTATATTTACCACAGGTGGACTCCAATCAAGTTGTAGAAACATCTCAAGGATGATCAATGGAAACAGGATGCACCTGAGCTCAATTTCGAGTCTCATAGCAAAGGGTCTGAATATTTATGTAAATAAGGTATGTTTTCGCTTTGTCAATATGAGGTATTGTGTGTAGATTGATAAGGAAATGTTTTTCTTTAGTCCATTTTAGAATAAGGCTGTAAAAGAACAAAATATGGAAAAGGGGAAGAGGTCTGAATACTTTCGGAATGCACTGTAGGTAGGGGTAAAGTGACTAGGCAACAGGATAGATAATAGACAGTAGCAGCAGCAAATGTGATGAGTGTGTAAGTGTATGTGTGTGTGTGTGTGTGTGTGGGTGAAGTCCAGTGTGTGTGCATAGAGTCAAAAAGGGTCAATGCAGATAGTCCGGGTAGCTATTAGGTTAACTATTTAGCAGTCTTATGGCTTGGGGTAGAAGCTGTTCAGGAGATTTTTGGTCCCAGACTTAGCGCTCCCGTACCGCTTGCCGTGCAGTAGCAGAGAAAACAGTCTATGACTTGGGTGGCTGGAGTCCTTGACAATTTTTAGGGCCTTCTTCTTACACGCCTGGTATAGAGGTCCTGGATGGCAGGGAGTTCGGCCACAGTGATGTACCTTGCGGTCAGATGAAGAGCAGTTGCCATACCAAGCGGTGATGCAGCCAGTCAAGATGCTCTCAATGGTTGTAGCTGTATAACCTTTTGAGGATCTGAGGGCCCATGCCAAATCTTTTCAGCCTCCTGAGGGGGAATAGGTGTTGTGGTACCCTATTCACGACTGTGTTGGTGTGTTTGGACCATGATAAGTCCTTAGCGATGTGGACACTGACGAACTTGAAGCTCTCGACCCCGCTCCACTGCAGTCCTGTCGATGTGAATGGGGGTGTGTTCGGCTCTGTTTCCGATAGTCCACGATAAGCTCTTTTCGTCTTGCCCACGTTGAGGAAGAGGTTGTTGTCCTGGCACCACACTGCCAGGTCTCTGACCTCCTCCCTATAGGCTGTCTCATCGTTGTTGGTGATCAGGCCCTCCACCATTGTGTCATCAGCAAACTTGATAATGGTGTTGGAGTGGTGCGCGGCTACGCAGTCGTGGGTGAACAGGGAGTACAGGGTACCAAGCACGCACCCCTGAGGGGCCCCCGTGTTGAGGGTCAGCGTGATGAATGTATTGTTGCTTACCCTCACCACCTCGGGGCAGCCTGTCAGGAAGTCCAGGATCCAGTTGCAGAGGGAGGTGTTCAGTCCCAGGGACCTTAGCTCAGTGATGAGCTTTGAGGGCACTATGGAGTTGAACACTGAGCTGTAGTCTATGACCAGCATTCTCACGTAGGTGTTCCTTTAGTCCAGGTGTGAAAGGGCAGTGTGGAGTGCAATAGAGATCGCATCATCTGTGGATCTGTTTGGGCGGTATGAGATTTGGAGTGGGTCCAGGGTTTCTGGGATGATGGTGTTGATGTGAGCCATGACCAGCCTTTCAAAGCATTTCATGGCTACAGATGTGAGTGCTACGGGAGGTAGTCATTTACACAGGTTACCTTGGTGTTCTTGGGCACAGCGACTATGGTGGTCTGCTTGAAACATGTAGGTATTACAGACTGGGTCAGGGAGAGGTTGAAAATGTCAGTGAACATACAAAGCATTACACATGATCATCACTGATGTGATCTTCCTGTCCGGTTGTGCGCCCCATCAGGCTCGTGCAGTGGATGAGATCTTCGTGGGCTATACCCCGCCTCATCTCAGGGTGTTAAGTTGGTGGTCTGTTGATATCCTTCTAGTGATATGGGGGCTGTGCTTTGGCAGCGTGGGTTGGGTTATATCCTGCCTGGTTGGCTCTGTCCTCAGGGGGTACCCCCCCCTCCCCCCCAGGGGGTACCCCACCCCCAGTATCTATGCTGCAATAGTCTATGTGCCGGGGGGCTAGGGTCAGTCTGTCCTATATGGTGAAATTCTCCTGTATTCTCTCTCTGTCTCTGTCTCTGTCTCTCTCTGTTTCTCTCTCACTCCCGCACCTGCTGTCTCAACCTCGGAATGCTCAGCTATGAAAAGCCAACTGACATTTACTCCTGAGGTGCTGACCTGTTGCACCCTCTACCACTGTGATGATGGTGATGATGATGATGATTATTATTCGTCTATGAATGTTTGAACATCTGGAAGAATGATCTGGCCTTAATGGCCAAATACTCTTATTATCTCCACTCGGCAAAGCCAGAAGTGGACTAACCACCCCTCAGAGCCTGGTTCCTCAATAGGTTTCTTCCTAGGTTCCTGGCTTTCTAGGGAGTTTTTCCTAGCCACTGTTCTAATACATCTGCATTGCTTGCTGTTTGGGGTTTTAGGTTGGGTTTCTGTATAAGCCCTTTGTGACATCTGCTGATGTAAAAAGGGCTTTATAAATACATTTGATTGACTGTAGCTTAGCATCTGCTTCATCTGACTACTTCCGTATTGAGCGAGTCACTGGTACTTCCTGTTTGAGTTTTTGCTTGTAAGCAGGAATCAGGAGGAATTAGAGTTATGGTCAGATTTACCAAATGGAGGGCGAGGGAGAGCTTTGTTTGCATCTCTGTATGTGGAGTAAAGGTGATCTAGAGTTTTTTCCCCTCTAGTTGCACCGGTGACATGCTGTTATAAATTAGGTATAACAGGTTTCAGTTTTCTTCGTATTAAAATCACCGGCCACTCGGCAAGCCACCCCTGGATGAGCATTTTCTTGTTTGCTTATGGCCCTTTACAGCTTGTTGAGTGCGGTGTAGTGTATTAGGATTATGTCTTTGTTAATGTTTTTCATGTGGAACTGAACGGATGTTTATTTTAGTTCAAAAGTAGCCATTTGTAGGGTGACGCCCCAGGGGAGACAGGTGATTGGACAGCAGAGGGAGCAACCCACATTTTTGCATTGTTTATAAGTATATGCTGGACGAAGAAGAGGTTAGAGCAGACATTACAATTCGAGGACACTGCTCTCCGGGTGGTCATGACATCCGTCACTTATGCTGAAATCTTGTGATATGAATAAAACTTATGATCAAAGGTTCAGTATGAGCAGACTCCTTTGTTTATCAGCAATAATTGCCAGCATTTACTCGATACTACAGAGGTCTTAATGCCAGCATCGGTTTGTGGTGGTAAATAGACAGCTATGAAAAATCTACATAAACTTTCTTGGTCTACAGCTTATCATGAGTTATTCTAACTCAGGCGAGCAGAACCTCGAGACTTCCTTAATATTAGACATTACGCACCAGTCTTTGTTGACAGAGACACACCCCACCCCCACGGATCTTACCAGACGCTGCTGTTCTGTCCTGCCAATGCTTAGAAAACCCAGCTAACTGTATATTGTCCTTGTTCAGCCATGACTCCAAAGAGCATAGTATATTACAGTTCTTAATGTCTCGTTGATGGGACAGTCTCGAACAGTGTCTACCGGACGGGAGTAGCCAGCTAACCAGCTAACTAGCTACTTGCTATTAGCCACCGTTAGCTGCTTTTTCTCCATTGTCCGTGGCCTGCACTACCTACCAGCCAGCTCTAGTCTGGACTATTATCGGCCAGTCTGCACTGTCTGCACAGCGAGTTATCGACCCAGAACCTATCGGATTTTCTGCCGGAATCACTGAATCACTGGACCTTTAACACTGGATAATCGCAACTAGCTAGCTGCAACCATATGAACGTTGTTGTTGGCTAATCAGCCTTGAGCTAGCCTTTAGTCAAGCACATCTCCCGGCTATCTACCTCTCTGTCAACCGGACGGGACCTCCTAGAGTCGACACGGAGCCCTGCCAATCCTTCACGACTGGTCTGCCGGCGTAATCGTCTGTGGTTTCAACAGGCTTCCCGTTGCGACGACCACGAAGATCCATCTGCTAGCCCCGGCCCGCTAGCACACGCAAACTACAACCGTGCTGCCTGCTCGCTGTGCTGAAGCACCAATTTTAACTGCTCTCGGACTCACATATTGCTGTTCACTGGACCTTATGATCACTCAGCTGCACAGCTGATGCCTGCTGGACTGTTCCTTTACACGGTACCCTGTCCTGTTCATTCTGTTTAGCCTCAGCCCAAACTTTATCGCCATTACCAGTTGTTGTCTTAGCTCTCTCTAATAACACCTGTGATTGCTTTATGCCTCTCTCCCATGTCAATATGCCTTGCATATTGCTGTTCCAGTTAGTTCTTATTATACAATTTCACTGTATAACCCCAAGTCCCTCTCAAACTGCCTCAAATAGTTCCTTTGTTCCACCCCCCATACACACCGAGACCGGCTCAATCGGTGCCTCCAGTGATGCTATCTCTTTCATTGTTACCCAACGCTTAAGTTTACCTCCACTGTACTCATATCCTTCCATATCCTTGTCTGTACATAATGCCCTGAATCTTTTCTACAACGCCCGGAAATCTGGCCCCTTTATTCTCTGTACCCAACGCACTAGAAGACCAGTTCTTAAAGCCTTTAGCCGTATCCTTATGTCACGATCGTCAAAAGGATTGGACCAATGCTCAGCGTGGAATGCGAACATACTTTATTATATATTCACCACACGAACAAAAACAACAAAACGATACGTGAAGTCCTTGATAACAAACACAACCCAACACGGAACAAAACGAGAACTTATAGGACACATAATTAACACTAAACGGAAACAGGTGTACAAATAAGACAAAACCAAACAAACATCGAAAACATACAACGGTGGCAGCTAGTACTCCGGGGACGACAACCGCCGAAGCCTGCCCGAGCAAGGAGGAGGAGCAGCCTCGGCCGAAACCGTGACAGTACCCCCCCCTTGACGCGCGGCTCCAGCCGTGCGCCGACCCCGGCCTCGGGGACAACCAGGAGGACGCGGAGCAGGGCGCGTGGAATGACCACGGTGGAACTCAGTCAGGAGAGACGGGTCTAAGATGTCCCTCCTCGGCACCCAGCACCGTTCCTCCGGGCCGTACCCCTCCCACTCCACAAGATATTGGAGACCCCCCATCCGACGTCTCGAATCCAAGATGGACCGAACTGTGTACGCCGGAGCCCCCTCGATGTCCAGTAGGGGCGGAGGAGTCTCTCCTATCTCACAGTCCTGGAGTGGACCAGCTACCACCGGCCTGAGAAGAGACACATGGAACGAGGGGTTAACGTGATAATCAATAGGCAGTTGTAACCTGTAACACACCTCGTTCAACCTCCTCAGGACTTTAAAAGGCCCCACAAACCGCCGACCCAGCTTCCGGCAGGGCAGGCGGAGGGGTAGGTTTCTGGTCGAGAGCCAGACTCGATCTCCAGGTGCGTACACCGGCCCCTCACTGCGGTGGAGATCGGCGCTCGCCTTTTGTCGACGGATGGCCCGCTGCAGATGGACGTGTGCAGCGTTCCACGTCTCCTCTGAGCGCCGCACCCACTCATCCACCGCAGGGGCCTCGATCTGGCTCTGATGCCATGGTGCCAGAACCGGCTGGTACCCTAACACACATTGGAAAGGGGTTAGGTTGGTGGAGGAGTGGCGGAGAGAGTTCTGTGCCATCTCTGCCCAGGGAATATACCTCGCCCACTCCTCCGGCCGGCCCTGGCAATACGATCTCAGAAACCTACCCACATCCTGGTTCACTCGTTCTACCTGCCCATTGCTCTCCGGGTGGTACCCCGAGGTAAGGCTTAACACCCCGGCCATCCTACAATCCAAACTAGATGCCCTCAATCTCACACAAATGATCAACGAACCTACCAGGTACAACCCTAAATCCGTAAACATGGGTACCCTCATAGATATCATCCTGACTAACTTACCCTCTAAATACACCTCAGCTGTCTTCAACCAGGATCTCAGCGATCACTGCCTTATTGCCTGCGTCCGTAACGGGTCCGCAGTCAAATGACCACCCCTCATCACTGTCAAACGCTCCCTAAAACACTTTAGCGAGCAGGCCTTCCTAATGCCCCCCCCCCCCCCCCCCCCGCTTCTCCTTCACCCAAATTCAGACAGCTGATGTTCTGAAAGAGCTGCAAAATCTGGACCCCTACAAATCATCTGGGCTAGACAATCTGGACCCTTTCTTTCTAAAACTAGCCGTCAAAATTGTCGCAACCCCTATTACTAGCTTGTTCAACCTCTCTTTCGTAACGTCTGAGATCCCCAGAGATTGGAAAGCTGCCGCGGTCATCCCCCTCTTCAAAGGGGGTGACTTCTAGATCCAAACTGTTACAGACCTATATCCATCCTGCCCTGCCTTTCGAAAGTTTTTGAAAGCCAGGTTAACAAACAGATCACCGACCATTTCGAATCCCACCGTACGTTCTCCGCTATGCAATCCGGTTTCCGAGCTGGTCATGGGTGCACCTCAGCCACGCTCAACGTCCTAAACGATATTATAACCGCAATCGATAATAGACAGTACTGTGCAGCCGTCTTCATCGACCTGGCCAAGGCTTTCGACTCTGTCAACCACTGCATTCTTATTGGCAGACTAAATAGCCTTGGTTTCTCAAATGACTGCCTCGCCTGGTTCACCAACTCAGATAGTTCAATGTGTCAAATCGGAGGGTCTGTTGTCTGGACCTATGGCAGTCTCTATGGGGGTGCCACAGGGTTCAATTCTTGGGCCGACTCTTTTCTCTGTGTATATCAATGATGTCGCTCTTGCTGCTGGTGACTCTCAGATCCACCTCTACGCAGACGACACCATTTTGTATACATCTGGCCCTTCATTGGACACTGTGTTAACAAACCTCCAAACAAGCTTCAATGCCATACAACACTCCTTCAGTAGCCTCCAACTGCTCTTAAACACTAGTAAAACTAAATGCATGCTCTTCAATCGAACGCTGCTGGCACCCGCCCACCCGACTAGAATCACTACTCTCGACGGGTCTGACCTAGAGTATGTGGACAACTACAAATACCTAGGTGTCTGGTTAGACTGTAAACTCTCCTTCCAGACTCATATTAAGAATCTCCAATCCAAAGTTAAATCTAGAATCAGCTTCCTATTTCGCAACAAAGCCTCCTTCACTCATGCTGCCAAACATTACAAAATAGCCTCCAACACTCTACTCAGCAAATTGGATGTAGTCTATCACAGTGCCATCCGTTTCGTCACCAAAGCCCCATATACTACCCACCACTGTGACCTGTACGCTCTTGTTGGCTGGTCCTCACTACATTTTCGTCGCCAAACCCACTGGCTCCAGGCCATCTATAAATCACTGCTAGGCAAATCCTCGCCTTATCTTAGCTCATTGGTCAACATAGCAACACCCACCCGTAGTATGCGCTCCAGCAGGTATATCTCACTGGTCATCCCCAAAGCCAACACCTCCTTTGGCCGCCATTCCTTCCAGTTCTCTGCTGCCAATGACTGGAACGAATTGCAAAAATCTCTGAAGCTGGAGACTCTTATCTCCCTCACTAACTTTAAGCATCAGTTGTCAGAGCACCTTACCGATCACTGCACCTGTACACAGCCCATTTGAAATTAGCCCACCCAACTACCTCATCCCCATATTGTTATTTATTTTGCTCATTTGCACCCCGTATCTTTATTTGCACATCATCTCTTGCACATCTTATCTTTCCAGTGTTAATACTAATTGTAATGATTTTGCACTATAGCCTATTTATTGCCTTACCTCCATAACTTGCTACATTTGCACACACTGTATATATATTTTCTGTAGTATTTTTGACTTTATGTTTTGTTTTACCCCATATGTAACTCTGTGTTGTCGTTTTTATCGCACTGCTTTGCTTTATCTTGGCCAGGTCGCAGTCGTAAATGAGAGCTTGTTCTCAACTGAATTACCTGGTTAAATAAAGGTGAAAAAAAAAAAAAAAAGTTATATTGTCTAATCGCAGTTGTCTCTGTCTGGGTAACGGAAGCCCCCTTGTTAGTCTAGTTTTAAAATATAATTCATATGAACATGTAAAAGGTTGCTTCAGTTTGACAGGGTTTTCATCCTCCCTATAAGGCCAGGGGCTTCATTTATAACCATTGCGTACATTTACATTTACGTCATTTAGCAGACGCTCTTATCCAGAGCGACTTACAAAGTTGAATCAGGTGTGTTTGTCCGGGGCTACAACAAAAATGTGTGCTGTTGGGTGGACTGTAGGACTGGCGTTGGGAAACACTGTCTAGGCTACTATAGGCCGATGTCACGCCCTGACTCTGGGGACTCTTGTTTGTTGAGTCAGGGTGTGATTTCCTATGTTGTATTTTCTATGTTTTGATCTAATATGTGTATTTCTATGTTGGCCGGTGTGGTTCCCAATCAGAGGCAGCTGTAGCTCGTTGTCTCTGATTGGGGATCATACTTAGGCAGCCTATTGGCACTCGTTAAGTTGTGGGATCTTGTTCCGTGTGAGGTATGTTGTTTGTTGTACCTTGGACTTCACGTTTGGTTTGGTTTGTTGTTTTGTCGGTTGTTTATTCATTTAAATAAACATGTACGTAGATCACGCTGCGCCTTGGTCCGTCCCGTCAGTAAACGAACGTGACAGAAGATCCAAACGAGGACCAAGCAGCGTGTCCAGGCGGAGCGGAATGCCATGTCACAGGTGGCCAATTTGTGGTCATGGGAGGAGATATTTGCGGGGAAAGGACCATGGGCTAAGTTAGATGCCCAGGCAGGAGAGGAGCAACGGCAACACGGAGGAGGCCGGTCGAGGAGGAAGCCCGAGAGACAGCCCCAATAAAAAATGTTGGGGGGGCTAAAAGGGTGGTTGGCGGAGCCTAGTGTTAGAGCAGAGCCAACTCCCCGTACTCACGTGAGGAAGCGTGTGACTGGGCAGGCTCCGTGTTATGCGGAGCTACGTACTGTGTCGCCAGTGCGCGTGCACAGTCCTGTACGTCCTGTGCTTGCACCACGCACGTGCCGTGCGAAGATGGGCATCCAGCCAGGACGGGGTGTGCCAGCTCTCCGCTCCAGCCCTCCAGTCCGCCTTCGCAGTCAGGTCCGGCCCGTTCCTGCTCCTCGCACCAAGCCAGTGGTGCGCGTCGCCAGCCCGGCCCGGCCTGTTCCTGCTCCTCGCACCAAGCCAGTGGTGCGCGTCGCCAGCCTGGCCCGGCCTGTTCCTGCCCCTCGCACCAAGCCAGTGGTGCGCGTCGCCAGTCTGGCCCGGCCTGTTCCTGCCCCTCACATCAAGCCAGTGGTGCGCGTCGCCAGTCCGGCCCGGCCTGTTCCTGCTCCTCGCATCAAGCCAGTGGTGCGTGTTCCTAGTCCGGTCCGGCCCGTGCCTGCTCCTCGCACCAGACCAGTGGTGCGTGTGTCCAGTCCGGCACGGCCCATGCCTGTTCCACCGGTGCCTGATCCAGCTCCGGTCAGCTGCTCCAGTCCGGAGCCAGAGCAGTCCGCTCCACCGGTGCCTGATCCAGCTCCGGTCAGCTGCTCCAGTCCGGAGCCAGAGCAGTCCACTCCACCGGGGTCTAGTCCAGCTCCGGTCAGTGGCTCCACTCCGGAGCCAGAGCAGTCCGCTCCACCGGTGCCTGATCCAGCTCCGGTCAGCGGCTCCACTCCGGAGCCAGAGTAGTCCGCTCCACAGGGGTCCAGTCCAGATCCGGTCAGCGGCTCCACTCCGGAGCCAGAGCAGTCCACTCCACCGGTGCCTAGTCCAGCTCCGGTCAGCGGCTCAAGTCCGGAACCTGAGCAGTCCGCTCCACCGGTGCCTGGTCCAGCTCCGGTCAGCGGCTCCATGTATTATTAAAATCCACTGAAAGTCTTATTGGTAATTCCTCCCATACACAGACGCAAACGGGTTGATTTCTTGTCAGTGTCTCCCTCGGAGCATCCCAAACATAGATCTCACTCAATTACTGGGGTGACAGTGACAGACAGACAGACAGTCACGCCCATACACATGTACTGTATGTGTGCACACACACACACACTCACACACACGTGAAAGGAAGACCACCTGACACATAGGCACTACAAGTAGCATGGCAGAGGAAGTGGAAGATGTTTTTCTGGATTTTTTAGTAATTTGTATGTGTTTGCCAGGAACTATACTATGACTGTACAAAAACTGGTCAAACAATTTTGTTGATTCAAAAATAAGCTCTTGACTATGCCACGAGTACAGAGCTACTGCTAGCTACCCACGCAGGCCTGCCACATACCTGTATATTCAGGGCAGAAGAAAAACCCAAGTCCAAATGCTGATGTGGATACTTTTCTAAGAGCAATGGGGAGGATACATATCGACTGCGTACCTATTGACTTTGATGGGAGTTTGTTTGAAAAACAAATATTTATCTTGCCACAAAATGTTATCAGAGAACAAATCTGCTTGAGTAAGAGGTTTGACTTGAGAAAATGAGCCTGATAGTGTTGTGGAAAATAACCACTATACTTTATTAAAAATTAAAGGTCTTACAGAGTTTTTGTTGCATCAAGAATGGCTTTATTTTTAATTCAACAAAGCCAGGTCAATCTGCAGATTGGAACCCCCTCTTACTTTCTCCCTCCATTTTATATAGTCCCCTCTTCAGTTTCCCGCTCTTTTATTGCTCCGCCCATTTCCTTTGTCTCTGAGGGCGGCTAAATTCGACTTTCATTAAGTTCAGAGTACTACAATCAATTAATCCTTATCTTGCAAAAACACTCATGTTTAGTTTAAACTCTGTTCAACCCCGGCTCTTTTCACTGTGTTTGAAGATAGAAACAATAGGCCCAAGCCAGTTTCAGTCTTTGATATGATAAGACAACCATGGATCTAAGTAAGAGCAAGCAATTTGACCCTGGGTCAGCTTCCCTCTTTACCACCACACACACAGTGAAATGACCCAATTAAATTCCTGGCCCAGTAACAAATAATTCTAACTCTATGTTCGTGATTAACCCAGTTTTATCTGATAATCCATTAAAAATACACATCATATCCCTCCTAATGGGATTACTAATCCCATAAATTTACAAAAGTATATTATGTTTATGCTATCAATCACAATCTTTGCATTCAAGGTTATACTCATAATACAAATATCACTATTCCTACTCAAAATAATTCCAATATAAGTATTAGTATCCTAACACATTAAAACTAACGTAGCATTGTTTTAACCATACTACCTAGGACATGTTTAAGAATAGTGTCAACATCTTTAACTCACATATCTTCATTCAGTTCAATCATTCATCTTACAATTCATAATCGTAATCAAATTACCCAAAACAAATTTAAAATGACAATTCTTAGTTAGTCACCTTGGTTCCATAATTCAAAGTTAAAACTCTCACCTTGGCACATACTGACACTGGCAGAATGTACCTTTATATTATCCATAATTTTAGCATTATCTTCCTCATAAAGAGAATTACAACAGATCAGTATCTCAATGCATTCCTAGTCTAAATTACCATAAATTTAGCAGTGTATAATACCTCCTTAATCAACCTACTACCTCCAATAATAATCCCTTCCTCCCCCGGCACTTAATCTTCTGGCCTCTTCATTTTGTTCTTCAGATAGCTTCATAGTTCATCTTGGATTGCCCATGGCAATGTCCCAATTCCAATGTCACACCTGAGCTGCCCCAACTCTACCTCCATTCTGTTTTGTCCATTTTGCTAATCAGTATACCCAAACTATGATAAATGTTGTATTTGAATAGGTCTCTCTTCCTGCTCACTCCACATGGACTCCTGTCACATTCTTGAGAGAAAAGGCATAAAAGATAAGGCAATGTATTGCTTTGATTTGATGCTGGTTCTGATTCAGGTCTCCTGGTAGAGGTGGTGCTGGACAGGAACGTCTTCAACGCCTTTGTTGCTCCTCTTCAGCCAGGTAGAGGGTTTTTTGTTTTTATTGAGGTTCACACCGTTCTGGATCGAATTATCTCTGTTTTGCATTAAGACACCATCCACAGCAACCTCAAGAAAGGACAAATCATAACAGTTTAGTTGAGTTAATTTCCAATCCAAAACATCCCTATTAACATTGACTATATGACAAATCATTTATGTTTCACCACTCATTCTTAATACCAATTTCTAATACATGATCCTGCTGCCTGATAGATTTTTCCTTAAGGGGTCCCTGCATTCCAAAGGCTATCTGTATAAATGCCACATAATTTCACATTCTCCCTTGAATTCTTCCAACTTCTATAACCCAATTGTTTTATTGTACCACTCCTATATAATTTGCTCATGGTCTATTTGACATTACTCTGGCGTTTCCCTTTTCCTTGTTCCTATTCTAACAACTAATTGCTTACCCTTCTCTCCCCATCCTGGGTGATTATAAAATTGTTTATATTTAGGGTTTCCTAAATATGCCAAAAGTTGTGATTGAATCATAGCAATCAATCAATCAGATTACAAACTCTCCACCATGGCCAAGACCAAAGAGCTCTCCAAGGATGTCAGGGACAAGATTGTAGACATACACAAGGCTGGAATGGGCTACAAGACCATCGCCAAGCAGCTTGGTGAGAAGGTGACAACAGTTGGTGCGATTATTCACAAATGGAAGAAACACAAAAGACCAGTCAATCTCCTTCGGCCTGGGGCTCCATGCAAGATCTCACCTCGTGGAGTTGCAATGATCATGAGAACGGTGAGGAATCAGCCCAGAACTACACGGGAGGATCTTGTCAATGATCTCAAGGCAGTTGGGACCATAGTCACCAAGAAAACAATTGGTAACACACTATGCCGTGAAGGACTGAAATCGTGCAGCGCCCGCAAGGTCCCCCTGCTCAAGAAAGCACATATACAGGCCCGTCTGAAGTTTGCCAATGAACATCTGAATGATTCAGAGGAGAACTGGGTGAAAGTGTTGTGGTCAGATGAGACCAATATCAAGCTCTTTGGCATCAACTCAACTCGCTGTGTTTGGAGGAGGAGGAATGCTGCCTATGACCCCAAGAACACCATCCCCACCGTCAAACATGGAGGTGGAAACATCATGCTTTGGGGGTGTTTTTCTGCTAAGGGGACAGGACAACTTCACCGCATCAAAGGGACGATGGACGGGGCCATGTACCGTCAAATCTTGGGTGAGAACCTGCTTCCCTCAGCCAGGGCATTGAAAATGGGTCGTAGATGGGTATTCCAGCATGACAATGACCCAAAACACACGGCCAAGGCAACAAAGGAGTGGCTCAAGAAGAAGCACATTAAGGTCCTGGAGTGGCCTAGCCAGTCTCCAGACCTTAATCCCATAGAAAATCTGTGGAGGGAGCTGAAGGTTCGAGTTGCCAAACGTCAGTCTCGAAACCTTAATGACTTGGAGAAGATCTGCAAAGAGGAGTGGGACAAAATCCCTCCTGAGATGTGTGCAAACCTGGTGGCCAACTACAAGAAACGTCTGACCTCTGTGATTGCCAACAAGGGTTTTGCCACCAAGTACTAAGTAATGTTTTGCAGAGGGGTCAAATACTTATTTCCCTCATTAAAATGCAAATCAATTTATAACATTTTTGACGTGCGTTTTTCTGGATTTTTTTGTTGCTATTCTGTCTCTCACTGTTCAAATAAACCTATCATTAAAATTATAGACTGATCATGTCTTTGTCAATGGGCAAACGTACAAAATCAGCAGGGGATCAAATACTTTTTTCCCTCACTGTATACATGGTTTAGTGCACTTTCCCAAGGAATAACTACTCCAACAACACTTCCCCCTGGAACTCTAACACTAAGTACTACATCAAATTGTTTATCTAAGTCTTGAACTGTTATCCTTATGTCTATGATCCATCTGTCTTTTTCTTTTATTATTTTAAGGTCACCGTTACCCCATGTGATTTCCCCATAATCCTTGTGCTGGTTCCTCCCACACCAATAACCAGTTAACCCTTGTATTTTAGTTATGGTTCCTGCCTGTGCAGGAATATACATTTTAATCCTGTCTATATCCCTTCTATGTCTTGTTCTTCTGCTCTTGACTATTATCAGTACCCCATTCCCCTTATTCTCAGGGATCTAGTCAAGTGCAGAGAAATCAATGATGGGGATATCTGGTGCGTCTTGAATGTCTGGAATATCTCGAAGATTTAGAAGGTCTTGAAAGTCTCGAAGATCTCGAAAGTCTCAAAGGTCTCGAAGGTCTTGAATGTCTCGAAGATCTGCCCCTCCGCCGAGGGATTCAGCAAGAACACGTAGCTCATCAGTAATTGCCATCCTCCCCCATCTGATTCTCGCCAGCATCCTCAACTCTCTCATCTCTCAGTCATCGGTTCCCTCACTCTGGTACAATGGTTTAGATGATACCAGGTCACGCTCCCCTCTATCCGTACCGCCGTTGGTGTAACCTGGACGATGATGTATGGTCACTTTAGCTGTTGTCACACCCTGACCTTTAAATGCCTGTTGTTTCTTGTTGGTTTGGTCAGGGTGTGAATTTCTATGTATAGATTCTATGTTATTATATTTCTATGTTGGCCGGGTGTGGTTCCCAATCAGAGGCAGCTGTCGATCGTTGTCTCTGATTGGGGATCATACTTAGGTAGCCATTTTGCCTACCTATGTTGTGGGATCTTGACTCTTGTTTGGCTTGTTTGTGTGTAGCCATTGTGAGCTTCACGTTACGTTATGTCGCTTTTGTTGTTTTGTCATGTGTGAACTGAGTTAATAAACATGTATGCATTCCACGCTGCACCTTGGTCCAATCCTGTATTCAACAAGCGTGACAGAAGATCCCACCACCAACGGACCAAGCAGCGTGGCCAGGAAAATCAAAAAGCCTGGACAAGCGCCCCACACGTGCCATGCGAAAGTGGGCATCCAGCCAGGACGGGTTGTGCCAGCTTTACACTCCAGACCTCCAGTACGCCTCCACGGTCCAGTATATCCTGCTCTGGTTCTACGCACTGTGTCACCAGTGCGCCTCCCCAGCCTGGTACGACCCGTACCTGCTCCCCGCACCAAACCAGTGGTGCGTGTATCCAGTCCGGTACGGCCCGTACCTGCTCCCCGCACCAAACCAGTGGTGCGTGTCCCCATCCCGGTACGCCCCGTACCTGCTCCCCGCACCAAACCAGTGGTGCATGTATCCAGCCCGGCACGGCCCGTGCCTGCTCCTCGCACCAGACCAGTGGTGCGTGTTCCCAGTCCGGCACAGCCCGTGCGTGCTCCTCGCACCAAACCAGTGGTGCGTGTCTCCAGTCCAGCATGGCCCGTGCCTGCTCCTCGCACCAAACCAGTGGTGTGTGTCTCCAGACCGGCACGGCCCGTACTTGCTCCCCGCACCAAACCAGTGGTGCGTGTCTCCAGCCTGGTACGGCCCATACCTGCTCCCCGCACCAAACTAGTGGTGCGTGTATCCAGTCCGGTACGGCCCGTACCTGCTTCTCGCACCAAACCAGTGGTGCGTGTTGCCAGCCCGGTACGCCCTGTGCCTGCTCCTCGCACCAAACCAGTGGTGCGCGTCTCCAGTCCAGCTCCGGTCAGCTGCTCCAATCCTGTGCCAGAGCAGTCCGCTCCACCGGTGCCTAGTCCAGCTCCGGTCAGCTGCTCCACTCCAGTGCCAGAGCAGTCCGCTCCACCGGTGCCCAGTCTAGCTCCGGTCAGCTGCTCCACTCCAGTGCCAGAGCAGTCCGCTCCACCGGTGCCCAGTCCAGCTCTGGTCTGCTGCTCCAGTCCAGAGCCAGAGCAGTCCGCTCCACCGGGGTCCAGTTCAGCTCCGGTCAGCGGCTCCACTCCAGAACCAGACGTCAACCCCTCTCCAGGGTCGGGGCCTCCCACACCAGGGTCCAGACAGGGCTTGGTGCATCGCGGGGGGATTGCCGGTCCAGGCCCTTACGTCAGCCCCTCTCCAGGGTCGGGGCCAGACAGGGCTTGGTGCATCGTGGGAGGACTGAGAGGGGAAGCATCGCGCCGAGGTCCAGACCGGACCAGGGATGCAACGGGGAGGCAGTAAGGGAGAGGACGTCATGCCCGGAGCCGGAGCCGCCACTGAGGCTAGATGCCCACCCGGACCCTCCCCTGTTAAGTTAGGTTTTGCGGCCGGAGTCCGCACCTTTGGGGGGGGTACTGTCACGCCCTGACCTTTAAATGCCTGTTGTTTCTCGTTGGTTTGGTCAGGGTGTGAATTTCTATGTATAGATTCTATCTTATTGTATTTCTATGTTGGCCGGGTGTGGTTCCCAATCAGAGGCAGCTGTCGATCGTTGTCTCTGATTGGGGACCATACTTAGGTAGCCATTTTGCCTACCTATGTTGTGGGATCTTGACTCTTGTTTGGCTTGTTTGTGTGTAGCCATTGTGAGCTTCACGTTACGTTGCTTTTGTTGTTTTGTCGTGTGTGAACTGAGTTAATAAACATGTATGCATTCCACACTGCACCTTGGTCCAATCCTGTATTCAACGAGGGTGACAGCTGTTAACCTTCTTCCGTCACTAGGGTCTCTGGATCAGCCAGAGTCCCTCTCAATCTATCGACATTGGTCTGCGAAGAGTGTCCTTCTATCAGCCCACCCATAGGGCAGCTCGGAGTTACTGCTGCAAGGACACACAAGCACAGACACACACAAAAGACAACAATGCTACCCAATGGCGGGGCCGTCTTCCTCTCCTGGGGTTGGAACACTCCTATAGTGGGAAAACATGGATCTAAGTATCTATCTCTCCCACTTTTACCATCACATAGTCTCCAGGGCGCAGAAAATGCTCAGATTCTCCTACTCAGTTGGGCAGAGTTATCTTCACCCATGAAAAGAAAATCTTAAGAACATTGTTAGGTTAGGTGAGACACAGTATGCTACTTATGTCCTCTCATCCGTCAGGAGAAGCCTTGAGATTATGAAGCGCACCTGCTTCCAGCTCGTTGTAGTCCACTCATTTCATAGACAGACCGCCTCTACACCCTGCCTCCTATCACAAAAACAAAAAAGATTTAACCTAACCCATAACACATTATTACTACTGCTCATATCCTTAATACAATTTGCATATTTTACCACAAAAACATACAAAAACATTAAAACCATTAAAAACCCCTGTAAAACCCAAAAACATTAAAAACATTAAAACCCCTGTAAAACCAACTTCCCCCCTTTGGACACGTGCATCACATCGTGATTCATGTGTTCAAAAACCAAAACAACAACAATATTGCCTGTTAAACCAAAAATAATAACTGAACTTAAAATGACAACCTTTGATAATATCTTAACCTACTTGCATTCCATAACATTATTCAAGGAATATCTCTCCTTCCGGACTAACTCTCTCACTTCATCCTTGTCCTGTTTGGAATGATATATAGGATTAATGCCAAATTATATACTTCCTCACAATTCCTTATTATAACCAACCCCCAATTCAGCATGCCTCTAGGATTTACAGTGCGGGTGATCAAGTCACACTATAAAGCCAGGAAAGATTGCAGAGGTCATTGAAATCATTCATTGAATTGTTCCATCCAATAGTATACTAAACATTACTAACATTCAAAACATCTCATAAATGTTGTGTATACCAAGTATACATTAAGTCCTTAGTACAGCTCTTTTCAAAAGAAATCACACGTAGTTAATTATCATTCAGTAAATAAAAGCCCAAAATACATGTGTTTTCCCCCTTAAGACATACCACTTCTACCCCGTGAAACGAAAGCCCAAAATAAAAAATCCTATACAGCTAACATTTTATACTAAGTAGGTTGTTTGTGGTTATTTGAACACCATATAGTAAAACAATAAACAAACAAAAAATGTCCAGGCCTTATTTATAGTCTATGAAAATCACTCCCCACTTTTACCTGGAAGAAAAGGTACACATTTAGTTAGCTTCCATTTTGATACCTCTTAATCAGTCCAAACAATTTAAATTCGAAATTCTCACTCTCTATTGCCACATCTCCTGATCCCCTCACTCAGAAAACCCTCAAGAACATAACTCGTGACTGCTCCCTTCCCCGTTGAATTCCACAATCCAGTGCACATAAAACGAAATAAAATCCAATAAGATTTAAACCCCTAGGCTTTTCCCTAGTCGCACTGCTACCACTCGATCACGCCCAACATGCTTCGTGACGACGAAAACTCAAATCCCCAAATATGCTATCTCTTGCCTCGTTGGTTGTACTTTCCCACATTTTTATTTATTTTTTATTTCACCTTTATTTAACCAGGTAAGCCAGTTGAGAACAAGTTCTCATTTACAACTGCGACCTGGCCAAGATAAAGCAAAGCAGTGCGATAAAAACAACAACACAGAGTTACATATGGGGTAAAACAAAACAAAGTCAAAAATACAACAGAAATAAATATATATACAGTGTGTGCAAATGTAGCAAGTTATGGAGGTAAGGCAATAAATAGGCTATAGTGCAAAATAATTACAATTAGTATTAACACTGGAATGATAGATGTGCAAGAGATGATGTGCAAATAGAGATACTGGGGTACAAATGAGCAAAATAAATAACAATATAGGGATGAGGTAGTTGGGCGGGCTAATTTCAGATGGGCTGTGTACAGGTGCAGTGATCGGTAAGGTGCTCTGACAACTGATGCTTAAAGTTAGTGAGGGAGATAAGTGTCTCCAGCTTCAGAGATTTTTGCAATTTGTTCCAGTCATTGGCAGCAGAGAACTGGAAGGAATGGCGGCCAAAGGAGGTGTTGGCTTTGGGGATGACCAGTGAGATATACCTGCTGGAGCGCATACTACGGGTGGGTGTTGCTATGGTGACCAATGAGCTAAGATAAGGCGGGGATTTGCCTAGCAGTGATTTATAGATGGCCTGGAGCCAGTGGGTTTGGCGACGAATATGTAGTGAGGACCAGCCAACAAGAGCGTACAGGTCACAGTGGTGGGTAGTATATGGGGCTTTGGAGACAAAACGGATGGCACTGTGATAGACTACATCCAATTTGCTGAGTAGAGTGTTGGAGGCTATTTTGTAAATGACATCGCCGAAGCCCTGTGGCTTCTCTTCTACCAAAATAGTTTACTAATGTGATGAGGGTTTTGCCCATTAGTGTCCTCGTCATTCGACGCCCATACCACTTTACTACATTCCACAACACTCAAATTCAACCCTTCCAGCGATTGTTTAAATGCAGCATGATACACCATTTAACTATTTGTAACCCTCATTCGCGCTGTCACCCATACAGTGAGGGAAAAAAGTATTTGATCCCCTGCTGATTTTGTACGTTTGCCCACTGAAAAAGACATGATCAGTCTATAATTTTAATGGTAGGTTTATTTGAACAGTGAGAGACAGAATAACGACAAAAAAATCTAGAAAAACGCATGTCAAAAATGTTATAAATTGATTTGCATTTTAATGAGGGAAATAATATTTCATCCCTCTGCAAAACATGACTTAGTACTTGGTGGCAAAACCCTTGTTGGCAGTCACAGAGGTCAGACGTTTCTTGTAGTTGGCCACCAGGTTTGCACACATCTCAGGAGGGATTTTGTCCCATTCCTCTTTCCAGATCTTCTCCAAGTCATTAAGGTTTCGAGCCTGACGTTTGGCAACTCGAACCTTCAGCTCCCTCCACAGATTTTCTATGGGATTAAGGTCTGGAGACTGGCTAGGCCACTCCAGGACCTTAATGTGCTTCTTCTTGAGCCACTCCTTTGTTGCCTTGGCCGTGTGTTTTGGGTCATTGTAATGCTGGAATACCCATCCACGACCCATTTTCAATGCCCTGGCTGAGGGAAGGAGGTTCTCACCCAAGATTTGATGGTGCATGGCGCCGTCCATCGTCCCTTTGATGCGGTGAAGTTGTCCTGTCCCCTTAGCAGAAAAACACCCCCAAAGCATAATGTTTCCACCTCCATGTTTGACGGTGGGGATGGTGTTCTTGGGGTCATAGGCAGCATTCCTCCTCCTCCAAACATGGCGAGTTGAGTTGATGCCAAAGAGCTCGATTTTGGTCTCATCTGACCACAACACTTTCACCCAGTTCTCCTCTGAATCATTCAGATGTTCATTGGCAAACTTCAGACGGGCATGTATATGTGCTTTCTTGAGCAGGGGGACCTTGCGGGCGCAGCACGATTTCAGTCCTTCATGGCGTAGTGTGTTACCAATTGTTTTCTTGGTGACTATGGTCCCAGCTGCCTTGAGATCATTGACAAGATCCTCCCGTGTAGTTCTGGGCTGATTCCTCACCGTTCTCATGATCATTGCAACTCCACGAGGTGAGATCTTGCATAGAGCCCCAGGCCGAGGGAGATTGACTGGTCTTTTGTGTTTCTTCCATTTGTGAATAATCGCACCAACTGTTGTCACCTTCTCACCAAGCTGCTTGGCGATGGTCTTGTAGCCCATTCCAGCCTTGTGTATGTCTACAATCTTGTCCCTGACATCCTTGGAGAGCTCTTTGGTCTTGGCCATGGTGGAGAGTTTGGAATCTGATTGATTGATTGCTTCTGTGGACAGGTGTCTTTTATACAGGTAACAAACTGAGATTAGGAGCACTCCCTTTAAGAGTGTGCTCCTAATCTCAGCTCGTTACCTGTATAAAAGACACCTGGGAGCCAGAAATCTTTCTGATTGAGAGGGGGTCAAATACTTATTTCCCTCATTAAAATGCAAATCAATTTATAACATTTTTGACATGCATTTTTCTGGATTTTTTTGTTGTTATTCTGTCTCTCACTATTCAAATAAACCTACCATTAAAATTATAGACTGATCATTTCTTTGTCAGTGGGCAAATGTACAAAATCAGCAGGGGATCAAATACTTTTTTCCTTCACTGTACATACTGTCAATTTACATTTCACCTTTCAGAATCCATTATCTTTGACCCTCGGAAGGATTCTTTAACTCCACTGAATTTAATACTTTTCCCTGTCACCAATATAGTCCATTTCTCAGTGTAAGGAATCAGTGATATTTGATCCCAAGTTTCTATTAAAATGTTGTTTGAGATGTGTGTCTTCTACATCTCCCTCATCATTCATACTGTAGGGGATTCCTGTAGGGGATTTCCATCAATCCCAGAAAAAAGACTCCCAATCAAGACACATCAGACATCATCCTGTTCCATTAAGTAGAATATACACCTATAACATAAAACCCATAACCACTTTCCAGTATTCTAATCATTTCAACCTGCTGCATTGATTTTAGTAAAAATATAAATTGTTGTGCAATCAATCCAGAACCTACAAAAAGTTAGTCCTGTCCCCTAGTCCAAAATAAATGCTCCTCTAGCTACCCTGATGTGGTCCTTCCCATGAGTTCTAAGACTGCTGCCATTCATCTTAGCTGGTGCCATTTCTTTGCCAATTACCCTGTTGTGGTTGCCTAGGCCACCACGGCTTGGTAGGACAATCCCTTCTCATATGTCCTGATTGATTGCACCTCCAGCAGACACCTGGTCTTCTTGGTCCACCACTCTGGTGTGTCTGATGCTGTGGTTGGTACTATTGATTCTTGGGTCTCTTTTCATTATTCTTGTTTTGCCACTCTCCAGGGGATAGTTGTAAGGCAGGAGCTCTTTGGTCTTGCTGCTGAGGCGTTATCTGTTGACCTCCTTGGAGAACAGGTGTAGCTTGTGTTTTAATTTTTGTCCTTTCTTGTCAGTTCTTCCAGCTGCAACTGTCCCAGTTTTCTCATAATCTCTCTCCACTGCTTGGCCAATTTCCATTAATCCCTCCTGTATTTCTGACGTGATTCTGACGTTAGTCCTTCTGTCTCAGTCTGTCCTTAATCAGAGTTAGCATACTGTCTAAGTTCTTCACCTTCCTCATCACTTGTATTCCCCCCACCTCTTTGCCCAGCATACTCTTGTTCATCTATCCCATAATTTTCCAGTTCCGTTAACATGCCCCTCAGTCCTCCACAATAGTCTATATCTAAATGTGATTGTTCTCCTCTTCCTGGTGTGGAAACCTGCTGCTTCCTTTTTTACCTCTTCTATCTCTACATTCCCTGTTATTGAGACTAGACCTGTGACCTGAGAATACTGCCCCCCTTCTGTGTATGGTGGTGGTGTAGTTAAGCCAGCCTTTTTTGGTTCACTCTCCCTCTCCATCATTATCCTTCTAGCCTTTGCTATGCTGTCCCTCCAACTCTTTCCTTCCTCACAGAATATTTTCAAGATTTCTCTCTCTCTCTCTCTCTCTCTCTCTCTCTCTTCTTCTTCTTTCGAAAAAATGAAATGTTATCCCTATCCTTTCTTTTAATATTCTTCTTATCCTTTGTTCCCTTGTCTCATCTCCCATTAAAATAAGACACTCGCTCCCCTGTGCTTCCGAACTATACTCTTATTTTCCTTTGTTCCCTTATCTTATCCCAAACCTATAAAATAGCCCTGGAGACTTTTCCTGTCTCTAGGTATTTTCCCAGCACCCTATTGGTTCTAGGTCACTAGACCACACCCTACTTTCCCCGATCAATATCCTCGTTACTCTACTTTTCTAAAACCCTCCCATTGTACTAACGTACTCTATTTTCCCCGTATCTGAACTTTTGTATCTGTTTTCCCGTGGTTCTCTTTCTAATCTTCGTCTCGGCATTTATTCACAAACCTTGGCTTTCAACTCTCCCTTTTCCTTGTTTATATCTGGACTGCTAATCCCTATCCTAAATTCTCCTATCTAGATTTCTATTATTAATCTCCTTTACAGCTCGATTCGTACTCGCTAGTCTGTCTCTCTTTTACCCGCGAACTAAAACATGGCATTAGTAAAGTCTATTCCCAAACCACCAATAACTAATAGTATATTTGCATTCATATTATTAAAATACATTACTTTCCTCTGTCTACCCATACAATTCACCGTTGCAATTCTAACTTCCCTACTAAATTACTTTCCTTTGTTATCAATTCAAATCCTGGCCCCAGCTCTATCGCAATTGCCAGTCCACTATTCAATTTATGTGACTGTCCTTTCTGATTACGCTCTAATTAATAAAACAAATACTTGCAAGCATACATTTAATTCACACCCATGTTCAATTCAATATTCAAAATTACAGGGAATGGCCGGCAGGGATGTAGCTCAGTTGGTAGAGCATGGCATTTGCAACGCCAGGGTTGTGGGTTCGATTCCCATGAAAAATGAAAAAATTATGTATGCACTCACTAACTGTAAGTCGCTCTGGATAAGAGCGTCTGCTAAAATGTAAATAACCAGAAAACCTAGATTTTAGTCAGTAATGCAGGACTATGCTTTATTGGAATGACAAATAAATCCTCCTTTATCCTAATTAAAATGGTCTGTAGTTCTTATTTCTTGCACATACCATACTTATAATTTAGCAGTCAACGAGTCAACTCTACATTCATTAATTTGGTAACAGATCTAACGAATTTAATCAAATGGATTATGCTTTTCCCCCCTAATTTACTACAATTCCTTTACTATATCACCTCTGCTCCCGAAATGATAGATAGTTATTATACTGCTTAACATTTTCTACCACACGCTCTATGTACTGTCTCCCACCCCCCACGTACGTCTACGTGTTTGGGCGCACAAGCCAGCACTCATATATTATTTCACTTTTACCCACTCTCTAATAATCACTTATCCGCACATAACATCATCAACGTTTGGGAGGGCGCAGGTGGACCTGTTTACCTCTCTGGGCAATGCACACTGCCCCCTGTGGTACTCCATGTTGGAGCCACCAGGGCCTCTGGGCTTGGATGCTCTGGCTCACGATTGACACCTTGGCAACTGCCCCTGAGACCCGACCTGCTGGAACTCTGTGGCATGCGAGACCGCACCGCCTCAGTCTGTGGGCTTGGCCACTGAACGGCACCAATGGTCCATGTTAGGACTACAGGCACCGGCTACAACCGCGGCATACCAGTTGTGCTGGCGGTTGTTCTGCTCTTGGTGCACTGGTATTGAGGTTGTGCCCGAGTCATGCGGGGTGCAGTATGTCCTCCAATACCTGCAGTCTCGCTTGGATGAGGGCTTGGCAGCCTCTACACTGAGAGGGTATTTGGCCGCTATATCTGCCTGCCATGTGGGGTGGATGGACAGGCCAGTGGGGCGCCATCCCTTGGTCTCCAGGTTTATGAAGGGGGTTTGTCGCCTGATTCCAGCTAGGACCCGCTCAATGGCGAGCTGGGATCTGGATGTGGTCTTGGCAGCTTTAGCAAAGCCGCCTTTCGAACCATTGGAGTCTGCCTCCCTGAAACACCTCTCTATGAAGGTGGTTTTCTTGGTGGCGATTACTTCCATGAAGAGGGTGGGTGAGCTCCATGCTTTTCGGTAAGTTCTGAGTGCTACCGGATGGACCCCGGTGGGAGGAGTATATCTCTCCGCCCCAACCCTTCATTCCTCCCGAAGGTTCTGTCAGACAGGCATGTGAACATCCCTTTTATCCTGTCTGCTTACGACCCCCCGGCAGTGGCGGGGGAGTCTGGGCCTCCCTCCGGCATAATGTGCCCTGTGCGGGCACTGGCTGACTATGTGGAGCGGACACGGTCAGTGAGAACAACAGACCAGCTCTTTGTTTCACTGGATCATGGACACGATTACGACAGCATACCGCCTGGCTGGCAGGCCAATGCTGGGATCTGTGGTGGCATATTCAACACAAGGTGATATCTGTGCCGCGACCAGCTGGGCTTCCTCTTGTACCTTTACTAAGTACTATCGGGTAAATGTGGCACCTCCCTCTGTGGTTGGTTCAGCTGTCCTGGGCGTCGCCTCCCCTTCCGGGGACTGTGCCGGGACCCCCATTCCACATTGACGGCCCCTGCGTCTCGGTTTCGCGCTGGGACTTCGCCGCTGGCTGGCCAGGTCCCTCTAGCACCGACTAAATCAGGTACGGGTATGATCCAATATAGTGAAACATAACGAAGGTTATGTATGTAACCACGGTTATGTGAGCTATATGGATCACTCCAATCCTCTACGGTGCTAGATGCGCCTCAAAAATGATGTAGAGAACGTGTGGTCTATGGGGTCTATATATAGGGGCGGACCCCAGCCGTGACACAGGTGTACAGGAGTAAATCTGTAAATCCTCACCTTGGATGTATCCCTCCACCGCGGAGTGATACCAATATATTGATGGGATCCATATAGCTCACATAAAAGTGGTTACATACGTAACCTTAATTTACTAGACTGTGATACCAACTTTCTGTTTACACAGCCTGAAACTAAGCACTGCAAAATCTTGGAACGTTTCCTTACAAACCAGAATGTTTAATAAAATTAAATTTGAACTTAGTCTACCGGTTGTCTGTGCTGTTGGTCTTTCAGCTGGTCAAAATTTGAGATAAAATATCCACAGGAAAGTATTATTTACCTGACTTTTTAGAGCACCGGTACTGCCATTTGAGATTTCTATCAGCTGCCACATGCACAAAACCATGTAAACACCTGCACGACTTGAATTAGTATGCATGCATCGGGTGTATGTACTCCTGTCTTGTGCATGTGCCTTAGGTCAGTTTTTCCCAACTCCAGTCCTTGAGTACCACCAACAGCACACAATATTGTTGTCACCCCGGACAAGCACACGGATTCAACTTGTAAACTAATCATCAAGCCCTCAATGAGTTGAATCAGGTAAGTTTCCCCAGGGCAACAAGAGTTGAAGAGTTGGGAAACACTGCCTTAGGTGATGAGCAAACATATATTGATTGCCAGACAGAGAGATCTGCGTTTTAGTCGGTTTGTTTATAATAATACTTTCCTGTTGATATTTTGTCTCAAATTTCGACCCGAATGCATCGCAGTGCCTGAGGCGTCACTACAGACCCGGGTTCAATCCTGGGCTGTGTTGCAGCCGGCTGCGACCGGGAGACTTATGAGGCAGCGTACAATTGGCCCAGAGTCGTCCGGGTTAGGGGAGGGTTTGGCCGGCCGGGGGATGTCCTTGTCCCATCGTGCTCAAGTGACTCCGGTGGCGGGCCAGGCGCATGCACGCTGACACCGTCGCCAGTTGTACGGTGTTTCCTCTGACACATTGGTGCGTCTGGCTTCCGGGTTAAGCGAGCAGTGTGTCAAGAAGCAGTGCGACTTGGCAGGGTCGTGTTTCGGAGGATGCACGGCTCTCGACCTTCGCCTCTCCCGAGTCCGTAGGGGAGTTGCAGCGATGGGACCAGACTGTAACTACCAACTGGATATTACGAAATTGGGGAGGAAAAAAGGTAAAAAGCCATTTACAAAAAATAACAAATAAAATAAATTCTACCCGAATAAGAACCAACCCCACGGATAATTGGCAGAATAAGTTCAAATAAAATTGTATTCAACATTCGTGACAGACAAGGGATGTTTAGGGGTTTTTTCTATATAAAAATGTGTGACTATGCTGTACACGCAATGGAAAGCATAGTCCCATTACCTGCAGTCTACCATCTCCACAGGTACAATAAGCTGAGCCGTAACATCAGAGAGCTCAGAAGATCCGTGATCTGGACGAGAAGGATGGCTTCAGAGCTCACAGCACAGGTCAACTGCTTGAGAAACTGTGAGTATCACTGTGACCTGCTGAATTCAAACTCGGGTCCCTTGTGCCCATAGGAAACTGTCATCTAAAATGAAGTGTGGGTAACACAGATTTACTACAGAGTGATGATGGTGTCTAACATTTCCATCTCTTCTTAAAGGTACGGCACTGGGCTGATCCCTACCAAACAGAACTTGGCTCTCACAGAGAAAGTCAAAGCCTCTTCATTCTGCAGGTGAATAAACCCATTCCATCTCTCAATAACATTAGTATGAGTAAAAGTAGATAAAGATCACTTTATTCGTCAATTGTACACAAGGTCCAACTGAAATTTGATTTCTGCTTTATCCCAACCCTTCCAAAAGACACGCATTCTTATACAGGTTGGAGCAGGTGGCTGCCACATTGGGCACCCCTGAAACAGTTGTTGTTGTGGGGGTGGGGGATGGGGGGTTAAGTGCCTTGCTCAAGGGCATCTAGGATTTGATAGCAGTGCCAGCTCACTTCCCGCCAGATTTTCCCATCAGACCCAGGATTCGGAACTGGAAACCCTCCAGTTGCTAGCTCGCCTCTCTAACTGCTAGGCTACCCGCCTCCCCTAGATGATAGTGCCTCTCCTAGATGATAATGCCTCCCCTAGATGATAATGCCTCCCCTAGATGATAATGCCTCCCCTAGATGATAATGCCTCCCCTAGATGTTAGTGCCTCCCCTAGATGATAATGCCTCCCCTAGATGTTAGTGCCTCCCCTAGATGATAATGCCTCCCCTAGATGTTAGTGCCTCCCCTAGATGATAATGCCTCCCCTAGATGATAATGCCTCCCCTAGATGATAGTGCCTCCCCTAGATGTTAGTCCCTCCCCTAGATGATAATGCCTCCCCTAGATGATAATGCCTCCCCTAGATGATAGTGCCTCCCCTAGATGTTAGTGCCTCCCCTAGATGTTAGTGCCTCCCCTAGATGATAATGCCTCCCCTAGATGATAGTGCCTCCCCTAGATGTTAGTGCCTCCCCTAGATGATAATGCCTCCCCTAGATGATAGTGCCTCCCCTAGATGTTAGTGCCTCCCCTAGATGATAATGCCTCTCCTAGATGATAATGCCTCCCCTAGATGATAGTGCCTCCCCTAGATGTTAGTGCCTCCCCTAGATGATAATGCCTCCCTTAGATGTTAGTGCCTCCCCTAGATGATAATGCCTCCAGCCTATCTTGCCCACCATAATGGTTAGCTTACAAATGGCTCAGAACCTGATGACAGCCATCACCTTCATCGAGCAGGGACATATCCGTCATACGGTCACAGTACATGAATGATGTAGAGCTGTGTGTGTGCTGTGGCAATGTTGTTGTTTTTACCCTCTGAAATGTCAATTAGATTGTGCTTCTGTGATTATCTACAGTATTTAGTGCTTTGTGGTCTTGACTGTACCTTAGATGTATATGTGGGACCAGAGATTGTCACAGACCCAGCTTTCCTTGTCACGAGGTGAGTGTTGGGTTTTGATTTTGTCTGATTACTTTTTTTCTTTCTTTCTAACATCTTGTCAGTGTTCAAACCAGCTGCTCTGTCCCCAAATCCTAAATTATTTATTTCATCAGAAATATGGAAGACTTTGTAACCTGGGTTGACTCTTCAAAGATCAAACTGCATGTCATGACCTACAATGATGAGGTGAGACTACTATCAAACATAAACTGCACTTTGTCACTCATCTTGACTATGTTTGAGAGCTCAAAAGTTCTGGGCATATGTTTGGTTGAAGATGGTCTAGTCTATGATGGTAAATAGTGTTGTACAAATGGGGATTCTGATCGTCTTGTTGTCTTTTTTTTTCTCAGAGGGATGACTTTGATCTTGTGGTATAGACCTATTGACCGACGGGGTCATTGAAGTGGCTTGCATGCTTGTGTGTGCATTTCAAGTGTGAGCATGTGTATGTGTGTGTGTGTTTATTTTGACCGTACAAGTGTGTGGGACAATTTTTTTGGAGTGTTTTCTCTCATTTCAACATGGTGTTTAAAAATAAATAATCAAATAAACATTGAGAAGATGGTAAATATACTTTTCAACAAATAATGACTTACAGTTATGCATGTTTTGTAAACAAACTCACGGTAACGAGTCCTTTCACACTTTAGTCAATTTGCATATAGAATTTTCCTTCTGAGACATCGTAAAGGACCCCCACCTCGTAATGTAAACATGGATAATGCATTTCCAATGCCTTTTATACTCCAGCAAATCGGATTATACTAACACTATGGATGCACAGAAAGCTCCACTACGCTCACATTAGCAACCACAGGTCAGTATGCATCCATACAGGTATGCGACATGACACGCAGCTGAAACAGGCACAAGTCCATCCACTCATGCAATACACAGACTAAATCCCACCCTCCCCTAAGGCACCCATGTACAAGGTCCCACCCATGTACAAGGTCCCACCCATGTAGGAACTTTGCTCTTAACAGAATCCATTAATATTTTATAACTAAGTGACAGTTTTAATATTTGGTTACAGCTGTTAACAGAAACCATAAATGTATTATAATTGACAGTTTTAATATTTGGTTACAAAGGGAACCCAGACCATCTCCTCTTTCACAGTCCTTACGCATCAGATCCACCAGAAACGCACATAGACGATAAGTGTAATGAAGAAGACTGCCCCAGCTGCTATCTTGGCATAGGTGGATCGGGTGTTGAGGTACTTGGCATCGCTGCGGTACTTCTTTGAAAGGCTGGACAGATTGCTGGCTTTGGTGTCGAGAGCTGGAGGGAAAAAATGAGAGATGAATATTTAGGACCGTAATGTAACCAATAGCGGCATTATATCTAACCGTGTATGTATGCATGCTTCAATCGTAAATTAATGGGAAAGATGGAAAAAGGGCAATTCTGCTACTTTTCAACCACCATCTCCTGCTCAAAACCTGTGTATACATGTGTGAAAACAGCACGGTTCTATTATGTGGTTAAAAAGATAAGGTCCTAAAAAAAATGCTTCTCTGTGACATCAGAGTAGGATTAAAAGTAAATAACTGATTTTCTAAATGTGCAACAAGTTTCAAATACAAGGTAGCGTATTTTCTTGCTCACCACGTAACTGCGAATCTCAGTGTTTGGAAAATCACTGTTTTAACTTCTGATGATGTCATCGGGTAGAACTTTAACTAAACATTTTTTCTACAAAACTTAGAAATGTGCCCTTTTCACATGCTGAAACTGTTATTGTGCTGGAGATAACTGATGTATAAATGTGGTGGTTGCCCTTTAATAGATATTGTGGTTCAACTGATGTCACGGAATATGGACCCAGCTCCATTTTAGATAACGTTATGTATGAAAACATCTGACAAACTTTGATTTTGGGGTGAACTATCCCTTTTAAATTATTTCTGTGTATTTTATGTCTGTATGGCAGGTCTGATGCCAGGGCTGTGTACTGTACGAGGTATGATTATTATAATTACCCGATAGGGCCTCTCCTCGTTGCAGGACCTCTTCAATGTTTGCCACCATGATCCGCTGGACGTCCTGCAGTTCTGTGTTGATGCTGCCCAGGTTCCTCCGTGCCCTGCTGTCAATGTAGTTTTTTTTTGTCTTCTGGATGTACGTGTCTGAGGACAGAGGGAAGGATGACATGTAATTACACACTAAGTGTTGGTTTATGGTGCATCTCAATTCCATTAAGTCATTTAGCAGACGCTCTTATCCAGAGCAATTTACAGGAGCAATTAGGGTTAGTTACCTTGCTCAACGGCACATTGAAAAACATGGGATTGGGGAACGCAATATAGCGAGGAATTTGCTTTTGCCAGACTTTAACTGTTAGTTGTTGGTATTTACATCAGTGTGGATTAAGGAAAGGAATTATGATGCACCCCTTGCTTCTCAAATTATTTTTGTTTGCCTGGTATGTCTTAATGGGACGATTATGGGTGAAAAAAGAAAACCTCTCACCAAACTCAATGAAAGAGTACGGCCTGGAGACTGTGGGAACTTTCTTTCCATGCTGCTCATGGAATTCTGTCTGGAGGTCTTCCAGGTACCCAAAGACCAGCTTCTTGGGAAACACAGCTTCACACAAGGCCAAGTAGCACACGCCATGTTCTATTACATAGCTGGGGAGACAGACAAATAGCACATGCCATGTTCTATTACATAGCTGGGGAAACAGACAAGTAGGACACGCCCTGTTCTATTACATAGCTGGGGAGACAGACAAGTAGGACACGCCATGTTCTACTACATAGCTGGGGAGACAGACAAGTAGGACACGCCATGTTCTATTACATAGCTGGGGAGACAGACAAGTAGGACACGCCATGTTCTATTACATAGCTGGGGAGACAGACAAGTAGGACACGCCATGTTCTATTACATAGCTGGGGAGACAGACAAGTAGGACACGCCATGTTCTATTACATAGCTGGGGAGACAGACAAGTAGGACACGCCATGTTCTATTACATAGCTGGGGAGACACAAGTAGGACACACCAGGTTCTATTACATAGCTGGGGAGACAGACAAGTAGGACACGCCATGTTCTATTACATAGCTGGGGAGTCAGACAAGTAGCACACGCCATGTTCTATTACACAGCTGGGGAGACAGACAAGTAGCACACACCAGGTTCTATTACACAGCTGGGGAGATAGACAAGTAGGAAACGCCATGTTCTATTACATAGCTGGGGAGACAGACAAGTAGCACACACCAGGTTCTATTACATAGCTGGGGAGACAAGTAGCACACGCCATGTTCTATTACATAGCTGGGGAGACAGACAAGTAGGACACGCCATGTTCTATTACATAGCTGGGGAGACAGACAAGTAGCACACGCCAGGTTCTATTACATAGCTGGGGAGACAGACATTAGTATGTTAGTGGAAAGTAACAGAGTTAAAGTGAAGCTTGATTGAGATTTTCACACGGACCCACATCATCCGTCCAGTGACAGTCTAGGGAGTTATCGTAAAAAGGGCAAGTCTCCAGAGTTAGTCCTTACCACGTTACCAGTCTTGCCTAGTTTACAAACGAAAAACTCTGGGCCCTGAATGACACAGCAGACAAACTGCAGAGTGCATACTAAAAGAAGGGCGAGGTCACAATCGGAACATCACTAACTTCTTTAACACCACAAAAATACACAATGATGATGACGACAGTATTATAAACACAGATTCAGGAGGAGGTCCTAGAGAGTTCCTCCTTTGATTGTCACACAAGACCGCTACTTGATTGGTAAATATAGAACGGTGGGTAGGCCGTATGCAAAATATTAATGACATTTGTACATAGAAGATTAATCATGTCTGGAAAATGTCAGCAGACGTGTTGCTTTGTTACTAAGTGTTAGTGTTTTTAGTATTATGCTGGTTATTAATGTTTAAACAAGGATGTGTTCTTAAGGCCTCATCAGCCCGGTTATTAGTTGGTTAGTTATCATGGGTTACAATCAATAGTTACTCAATTAATAAGCACAATTTTGCATGTTCAGCCTAGGAGAGCCTGTAGAGTGTGTGTCTAGTCCATCCAACCTTGATATAATTGGTTGTGAGTGTGAAAGAGAAATTCATCTTCATTAGCTTATTATACTGAACAAAAATATAAACAACAATTTCAAAGATTTTACTGGAGTTACAGCTCATATAAGGAAATCAGTCAATTGAAATAAATTCATTAGGCCCTAATCTATGGATTTCACATGACTGGGCAGGGGCACAGCCATGGGTGTGCCTGGGAGGGCATAGGCCCACCCACTTGGCAGCCAGGCCCATCCACTGGGGAGCCAGGTCCAGCCAATCAGAATATATTTTTCTCAACAAAAGGGCTTTATTACAGACAGAAATACTCCTCAGCAACCCCCCTCAGACGATCCCGCAGGTGAAGAAGCCGGATGTGGAGGTCCTGGGCTGGCGTGGTTACGCGTGCGTGGTCTGCGGTTGTGAAGCCGGTTGGACGTACTGCCAAATTCTCCAAAACAACGTTAGAGGCAGTTTATGGTAGAGAAATGAACATTCAATTCTCTGGCAACAGCTCTGGTGGACATTCCTGCAGTCAGCATGCCAATTGCACGCACCCTCAAAACTTGAGACATCTGTGGCATTGTGTTGTGTGACAAAACTGCACATTTTCAAGTGGCCTTTTATTGTCCCCAGCACACTGTATAATGATCATGCTGTTTAATCAGCTTCTTCATATGCCACACCTGTCAGGTGGATGGATTATCTTGGCGTAGGAGAAATGCTCACTAACTGGGATGTAAACAAATTTGTGCACAAAATTTGAGAAAAATAAGCTTTTTGTGCGGGATTTTTTTATTTCAGCTCATGAAACCAACACTTTACATGTTGCGTTTATATTTTTTGATCAGTGTAGTAACCTTCCGCAACAATATCACTCTGGATGCAGTAGGGACTGATATTATTTCAGATCAATGTAAAAGATATATAAAACTTAATATATTAAGAAAATCCACTTCTAACAATACTTACTGGAAGGACATGACCCCAGCCTCCAGGGTACATCTGTTGGGGCTCTGGGCATTGAGTTTACGACACAGCTGCTTAGCCTGGCTCTGGTAGTGTTGCAAGTCTCTTCCTGACTAAACATAGCCGAGATAAAAAGGGTATAAAAATCACACATTTTTGCAGTTTTTGCATGACTGTAAGTCGCTTTGGATAAAAGCGTCTGCTAAATGGCATATTATATATTATATTATATTATAACAAACAGCAACACTTTATCTGATAGAATGCAAATGGTAAATATAAATGTTAGCTAGTAGTATTCAGCAGAATGATGTAACAGCCTTGCTAACTTGACAAACATGATTAAGTTAGTTAGCTAGGAAGTATGCTACATGACCAAAGGTATGAGGACACCTGCTCGTCGAACATCTGCACACACTTCAGGTCTCTAATTCACAATTTGACAACAACTTGATAATATTCTCAGACTATTCTCAATTTAATCTGATCTTTACGTATAGCCTACTAAAATACACCACATGACCAAAAGTATGTGGACACCTGCTTGTCGAACACCTCATTCCAAAATCATGGGCATTAATATGGAGTTGTTCCCCCCTTTGCTGCTATAACAGCCGCCACTCTTCTGGGAAGGCTTTCCACTAGATGTTGGAACATTGCTGCGGGGACTTGCTTCCATTCAGCCACAATAGCATTAGTGAGGTCGGGCACTGATGTTGGGCGAATAGGCCTATCTCGCAGTCGGCGTTCCAATTCATCCCAAAGGTGTTAGATGGGGTTGAGGTCAGGGCTCTGTACAGGCCAGTCAAGTTCTTCCGCACCGATAGACAAACCATTTCTGTATGGACCTCGCTTTGTGCATGGGGGCATTGTCATGCTGAAACAGGAAAAGGCCTTCCCCAAACTGTTGACACAAAATTGGGAGCACAGAATTGTCTAGAATGTCATTTTATGCTGTAGCATTAAGATTTCCCTTCACTGGAACTAAGGGGCCTAGCCCGAACCATGAAAAACAGCCCCAGACCATTATTCCTCCTCCAAACTTTACAGTTGGCGCTATGCATTGGGGCAGGTAGTGTTCTCCTGGCATCCACCAAAACCAGATTCGTCCTGTCGGACTGCCAGATGGTGAAGCATGAATCATCACTCCAGAGAATGCGTTTCCCCCTGCTCCAGAGTCCAATGGTGGCGAGCTTTACACCACTCCAGCCGACGCTTGGCATTGCGTATTGTGATCTTAGGCTTGTGTGCGGCTGCTCGGCCATGGAAACCCATTTTATGAAGTTCCCGACGAACAGTTCTTGTACTGACGTTGCTTCCAGAGGCAGATTGGAACTCTGTAGTGAGTGTTGCAAACGACGACAGATGGTTTGTATGCGCTACGCGCTTCAGCACTCACCGGTCCCGTTCTGTGAGCTTGTGTGGCTTACCACTTCGTGGCTGAGCCGTTGTCGCTCCTAGACATTTCCACTTCACAATAACAGCACTTACAATTGACCGGGGAAGCTCTAGCAGGGCAGAAATTTCACTAACTGACTTGTTGGAAATGTGGCATCCTATAACTGTGCCACGTAGAAAGTCATGGAGCTCTTCAGTAAGGCCATTCTACTGCCAATGTTTGTCTATGGAGAATGCATGGCTGTGTGCTCAATTTTACACCTGTCAGCAACGGATGTGTCTGAAATAACCGAATCCACTCATTTGAAAGTCCACATACTTGTGTATGTACAGTGCATTCAGAAAGTATTCAGACCCCTTCACCTTTTCGTTACCTTACAGCCTTATTCTAAAATTGATTAAATTGTCCCCCCCCCCCTCAGTCTACATACAATACCCCATAATGACAAAGCAAAAACAGGTTAATACATCTTTGCATATTTATGTTTAAAAAAAACTGAAACATCACATTTACTTAAGTATTCAGACCCTTTACTCAGTACTTTGTTGAAGCGTCTTAAGTATGACGATACAAGCTTGGCACACCTGTATTTGGAGAGTTTCTCCCATTCTTCTCTGCAGATCCTCTCAAGCTCTGTCAGGTTGGATGGGGAGCATCACTGCACAGCTATTTTTAGGTCTCTCCAGAGATGTTTGATTGGGTTCAAGTCCGGGCTCTGGCTGGGCCACTCAAGGACATTCAGAGACTTGTCCCGAAGCCACTCCTGTGTTGTCTTGGCTGTGTGCTTAGGGTCGTTGTCCTGGCTGTGTGCTTAGGGTCGTTGTCCTGTTGGAAGGTGAACCTTCGCCCCAGTCTGAGGACCTGAGCTCTCTGGAGCAGGTTTTCATCAAGGATCTCTCTGTACTTTTCTCTGTTCATCTTTCCCTCGATCCTGACTGGTCTCCCAGTCCCTGCCGCTGAAAAACATCCCCACAGCATGATGCTGCCTCCACCATGCTTCACCATAGGGATGGTATTGGCCAGGTGATGAGCGGTACCTGGTTTCCTCTGGACATGATGCTTGGCATTCAGGCCAAAGAGTTCAATCTTGGTTTCATCATTTCATCAGACCAGAGAATCTTGTTTCTCATGGTCTGAGAGTTCTTTAGGTGCCTTTTGGCAAACTCCAAGCGGGCTGTCATGTGCCTTTAACGGAGGAGTGGCTTCCTTCCGTCTGGCCACTCTACCATAAAGGCCTGATTGGTGGAGTGCTGCAGAGATGGTTTCCTTTTGGAAGGTTCTCCCATCGCCACAGAGGAACTCTGGAGCACTGTCAGAGTGACCATTGGGTTCTTGGTCACTTCCCTGACCAAGGCCCTTCTCCCCCGATTGCTCAGTTTGGCCGGGCGACCAGCTCCAGGAAGAGTCTTGGTGGTTCCAAACTTCTTCCATTTAAGAATGATGAGGCCACTGTTCTTGGGGATCTTCAATGCTGCAGACATTTTTTGGTACCCTTCCCCAGATCTGTGCCTCGACACAATCCTGTCTCGGAGCTCTACGGACAATTACGTCGACTTCATGGCTTGGTTTGTGCTCTGAGGGTATACTTATGTAAATAAGTGATTTTTAATTTTAATACATTTGCAATAAAAAAAACATTCTGCTTTGTCAAAATCAAATCAAATCACATTTATTGGTCACATACACATGGTTAGCGGATGTTATTGCGAGTGTAGTGAAATGCTTGTGCTTCTAGTTCTGACAGTGCAGCAATATCTAGCAAGTAATATCTAACAGCTCCACAACAAATACCTAATACACACAAATCTAAGTAAAGGAATGGAATAAGAATATATAAATATATGGATGAGCAATGTCATCGTCAGAGCGGCATAGTCTAAGATGCAATAGATAGTATAGAATACAGTATATACATATGAAATGGGTAATGCAAGATATGTCAACATTATTAAAGTGACTAGTGTTCCATTTATTAAAGTGGCCAGTGATTTTCAAGTCTGTATGTAGGCAGCAGCCTCTCTGTGCTAGTGATGGCTGTTTAACAGTCTGATGGCCTTGAGATAGAAACTGTTTTTCAGTCTCTCGGTCCCAGCTTTGATGCACCTGTACTGACCTCGCCTTCTGGATGATAGCGAGGTGAACAGGCAGTGGCTCGGGTGGTAGTTGTCCTTGATTATCTTTTTTGCCTTCCTGTGATATCGGGTGCTGGAAGTGTCCTGGAGGGCAGGTAGTTTGCCCCCGGTGATGCGTTGTGCAGCCAACACCACCCTCTGGAGAGCCCTGCGGTTGTGGGCGGTGCAGTTGCCGTACCAGGCGGTGATACAGCCGACAAGATGCTCTCAATTGTGCATGTGTAAAAGTTTGTGAGGGTTTTAGGTGACAGGTCAAATTTCTTCAGCCTCCTGAGGTTGAAGAGACGCTGTTGCGCCTTCTTCACCACACTGTCTGTGTGGGTGGACCATTTCAGTTTGTCAGTGATATGTACGCAGAGGAACTTAAAACTTTCCACCTTCTCCACTGCTGTCCCGTCGATGTGGATAGGGGGGTAATCCCTCTGCTGTTTCCTGAAGTCCACGATCATCTCCTTTGTTTTGTTGACATTGAGTGAGAGGTTATTTTCCTGAAACCAAACTCAGAGAGCCCTCATTATGGGGTATTGTGTGTAGTTTGAGGGGGGAAAAAATTGGGATCCATTTTAGAATAAGGCTGTAATGTAACAACATTTTGAAAAACTGAAGGGGTCTGAATACTTTCCAAATAAACTGTATAGTATAGCTCTCAAACTCTAGGTAGCATTCTGCCTTCTCACTACAGTTCTCAGCCATTAGCTTCACCGACGACTGGTTCAGGTTAACTACAATCCCAACACTGTGTTTTAACGTTTAGAAACGTCAATAATCATTGCTTGCAATATTGCTTTCGAAACATATGGCCCTTATCTTTCATCAGCAACAAAGAATCATTCAAATAAAAAAGATACACTTACTGTAGCAGTTTAGTAGAGATCCATACAGCTTCCTACACTTCCACTACACGTCCCGAGTCACACTTACACACATGTGTTCAGAGCATGCTAGATAACTAGCTAACTTTAATTAGCTAGTTATCTAATTCAGTATGTTTTCAGTAAACAAGTGCTGTACCATGGACATGTGGGAACACTAACCCTATCAAGGTGTGTATCAATTTAACCTTTTATTATTATTATTATTATTATTATTATTATTTCTAGCTGATATGAAAGACAAGGTCCTTATGCTTCCAAAACCGTACCGCAAACGACGTGTGTTAATGTTCAGATTGAGCGACCGGGCTCTTAAAAAAACACCCCCATACAGAAGATGCCTTCGTCCAATGACTTACGTGTAGTATAATGACACTGAGTCATGATCGAGGGCTAACGTTAACTAGGAAACACATTTTGTTCATTCAAACCTGCTCGTCTTCTTGCATCGATGCAGCAAGCGGCAGTCCATCTGCTACCCGAGCGATCATTGTCAGCAAAACCATCTTGATCGAAACCTCTCAAATTCACACCACAGATTGAGTTGTAGGTGTTCGCTGGCTGTGCAAAAACTTCCAATAAACTTGGCTGCGTAGCTTCTGCTGTCAAATCTGACGCACTGGAGGGAAGCTCGATGTGTGAGCTGGCCGGAAGTCCTTGTTGTTGCGCCCTGGAATTGGGTCCGACTGCAAATACTTTTTTCTTACCAACTTTCTTACAAATAGCCATAACTGTATCTTTTGTAAATTATACAATAACAAACGCAACATAATTTGTTGCAAAAAAAAACGACAATATGTTGTATTATAATTTTTTTGTCTCTTGCAGTTCGATTATATTTATATATTTATATAGTTGTAGTTATTCCTTTGTTCTGTGTAATATCTGAAGATCTTCACCAAAGAACAATTTGTGCCATCACTTACACAAATTATCCTCCAGACCGGACCAGACAGTGCGCCAGACGGATAGCATCTCGATTGCTAATGTCTGAAGGTGTATTGAGCGATGCAGATGTCCCCGATGCCGGCGGCTGTCGTTTGAAGCTGTTCGGAACCCCAAGAACTAATACAGGCAGAACCATGGACAGATCCTGTAAAAAATGGTAAATTGCTCATGTTTGCCCTTGTGATAACATTTGATATTTGTATTTCGTCTTGTCCAGTCGTTTTGTTTGTGTTGAGGTTGGCTGGCTCTTTGTATAGGGAATCGTTGTGCAATGGAACCGTGTTCTTATTGTATTTTCTTTTGTTATTATATTCAAAAGCTGATATTCAGCTTTCTTCAGTTATTCATTTACATTCGATTCAATTTTGGTCCCGTTTTTTCAGCTCTCGCTTATTAAATAAAATAATAATGGTTGCTATAGCCTGCCTATAAATAAAGCTCTATTGATAGCATCCTCGATGCACTGAAATAGCCTGATGATAGCATAGCCTACATAACCATATAGATTTCCTAATATAGCCTATTGCATGTATGCACTACAAACAATACGTCTGTCCAATAATCAGGTCAGACCCGTCTCCATTCGAGGGCTCATGTTATAAAAAATGTATCCGTGCCCTTGACCATCAACAACAATGCCTCAATATCACACACAACCAGCCATTATTTATATATTCTCTCGTCTACCATTCACAAGATTTGGCAGGTAAATTGATTGGGTCACGAACGCCCAATCCGTCCCGCAGGAGACTATCCCGCGCGTTGAATGGGCCATGGTGTGAGGTGGAGCTGGCACACCATGTGTTGTGATTGGAGCTCACGACTGCGCATCGCTAAACCGTGTGTTGTGATTGGACAATTCAAAACCAAGGCCTCTTCATATATTCATTTAGACTTAGTGAAGGCCTTGGCCAGTGGGTTATTCTTGGATATACAGTACCAGTCAAAAGTTTGAACACACCTACTCATGCAAGGGTTTTTCTTTATTTTTACTATTTTTTACACTGTAGAATAATAGTGAAGACATCAAAACTATGAAATAACACATATGGAATCATGTAGTAACCAAAAAAGTGTTTAAAAAATCAAAATATATTTCATATTTGAGATTCTACAAATAGCCATCCTTTGCCTTGATGACAGCTTTGCACACTCTTGATAGTCTATCAACCAGCTTCACCAGGAAAGCTTTTCCAACCGTCTTGAAGGGGTTCCCACATATGCTGAGCACTTGTTGGCTGCTTATCCTTCACTCTGCCATCTGACTCATCCCAAATCATCTCAATTGGGTTGAGGTCGGGGGATTGTGGAGGCCAGGTCATCTGATACAGCACTCCATCACTCTCCTTCTTGGTAAAATAGCCCTTACGTAGCCTGGTGGTGTGTTGGGTCATTGTCCTGTTGAAAAACAAATGATAGTCCCTCTAAGACCAAACCAGATGGGATGGCGTATCGCTGCAGAATGCTGTGGTAGCCATGCTGGTTAAGTGTGCCTTGAATTCTAAATAAATCACAAACAGTGTCACCAGCAAAGGACCCCCACACCATAACACCTCCTCCTCCATGCTTTACGGTGGGAACTACACATGTGGAGATCATCCGTTCACCCACACCGCGTCTCACAAAGACACGGCGGTTTGAACCAAAAATGTCCATTGCTCGTGTTTCTTGGCCCAAGCGGGTCTCTTCTTCTTATTGGTGTCCTTTAGTTGTGGTTTCTTTGCAGCAATTCCACCATGAAGGCCTGATTCACACAGTCCCCTCTGAAAAGTTGATGTTGAGATTTGTCTGTGACTTGAACTCTGTGAACCATTTATTTGGGCTGCAATTTCTGAGGCTGGTAACTCTAATAAACGTATCCTCTGCAGCAGAGGTAACTCTGGGTCTTCCATTCCTGTGGCAGTCCTCATGAGAGCCAGTTTCATCATAGCGCTTGATGGTTTTTGCAACTGCACTTGAAGAAATTTTCAAAGTTCTTGACATTTTCAGTATTGACTGACCTTCATGTCTTAAAGTAATGATGGACTGTCATTTCTCTGTTTATTTGAGCTGTTCTTGCCATAATATGGACTTCTGTATACCCCCTACTGTGATGAGGTGATTTTTAACATTTTTACATTTTACATTTTAGTCATTTAGCAGACGCTCTTATCCAGAGCGACTTACAGGAGCAATTAGGGTTAAGTGCCTTGCTTAAGGGCACATCGACAGATTTTTCACCTAGTCGGCTCGGGGATTAGAACCAGCGACCTTTCGGTTACTGGCACAACGCTCTTACCCACTAAGCTACCTGCCGCCCTAAGGAGTCAGGCGCAAGAGGGTAAATCACAGAATAACAGGATTTATTCTGAACGACAGAGTTACGCAGTAATGCTTAAAAACACTCCAGTGCGCAAAACAGGCGCACTGGAAAAACAAGGCACAGAGGGAATATTCCCGGCGATACAAAATACACGGAGCTCCACCAAGCTTCTCTCTCCTCCACAGTAAACAATCACACACAAAGACAAGGGGGCATAGGGAACACTTATACAGGTACTGATGAGGGGATATGAACCAGGTGTGTGTAATAAACAAGACAAAACAAATGGAATGATGAGATGAGGAGTGTTAGTGGCTAGAAGGCCTGTGACAACGAACGCCGAAGACTGCCTGAACAAGGAGAGGAGGCAGCCTCGGAGGAAGTCGTGACACCTACCTTGTCACAACACAACTGATTGGCTCAAATGCATTAAGAAGGAAAGAAATTCCACAAATTAACTTTTAAGAAGGCACACCTGTTAATTGAAATGCATTCCAGGTGACTACCTCATGAAGCTGGTTGAGAGAATGCCAAGAGTGTGCAAAGCTGTCATCAAGGAAAAGGGTGGCTATTTGAAGAATCTCAAATATAAAATATATTCTGATTTGTTTAACACTTTTTTGGTTACTACATGATTCCATATGTGTTATTTCATAGTTTTGATGTCTTCACTAGTATTCTACAATGTCAAAAATTTTAAATATAAAGAAAAACCCTTCAATGAGTAGGTGTGTCCAAACTTTTGACTGGTAATGTATATGTTTACTTAATCATGGTGGAGTGTTCATTTGCGTGGACTGCTAATAGGCAAGTTAATTGCCTAGCCACTGACACAAGGTCAGATATTCTCCCATCCTCCTAATGGTTATGTTCAGATCTGTGGATATGGGCCAATTCTATCTGGAATTTATACTCTTCCCCACCACCCTTCCAGCAGCATACCACCCAGGCCTGCATCCCACTTCTGGCTTGCCTTTGACCTACACACTGAAGAAGGCTGTAAAGCCGAAACGTCTGTGTACGCTATCCCTGATGCTGTAAAAAAAATACAAATAAACACTGAATAATGAAGTAAGCTTTATGTGACATACTTTTGAGTGCGAAGCCATTACGCCTCTTTGTTTGCCTCTGAAGCTAAGCAGGGTCGGTCCTGGTCAGTCCCAAATGCCGCTGAGGTGGTGTTACAGGGCCAGTAGGGGGAAAGTCTTCTCTCTGGTCTAAAGATCAAATCCCAATGCCCCAGGGCAGTGATGGGGACATCGCCCTGCGTAGGGTGCTGTCAAAGATGGTGGATAAATGAAGATAGTTCAACTCAGGGGTTTACCATTGGAAAAAAAAGTGTCAGTTCCTGTCTACTTAAGGGGGTGGCTCTCCCATAGACACCCATGCAATAGCAGCTGGGTCTGGTCTACTTAGTTCATTGACTTCCATTGAAACAGCTCCCTCTTCTGTCTCTGGTGCCGTCTTTCGGATGGGACGTTAAACGGGTGTCCTGCCTCTCTGTGGTCACAAAAAATCCTATGGTACTTATCGTAAGAGTAGGGGTGTTAACCCCAGTGTCCTGGCTAAATTCCCAACCTGGCCATATTTCCATAATGGGCACCTAATCATCACCCTCATTCCTAATAGGCATATGTCACTCCTCACCTTTCCAACTGATAGCTGATGTGTGATGAGCGTCCTGGTGCAAATTGTTTGCCGTCCATCACCCAAGTGGGTGCTACACATTGGTGGTGGATGAGGTGAGCTTCCTCCTTACTATAGTATGTGAAGCACTTTGGGTGTCTAGAAAAGCGCTATATGAAGTCCAATCAACGAATTATTCATATCTTGGTCTCCTTCTCCCCCTAGGTCAGCCTGTGATGTGTGTGGGTGAGGAGATGGGCTGCACCTCGGCCAAGCAGGTGTTGGCCGTGGCCAGTGGTGAGGAGGGCCGCAGTAAAGCCTACAGCAATGGGGATGTTCTCTCTGGTCAGTGCTGGAAACACATTCACCTGGGTTGCGTTCAGGAGGCTTAGACAATGCATTCATATTCGGAACATGCTGTAAAACAAATATGCGTGTCAGTAGAATATGGAATTGTATGTTAGTTTCATTTGTTACAATTCTCTCTGCAACGTTAGGAACGTTTCGCCTCACTGAATACACCCCTGATTTACAGACAGCATACTGTGCCAACGTGCTTTACCGCTCCGAGGTGAAGTTTCGCCTATGTACAGATCTAGGATCAGCTTCCCCTCCCCCAATCATAACCTAACCATTAGTGGGTAAAATGAAAAACTGACCCAAGATCAGCGTCCAGGAGCAACTTCACCCTACTCCTACTTTAACCAAATCGTTTCTATTGGTGCTGCAGCAACCTCAGGGAGTAGTCTGAGGAGAGTCAAACCTTCAACCATTCGGTCCCAAGCACGCTATCCACACAGTCCCAATAGGGTTCACTTGGCTTGGGTCATTACAATGAAACAGCAGTTCAAGTAAATTATTCAAACCAGGAGGAGTTCCTAACAGGGGTTGGAACTGGTTCCGGGAACAGAAACCCGGAAAATAAAGAACATTTTCAAGGAACGGAACCGGGAACGAAAGTGATCCATACTGTTCTGGAACAGAACCGTTATTTTAAAAGCATGGGAACTGGTTAATAACGTTCTAGGCATTTTTTTCTGCAACAAAGCGCCTATGCAAAGCCCTCACTCTGTCACTCGGAAACGTATTCCATTGTCTGCCTGCAAGCTGAAAATCTTTGCCAGTGTGTGTGCATGTTTAGGCTACCTGCCCTTTCCCCCTCCGAAGCATAGGCTACTGTACTGACTTTACAAGCGTGATTCAGAAGATAGGGAGAGAGATTCTTTATTAGCTAGAGAAGAATGGATTCACTTTTTCAATGCTAGTTAAGGATAATATAGGCCTAGTTATCACGTTTCACATTGGATTTATTAACTACAAAAAGGTATGACGTGTTTAGCTAGCTAGCTAGCTCAAAGTACATTAAAAGTTCCCCCATAGAAGCAGCTCCTCTGTGTATAATTATGTGGGCCTAATTCAGGTAATTCATGTCATAACAAGATGCCCAGCGCTTCACGCCTCCTCCTCAACCCTCTCTCACTCTCTCCCCACCTGCAACATTTTCTTTCATCATAGGCTACACTTGTCTGTCCATCACACATGTAACAACTAGCTTGCCTGCTCTATCCCCACTGATTGGTGAAGTCATTTAGTTTCAGGTTTTAATGTCACATGCAGAAGTACAGTGAAATGCCTTTCTTGCAAACTCAAAACCCAACATTGCAATAATAAAAAGAAACACGAGAAAGAAGAAATATTAAGAACATAATAAGTAAATAAGCATACTATATACAGTGCATTCGGAAAGTATTCAGACCCTTTCCCTTTTTCCACATTTTGTTACGTTACAGCCTTATTCTAAAATGGATAAAATATTTTTTTCCCCTCATCAATCTACACACAATACCCCATAATGACAAAGCGAAAACAGGTTTTTAGAAACTTTTGCAAAGTCATTACAAATAAAAAACCGAAATACCTTATTTACATAAGTATTCAGACCCTTTGCTATGAGACTCAAAATTTAGATCAGGTGCATCCTGTTTCCATTGATCATCCTTGATTGGAGTCCACCTGTGGTAAATTCAATTGATTGGACATGATTTGGAAAGGCACACACCTGTCTATATAAGGTACCACAGTTGACAGTGCATGTCAGAGCAAAAACCAAGCCACAAGGTCGAAGGAATTGTCCGTTGAGCTCCGAGACAGGATTGTGTCGGGGCACAGATCTGGGTAAGGGTACCAAAATGTCTGCAGCATTGAAGGTCCCCAAGAACACAGTGGCCTCCATCATTCTTAAATGGAAGAAGTTTGGAACCACCAAGACTCTTCCTAGAGCTGGCCGCCTGGTCAGAGCAATTGGGGTAGAAGGGCCTTGGCCAAGAACCCAATGGTCACTCTGACAGAGCTCCAGAGTTTCTCTGTGGAGATGGGAGAACCTTCCAGAAGGACAACCATCTCTGCAGCACTCCACCAATCAGGCCTTTATAGTAGAGTGGCCAGATGGAAGACACTCCTCAGTAAAAGGCACATGACAGCCCGCTTGGAGTTTGCCAAAAGACACTTAAAGGACTCTCAGACCATGAGAAACAACATTCTCTGGTCTGATGAAACAAAGATTGAACTCTTTGGCCTGAATGCCAAGCGTCACGTCTGGAGGAAACCTGGCACCATCCCTATGGTGAAGCATGGTGGTGGCAGCATCATGCTGTGGAGATGTTTTTCAGCGGCAGGGACTGGGAGACTAGTTAGGATTGAGGGAAAGATGAACGGAGCAAAGTACAGAGAGATCTTTGATGAAAGCCTGCTCCAGAGCGCTCAGGACCTCAGACTGGGGCGAAGATTCACCTTCCAACAGGACAACGACCCTAAGCACACAGCCAAGTAAACGCAGGAGTGGCTTCGGGACAAGTCTCTGAATGTCCTTGAGTGGCCCAGCCAGACCCCGGACTTGAACCCGATCGAACATCTCTGGAGAGACCTGAAAATAGCTGTGAAGCGACGCTCCCCATCCAACCTGACAGAGCTTGAGAGGATCTGCAGAGAAGAATGGGAGAAACTCCCCAAATACAGGTGTGCCAAGCTTGTAGCGTCATAACCAAAAAAGACTTGAGGCTGTAATCGCTGCCGAAGGTGCTTCAACAAAGTACTGAGTAAAGGGCCTGAATACTTATGTCCCGTCAAAATCCTTTGTCATTATGGGGTATTGTGGGTAGATTGATGAGGACATTTTTTTTATTTTAGAATAAAGCTGTAACGTAACAAAATGTGGAAAAAGTCAAGGGGTCTGAATAATTTCCGAATGCACTGTACAGTCCCAATACCATATTTACAATGTGCAGGGATACTGGAGTGATGGAGGTATATATGTATAGGGGTAAGGTGACTAGGCATCAGGATATAAGATAAACAGAGTAGCAGCAGCTTAATGAGCTAAATGTTTTTAAAAAAAAAGAGAAAAAAAAGAAGAAGCAACAGAAAGGAATGATATAAACCGTTACTTTTTTGAGGTTCGAACCGGTTCAGAACTTTATTTTGCTGGTCGGAACAGTGGAAAGGACCAACATTTTTTAGGAGCTGTCCTGCTTTCCAACCATTGTGAAAAGAGGATCTTCTTTGAACTGTTAATTTGAGCATGTCATTATTTTTGTGAAGCATTGGACTGAAATAACTATTGACCTGGATTCTACTGATTATTCAGCTGATTACTGCAGCTCCTCTCCTCATATCTGGATGAACAGTCGATTCCTGATCAATCTAATTGATGGGGACTGTCATGAATGGGTTCTCTAATCAGTCATGCTCCAATCTGAAGCGTGTAGATATCAAATAAAAATGTATCGTCACAAGCAAAAATAAGTTGATGTTGCTGGTAGTGTTAACAATGGCAAAAATATAAATGCACGCATGTGTTTTTTAACCCAAATCCCTCATATCCCCCACTATTTCTTACAGATGAGTACAAGAAAGGCGTGGAAAGTGTGAAGTATATAAATGGAGAAGAGGACAGACTAAACAACTGCAACCAGGACAGTACGGTGAGAAAGAGTGATGTTAAGAGACTCATTCATCATACAGTTTTGACACACACTTTTTCAAATCGTTTTAACAAAAATTGTCCGATAAAGGGTGGGGTAAGCTCAAAGGAGATGTGTTCCATTACAAACTTTGCATACTTGATATAAAATCGGCCAAAACGCATGTATCAGTGATAACCCTGTGTGTGCTTCAGGAGAAGACTGCCCTGCTCACCACGGTCCAACAAACAGACGACGCAGGATCAAATGGGAAGACACAGTGAGCTCAACAAAACTATTTTTGTTGTCATTGTGTCACACGCAATGCAGTGTTCTTTCCCCTTCCACCCCTGAAATAACAGAGTTGAAATGGGACTGACTTGTTTCTTTCTCCACAGGATCCGTTCTTCAGAGAGCCAGCAAGAGTTCTTCAGGATGCTGGATGAGAAGATAGAGAAGGTGAGGAGAGATAGCCTGGATCTGTGATTTTAGCTATTTTCAGAGCTGAAATCATTGTGTGTGTGGGGGGGGGTTAGATCAGTGTCTGGGGATGACTTCATTCTACTCGATCTTCTGCTTTGCTTTTTCAGGGGCAGGACTACTGCTCAGAGGAAGAGGATATGACATAGCACTGAGGTCCTCTATCTGCTCCCCTGAGAGGAAGGATTTGTCCAGTGGAGGCTGGTGTCATTCCAACCATTACAATGAGCCATTCCATCCATTAAAATCTCCCTCTACTGGATTTGTCCAATGGCATGGACGGACTGTACCACATAACCCTTACCCAAGGGCCCTCTTCCTTTTGGACTATTTCGAGGATGGAGGGGGAGACACATTGACCCAAACCAAGCACATTTGCCTAGCCCATGTCTATATCTACAACCCTGTCTCCCCGTAACAGATGTACGAGTCCAATGCGACAATGTTTTTCCCCCAAAGGAGCATGTTACAAGACATGGCCGGGACTTCTTCCAGCACCAGGCCTATAATACGGAACGGCTCTCCAAGTATGTCGCCATGGTTACCATGGACAATAAGTACAGCGGCCGCTCGACTCTGTGACTGTGGTCTATTAAAAGACACTGGCGGTCCAGTCATTTTGAACTCATGGATTGACTGAGACCAGTACCACCAGTCCATCATGGTTATTCGTAGTGGCTTAAAGGAACATTTGTCATTCCTCATCTGATTGGATGATGAACAGTGGAGGTCATTGGGGGGCAGAGGAAAATGAATCTGGGAATTATTCCTGGGTGGTATTCATTAGGCATCAAATGGAAGAAAACAGACTGAAACAGGGAAGAACTTCCAATAAGAAACGCTAGTTGACGTTTTCCATTGTAAACATTTTGCTACGGTGTGCCTTAATGAATGCAATCCAGGTGGCTCAAACGTTCTGCGCATTGCAGATAGAAACTTTTAAGTAATAGAGCTGGGGATTCTCCCATCAATGTATTGTATCATTGATTCTCTTATCAGTTCTCTCTATGTAGCGTATTTCTATCATTGATTCTCTTATCAGTTCTCTCTATGTAGCGTATTTCTATCTGCAATGTTATGAGCGTGCGTGTCACTCCAATGAACACACCCTGGACGGGAAACCGCGGTTACTTACTTCCTGCATTCCAAGACACTTTTTGAATCTTCTTTTCCACATTTTGTTACGTTACAGCCTTCTTCTAAAATTGATTAAGTAAAACATGTTCCTCATCAATCAACACACAATACCCCATAATGACAAAGCGAAAACAGGTTTTTTGACATTTTACCAAATGTATTGAAAATAAAAAACGGATACCTTATTTACATAAGTATTCAGACCCTTTGCTATGAGATTTGAAATTGAGCTCAGATGCATCCTGTTTCCACTGATCATCCTTGAGATGTTTCTACAACGTGGTTGGAGTCCACCTGTGGCAAATTCAATTGATTGGACATGATTTGGAAAGGCATACACCTGTCTAAATAAGGTCCCACACAGTTGACAGTGCATGTCAGAGCAAAATCCAAGCCATGAGGTCGAAAGAATTGTCCGTAGAGCTCCGAGACAGGATTGTGTCGAGGCACAGACCTGGGGAAGGTTACCGAAACATTTCTGTAGCATTGAAGGTCCCCAAGAACGCAGTGGGCTCCATCATTCTTTAAATGGAATTAGTTTGGAACCACCAAGACTCTTCCTAGAGCTGGCCGCCCGGCCAAACTGAGCAATCGGGGGAGAAGGGCCTTGGTCAGGGAGGTGACCAAGAACCCAATGGTCACTCTGACAGAGCTCCCAGAGTTCCTCTGTAGAGATGGGAGAACCTTCCAGAAGGACAACCATCTCTGCAGCACTCCACCAATCAGGCCTTTATGGTAGAGTGGCCAGACGGAAGCCACTCCTCAGTAAAAGGCACGACAGCCCGCTTGGAGTTTGCCAAAAGGCATCTAAAGGACTCTCAGACCATGAGAAACAAGATTCTCTGATCTGATGAAACCAAGATTGAACTCTTTGGCTTGAATGCCAAGCGTCACGTCTGGAGGAAACCAGGCACCACTCATCACCTGGCCAAAGAGCCCAGACTTGAACCCGATCTAACATCTCTGGAGACCTGAAAATAGCTGTACAGCGACGCTCCCCATCCAACCTGACAGAACTTGATTAGATCTGCAGAGAAGAATGGGAGAAACTCCCAAAATACAAGTGTGCCAAGCTTATAGCGTCATACCTAAGAAGACTCGAGGCTGTAATCACTGCCAAATGTGCCTCAACAAAGTACTGAGTAAAGGGTCTAAATACTTATATAAAGGTGATATTTCCGTTTTTTATTTTGTATAAATTTGCAACCAATTTCTAAAAACCTGTTTTTGCTTTGTCATTATGGGGTATTGTGTCTAGATTGATGAGGGGGGGGAAACAATGTAATCAATTTTAGAATAAGGCTGTAACGTAACAAAATGTGGAAAAAGTCAAGGGGTCTGAATACTTTCCGAATGCACTGTATGTGACTCATAGTTGGCCTACGTCTCCTTACTTTACCATGTAGGGTATTCTTGTTTAATGTCAATGCTCAGGGTTGAAGTGTTCTAGTCATTGTCGTTTTGTAGTCGAGCCTACCTCTTCATTAGGCTTTGTTGTACACACACACACAGCACCCTGCTGTCAGTATCTGTTCTTACCTGTTAGTAAGACCACATCAGTGTTAAATCTAAAGACAATATACTGTATAAGGAGCATAGCCAGATTATGTAGTGCTCTTCGCATTTGTTGTCATGCTCATTTTTGCTTGTTTGTTTTTCATTTTCAATTTTAGTTTTTCTAGTAAAATAATACGTGTTTTCAGGTCACTAATATAATTTGTCAAAACAAAATGGTTGCTCATACAGTCCTTGTGTTGTTACTATTACCTAACAATGCACAGGCACAGCCAACATTGTGTTTACTGTAGTCTTTATCTGTCAATGTCAAATGATGGCGTAGCAATGATATCAATGAGGCATTCATGGTAGCTTTCGTGCTGCCCTCTACAGTAAAAAAATCACAACTGCATTTAAAGTAAATGGGTATGGAGTCATCACGAAACAAAACAGTGTTACATTAACAATAACCAGCTGAACGAGTTCTGAGTGGTGCCATATGTAAGTAGCCTACTGCAGTCTGCTACATAAACATGTATTGCTTCATGGATGTACTGTATGGACATTTAATTCAATGCAACTTATGTATCCTCTCTGGCAAGTTTATGTCCAATTGCAAACCAGTGTCTGATGATCGATTGTCTGTCAATTGTCCGAGAAGCTATAACACAAACCCTCTGGCCCACAGAGACTGTAGCACCTTGTAAAGGTAGTTACAGCCATCGTAATATTTGTCATTTCTCTTTACGCAGTCTCTCAGTGTCTGTCATACTTAATGTAGGCTAGCTGTTGAGCCATATGAAAGTCACTATGCCCAGGTTCCCAAAAACAGTTCGGGAAGGGAGCAACGAAGATAGGCACGCCCTGCCAATTTTAAGGTAGGAAGACACTGGCAAATTCTAAATAAATAGTATCCCGGGTGCACTTTGGTTCATCATTACGAGACCACAACAGCCTGCCATTCAGTCTGTGGTTGTCTCCTGGTCACTGCAGAGTTCAGACCATAGTGGTCTACTAACGTTCACTGTGGTTCTTCTGCGGTTCAACGTTGCTGGCGTCTTTTGCGGTGCTGCCGGCGGCCCTGGTCCTGGATGCCCACGGGGGGGTCAGGGGTCAGCAGGCCGTCACACATCCTCTGGTAGACCAGGCTGGAGTCAGACGCCACCACACACAGCAGCATGGGTGAGCCTCTGGCCAGCACTGACCGCACACTGGGAGAGGGAGGAGAAGAGGTCCGAGATGGACCAAATCATAGATATGTGTAAAGAAATTATCTTACATTGAAGAAAATACACAGTAATCACACTCCAGTTTCAGTTCGCCTACATTCTTTGGAGCCGGCTGCGTTCATTATCCGCAAGTGTTGCAAAATGTTGATTTGTGGCGTAATCTAATGTTGGGTCAATTCCATTTCAATGACAGTCAATTCGGACAGTAAAACAAATTCCAAATATTCCTCATTAAAAAGTAGGGTACTTCCTGAACTGACTGGAATTTAAATGGAATTGAACGCAACCCTGTAGCGTAGCATAGCATCAGTCTGTTGTCTTTTTGTACATTAAATTAATTCCTTTAAATGCATCTGGAGGTCTTATAGCGGAGTGGGTATTCAATAAGGAGACCCAGTCTTCTCTCACCTTCTGTGGCTCAGGCCTCTGTGTACAGGTAGTGGGAGCACCGTCTGAGCGGGCTCTCCCTCCTTCTCCCGTCCCTCCAGCAACACCAGTCGCAGCTCAGAGCACCCCACTCCACTCACCTCCTTCCATTGACGCACTGGAGTGGAAAGGACAGAGATTACTTTCTGGCTAGCTAATGTGGGCACAGTCAGGAGCATGATACGTAGCTAGCTATACACTTGGTACACCTGGCGAATAATAGGTTGTCATTGTAAAGAACTTAGTTGACATTTTATGTAGCCTAGGTAGGTTTATCCAACTGATGTCATCTGTAGCACTAGCCCTTATCATGACCCTGATTCCATTGCATTGGGTCATTGCATGTCCCCTTTTGCCTTGTGAGGGAAACGCCCCGACGCTACCCAAATGCTCTGACTAAACGCAAATACACCTCGCCCACAGTATGATTTTGTAAACATGTGGAACTTAACTTTCATATGAGTGAGAAATATTTTTATTTTAATGCAAAAGATACACTTACTGCACACAGTTTAGCAAAGTTGCACCCGACTGTGCTTTGAGTAACGCCTCGATCACACTGACCGCATTATTGCATTTTGGTACACCAGAAGTACATTCATTTCCAATGGAACTTTGCGTTTACACTGCAGTGTTGCGTTGTAGAGGCAATTGCAGTGTGTTCTGTGTGGTGCATACGTTGGATTTATCGAACCTATGTCAAACTGTATGCGTAGAGTGCTTGACAGAAATGGTAGCAGAAGGTGAATGTTGAACTTTGGTTGCAAAATCGACTGTCGGTGTGATCAAGGAGTAACACCTACTTCTGGCCGGAAATGTGGAATGGAATGGTCCAATGGAAATGTGAGCGCAAGGGGAGAGGATGTGTCGTATATCGGCTGGAGGCTCTTACAGCCGGGTGTCACTTTGCTAAACTCCGTACAGTATGTGTATCTTTTGTATTTGAAAGATTATTTCTTGGTGGTATGAAAGTTAAGTTACAAATGTTTCCAAAACCGTATTGCAAGCATTTTGAAACGTTAAAACAGAGCGTCGGGATTGTAGTTCACATTGAGCCAGCTGTCCTCCATACCTTCAGCTGAGAACCCAAAAGTGGGGCCGGCTGTAAGCCCCCTTGGGTTCTCGAGAGCTACGGTAGCACTCACCTGAAAGGTCTAGTAGCTAGCTTGTGATGATGCAAAACAGAGATTGTGCATCCAATTCATGGTTAACTCACCTTCAGCAAGATCCAGGTACACCAAGAAAGCTGCATGCACTTGAGCACTGTCTCCAACATCTAGGTTTATCAGATGCTGGTACTATGAGCATGAGGGTAAAAGTTTAAAACGTTAGCTAGTACTGCATCAGTTATTATTGTTGCTCATGCCTAACGTTAGCTAGGTCATTATGTTTGTTGATCGCATTTGGCACTTACCATTGGATGCTGTAAAATCCAGTTAGGGGGAAGTGGTTTCTCAATTACATCCTCGTCTGTTTTCTTCGTCAACTCCGACATATTTCCTCGTCTATATTTTGTAAATCACTTTAAATCCCACACACCCACTGTGGGTTTGACAACGTGAAAATGCCTCACTGTCATTTAGAACGCTATGGTACTGCAATGTAAAGTGTCCGGGGAAATGTTTTTTGCCGGTATTATAAGTTCCGGGGCACTTCTAACTCCCTTTCTTTAGGTAGATATGGAGATGTGTTTAAATTATGATAAACTGTGTGAAGAAAAAAAGTTAAACTAACTAAATCAAATATTTGATTAGCTGTAAAACTTCAGTAAGCGGTTAGTATGGACAACCTAATCATGGCCCTGGTCTGCAGCACCAGACAGGCAGGTGCTTCTTCTCATAGATCTGAGTCTCTTTAGTTCAATCTATGCCTTGGGAGAGTAACTTCTTACTGAAAACCTGCATTGCTATTCTACTTGCCAATTTATTTATTGTAGTAAGTGTGCTTTCTCTTATTAGATAGTCAATACTTATGGTTTCAGTGAAAAACAGAACACATTTGCAAAGAAATGACACATTTAATGTTCAAAACATGCTAGAAACAATGATAAAAAGTAAATAAACTTTTGCTTGGAAGGGGTATCTGTTTTTCATCTGCCTGAGCAACTCAGTGAGCCTGAAAAAGAAATACAAAAAAAGAAGAGGATAAAACAGTTATTCACAACTTTGTCTTTTCAACATTGTGTTTACAGGATGTCTTGCTACAATATTAGGGAACTGTAAAAGTGACTAGTAATACAGGCTCCTTACAGGCTCCTTCTCCTTTCCTCTGCCCCCCTCTCAGTGCTCTCCAGAATCCCTGGAAGCAGCCGGTTCCTCCAGCCTTCTTCCTCCCACCTGTAGCAGTGGAGAGGCTGGTGGAGGACTCTACTTAAAGAAGCAAAGTGTTTCTGGTGGTCAGCACCTCATTACTGATAGGCAGCTTACTAGGGGTACCGTTGTTCACAGCCAGAAGTGTGCCATCCTGAGGGCCCACTGGCAGCTCTCCAGGGGAGATGGAGGGAACCGTTCAAATCACCTACAGTGAGGGAAAAAAGTATTTGATCCCCTGCTGATTTTGTACGTTTGCCCACTGACAAAGACATGATCAGTCTATAATTTTAATGGTAGGTTTATTTGAACAGTGAGAGACAGAATAACAACAACAAAATCCAGAAAAACGCATGTCAAAAATTTTATAAATTGATTTGCATTTTAATTAAGGAAATAAGTATTTGACCCCCTCTCAATCAGAAAGATTTCTGGCTCCCAGGTGTCTTTTATACAGGTACGAGCTGAGATTAGGAGCACACTCTTAAAGGGAGTGCTCCTAATCTCAGCTTGTTACCTGTATAAAAGACACCTGTCCACAGAAGCAATCAATCAATCAGATTCCAAACTCTCCACCATGGCCAAGACCAAAGAGCTCTCCAAGGATGTCAGGGTCAAGATTGTAGACCTACACAAGGCTGGAATGGGCTACAAGACCATCGCCAAGCAGCTTGGTGAGAAGGTGACAACAGTTGGTGCGATTATTCGCAAATGGAAGAAACACAAAAGAACTGTCGATCTCCTTTGGCCTGGGGCTCCATGCAAGATCTCACCTTGTGGAGTTGCAATGATCATGAGAACGGTGAGGAATCAGCCCAGAACTACACGGGAGGATCTTATCAATGATCTCAAGGCAGCTGGGACCATAGTCACCAAGAAAACTATTGGTAACACACTACGCCGTGAAGGACTGAAATCCTGCAGCGCCCGCAAGTTCCCCTGCTCAAGAAAGCACATATACAGGCCTGTCTGAAGTTTGCCAATGAACATCTGAATGATTCAGAGGAGAACTGGGTGAAAGTGTTATGGTCAGATGAGACCAAAATCGAGCTCTTTGGCATCAACTCAACTCGCCGTGTTTGGAGGAGGAGGAATGCTGCCTATGACCCCAAGAACACCATCCCCACCGTCAAACATGGAGGTAGAAACATTATGCTTTGGGGGTGTTTTTCTGCTAAGGGGACAGGACAACTTCACCGCATCAAAGGGATGATGACGGGGCCATGTACCGTCAAATCTTGGGTGAGAACCTTCTTCCCTCAGCCAGGGCATTGAAAATGGGTCATGAATGGGTATTCCAGCATGACAATGACCCAAAACACACGGCCAAGGCAACAAAGGAGTGGCTCAAGAAGAAGAACATTAAGGTCCTGGAATGGCCTAGCCAGTCTCCAGACCTTAATCCCATAGAGAATCTGTGGAGGGAGCTGAAGGTTTGCGTTGCCAAACGTCTGACTTGGAGAAGATCTGCAAAGAGGAGTGGGACAAAATCACTCCTGAGATGTGTACAAACCTGGTGGTCAACTACAAGAAACGTCTGACCTCTGTGATTGCCAACAAGGGTTTTGCCACCAAGTACTAAGTCATGTTTTGCATAGGGGTCAAATACTTATTTCCCTCATTAAAATGCAAATACATTTATAACATTTTTGACATGCATTTTTCTGGATTTTTTTGTTGTTATTCTGTCTCTCACTGTTCAAATAAACCTACCATTAAAATTATATACTGATCATGTCTTTGTCAGTGGGCAAACGTACAAAATCAGCAGGGGATCAAATACTTTTTTCCCTCACTGTATAAGTGACTTTGTTGAGCTTCACAATCAATTGTAGATACTTTCGGATGATTTGGACATGATGCACGAAAAAGCTAATATCGGTCCCATGACTTGAATGGGATTTGTGCCACACATGCTAAAATGTTAGCATGTGGAAACAGTTCCAGGGAAACTAAACCAAAGCATGGATTGCTGTCATACCTTGTCCATAGACTGCTTACAGGGTAAGGAAACCAATGTGCCATTTTGTAATTAATGAACTATCCCTTTAAAACATAGTAATATGCCTGTAATGGGGAATTATTTGATTAATTCCTCTCCTGTATTTGATGTACTATAACTAAGTACTGATGTTGGTACTTTTGACCTGTTAAACTGTCAGTATCAAATATCAGCCAGTGTTGAATGTTATGGTTAAAGTTTGACGCCACACTGAGCCGAGGGCACACTGATAATGTGACACTGTGTGATTCTGTAGCCGCTGATGTTGTGTCTTCCTCCCAGCCTCCCGAGTTGGTGTTTACAGAACATTTGTTACTGTCTGATTAAAATATAAAGTGCCTTCTCAGAGAAGGACCGTTAGACATTTTCTCTGCTTCTGTGCTGGAGGTGTCTCCCTCTTGCAACTTGTTATTAAACGTGATTTATGATTAACAATATCCACGACTGCTCTTCTCTTTTATTCAACTGAAAATCCACTTTACAATAGCCCACCAACATTAGACAACCCTAAAATTGCTGAAATAAGTATATATAATCAATTAGATAATAGTGAGATTAACTGATAACTGACCCAGACATGGTGGTGTAGCAGGAAGATCGGAATACCGTGAACCAAGAGGTTCTGAGTTCAAATCCCAGGTGAGGACATGTTGAATAAAAATTACTGTGTACACATGAACATGCACAATGTAATCATGTATGTTAAAGTGTGTTAAATATGTAAGTTGAAAACATTGTAAATTACAAGCTGTGGGTGGATCAGTGGTTCACCAATCAGGGCCTTGATCGGCTTGGCAACAGTAACAAGGGGTGGCATGTGAAGAGATTTTTTTTGGGGGGGTGAGAATGTTTCTTTGGGACCATCTGGAAACATTGTAAAAATGTATTTAGGGACGTTGCAGGAACATGCTGGGAACTAGACAAAAACCTCCAGAGGACCATAACCGAACATCCTACTTTTTCAACATCATGAACACAGGACTGTTCTTGCAATGTTCCCATGAAACATGTCTAGAACATTAATATATTATATTCTGAGAACATGGTAACCACGTTCTAGGTATATTCTATTTGACATTGAGGGAATGGTCTCTTGGAAATGGTCCTTGCACATCACTGGAAATGTCCTATGAAAACGTTAGGTAATGACCTAATGAGACTCTTTAGGGAACGTTCTCTAAAGTTGTGGGAACATTTGTTGTTAGCTGGAATATGCCTAATTTGATAGCCCTACCCTGCAAAGAAACCCCCCAGAAAACATAAATAATTCAAATATTTGGGTGGATGGATAGTCGGTTTACCAGCCGTTCACCGGTTGTCTTCACACTGTCTGCATCTCACCTACCAGATCAGTGCCACATACTCGACTTGCACCATTTACCCATTCTCAGCTGCAGTACGTGGAGTTCAGGAGGGAGATAGAGCACACTTAAGGAAATAATGCCGTTTGAAATTGTGGGTTTCGGATTGCTTTTCGTGATTTTGACCGGGATACTCCCATACAACACCTGTACAGAAGACTTGATAACTGAACCCCTAGAACCTGTCCTGCCTGAGTCTTCGTTGCTGAAGCCCAAAGTATTGATCAGTATCCTTGCGCGCAATGCGGAGCACAGTCTTCCCTACTTTTTGGGGTGCATCGACAGGCTGGAGTATCCTAAGGATCGTATCGCCATCTGGTAAAACACGTGCAATTTAATATTTTGTTCCACATTGTTTCTTACTTTTAGATATTTAACCTTTTGAAAACCCTTTAAATTATTTATCATATCTATGGCTAGCTCATTAAGTGATGTAAACTAAAGCAGTCACATATTGTCACATTGGTGCCCATCAGTTCCAGAAGACACCAGATTTTAATTTTGAACTGAAAAATTCCTCAGTTCCACTAAGGATGTTACTGAGCTGGAGTTCGATAGATTATTTATTACCCAGCCCTATAGGCTAATGGTAACTGCATTTTACCATAATAAATTAATAAAATATGTATCAATCCCTGAATGGAGGGCACTTTCATTTGGGCAAAACCTATTCAAAACCAGTTGCTGTCAGTGGATTAAGTGACCTGAGTTCTACCTCTCTACCGAAATATTCAGAGATGTGAGAAGAGCAAATAGTGGTCTTGGAGCAGAGAGAGAGGGTGAGATGTGAGGTGGAGTGGCACAGCACTGTGAATGACAGCGACCAGGCAGAGAGAGAGAATAAGAGAATAAAGAAGTATATGCTGATGTAATACAGTCAGGTTTTATCTACATGCTATGTAGAAGTCTGGTGTCCTGGACACAGAGAATCTCTGTTCGTCATGCTTAAATCTAGGTTTAATCTGTGTCCGGGAAACCGGCCCAAGGCTCATGTGGGAATCAAACTTAAAACCATGGTGTGGAAAGCACCATGCTCCAACCAACTGAGCTATCTGATCCAGCCAGTTGCTCTAGTGGGCTGATGCTCTAGCCACTTTGTTACAGTGCTGCTGCAGACCACAGTGTGGACAACACCACAGCCATGCTGCAGGAGTGGATCAGAGGGGTGCAGAGCCAGTACCACTCTGTGAAGTGGACACCCGTGGAGGAACCAAGGTGAGCACACTCTGAAATACATGCTTCCATTTTCTCCACATTCACTTTACATGTTTTCTTCTCAGACGACCACCCTTTCCCTGTAAAGATGGGGTCCATAGCTATCAAGGACCCATATTGTGCACTCTTGTCATTCAATATCTATGTCAACAAAAGTCAAGAATAAAGGCCTCTCCACTCATCTCTCTCCTTCCATCTCCCCCTCTCCCCTAGCTCGCATGTGGGTGAGTTGGGGCCGAAGCACTGGCCTAACTCTCGGTTCACCCACGTGATGAAGCTAAAACAGGCTGCTCTCAGATCAGCCAGGGCTCTCTGGGCTGACTACATACTGGTGAGGTCACCCACAACTCAACCCAGTGGGATAACAACACTCAGTAGGAGGTGGTATTAGGTGCAGAGGCGTCAAATTCTGAGATGGCAAACTGTTTTGTTTAGGCACTGTTTACTGTTACAGTAACGACACCTTCATTTTCTTCACAAGCTGTAACTGGACGAAAGTACCACAAATAGCCGAATGTGAATTCACCTCACTTCACTTGAGCCAGCCCCCAGAACTACAGAATTTCCACTGAGATGATTTCTTCTTCACCCAGTTTGTGGACACTGACAACTTGCTGACCAACCGGCGGGTGCTGACTGAGATGATGGCAGAGAATCTAACGGTGGTAGCGCCCATGTTGGAGTCCCGCGTCCTCTACTCCAACTTCTGGTGTGGCGTGACCCCACAGGTACACCCTTCCTTCATTTCTATTTATTTCACACATTGTGAAACTTCTCCAACTTTATTTGGCCCACAACTGGCCCCCTTCTCAGAAGACAACTTTATTGTTTAGTTCCCATCCGAATGTTTATTCAATCTGAAGCATTGCACTTGTCTGTCTGCTTGTCTGTCTGTCTGCCAAGCTTGTCTGTCTGTCTGTCTGTCTGTCTGCCAAGCTTGTCTGTCTGTCTGCCATGCCAAGCTTGTCTGCCTGTCTGTCTGCCTGTCTGTCTGTTTGTCTGCCAAGCTTGTCTGTCTGTCTGTCTGCCAAGCTTGTCTGTCTGTCCTTCTGTCTGTCTGCCAAGCTTGTCTGTCTGCCATGCCATGCTTGTCTGCCTGTCTGTCTGCCTGTCTGTCAAGCTTGTCTGTCTGTCTGCCATGCCAAGCTTGTTTGTCTGTCTGCCTGTCTGTCAAGCTTGTCTGTCTGTCTGCCTGTCTGCCAAGCTCATCTCTCTGTCTGTCTGCCAAGCTTGTCAGTCTGTCTTCCTGTCTGCCAAGTTTGTCTGTCTGGCTGCCTGGCTCTGTCAGTGTCATGGTGAAAAGGGTTTTGGTAGGGGCAGGGAAACAGATGGAGCCATTCCTCTGTGATGATTTGCCTTCTGCCATCTTGTTGCTTCGCACCACCACTCCCCTAGCCACTTTCCCTTAGTGATATATGACCGTATGATTGGCCCTTCTGTTCTTTCCCATTTTTTTCTTCTGGTTTGTCTGCCACTTCAGTGTCATTTGCATTCACATTTTTCTATGGCATTGATAGTCAATTCAATTAGCATTCACATTTTTCTATGGCATTGATAGTCAATTCAATTAGCATTCACATTTTTCTATGGCATTGATAGTCAATTCAATTAGCATTCACAGTTTTCTATGGCATTGACAGTCAATTTAATTAGCGAGTGTGTCTTTATTAGATATAGGCCAGTTTATTAGGTACACCACCCTGTTCATGAAAATTGATCGCTCCTACAGACAGTGAGTCACGTGGCCTTGGCTTGCTATATAAAGCAGGCAGAAAGGCATCGAGGCATTCAGAGACTGTTTGGTTGAACGTTAGAATGGGCAAAATGAGTGACCTAAGTGACTTTGAGCGTGGTATGATCGTTGGAGCCAGGCTAGCCAGTTCCAGTATCTCAGAAACGGCCGGCCTCCTGGACTTTTCACGCACGACAGTGTCTAGGGTTTACCGAGAATGGTGCGAAAAACAAAAAACATCCAGTCAGTGGCAGTCCTGTGGGCAAAAACAGCTCGTTGATGAGAGGTCGAAGGAGAATGGCAAGAATCCTGCCTGGTGTCAACGGTACAGGCTGGTGGCAGTGGTGTAATGGTGTGGGAAATGTTTTCCTGCCACACGTTAGGTCCTTTGATACCAATTAAGCAATGTTTCTGACCCGCTACTAGATGGGCATACCTAATAAACTGGCCACAGAGTGTAGATGTCAAGAATCTTTGTAACCCATGATGATTTATACAATTAATGCTTATTAAATGTGTTTTCTTTTGTTCATTAATTGTATTATACCATCTTGCTTTTGTGTTCGCTCACCATTGTATTTGAAGACTTAAATAATTCAAGTCTTCCACCGCCACCAGCTGTCCCTGGGGACTCTATTTAAGTTACCCTGATCCACTGTGTCTCTCCCTGCCCTCTTAGGGTTACTACAAGCGCACCCCTGAGTACATCCCCATCAGGAACTGGAAACGCCAGGGCTGCTTTGCTGTTCCCATGGTGCACTCTACCTTCCTGGTGGACCTGAGGCGGAGCGCCACCCGGGCGCTGGTCTTCCATCCTCCACACCACGATTACACCTTCCCCCTGGATGACATCATGGTCTTCGCCTTCTCTGCACGGCGGGCAGGTCAGACATAGAGTCATAATGAATTGTGTTTAAATGCGCAGTTTCCTTACTGTGTATTGAATGGGTGTCAGATCTGGGTTCAAATAGTATTTGTTTTCTTTCAAATACTTTAGTTGCGCTTGATTGAGCTTGCCTGGCGCAATGGAACCAGTGGAATAGCCAGGCTATGTGGCACTCCAGGCAGGTTCAATCAAACACTCAATTATTATTTATATGTATTATGTTTTATGTGTCTAATGTTAAACCTGTGACTCCATACAGATGTGCAGATGTACATATGTAACAGAGAGCATTATGGGTATCTGCCACTGCCCCTGAAGCAAGAGCAGAGTCTGGAGGAGGAGGTGGAGAGCTTTAGTCACACCATGACTGAGGCTCTGAGTGAGTACTCTGATGCACACACACACACCCACACACACCTACCTACAAACACACACACCCACACACACCTACAAACACACACACCCACACACACCTACAAACACACACACCCACACACACCTACAAACACACACCCACACACACACACACACACACACACCCACACACACCTACCTACAAACACACACCCCCACACACACACACACACACACACCCACGCACACCTACCTACAAACACACACACCCACCCACACACACCCACACACACCTACAAACACACACACACCCACACCCCCACACCCACATACACACACCCACACACACCCACACCCACCCACACACACCCACACCTACAAACACACACACACACCCACACACCCACACCCACATACAAACACACCCACCCACACCCACACACCCACACACCCACCCACACCAACACACCCACACACCCTTGACTTTCTTTCCTGCTGTTCCCTCTCCTACAGACCAGTCTCTGTGATGCCGTTAGACTTTCACTTTCACAGCCTTGTCAGAATTCTCACTTCTCCGTGATAGCTCACTCGCTATCTCTTTCGCTCCTCCATCACTCCCTCTCTCTTTAGAGTATCCCCAAACTGGTCATTAATGACTGAGGAATTCCCTTACAAATCATAGATGGCAAATGTCTTAACACAGTGTGATCTGCTTTTATCTTTTATCTAGTAATAAGAGTCTAATACAGGTATTTGTCTTCAGTCGATTACCTCATGAAGCCGTCCAAATACATGCACCATACACCTAAACCTCTGGAAAAGATGGGATTTGATGAGGTACTGAGAATGCACTTACAGTAAATCTACAGTATATCTACAGTATATCTTTAGTCATCCACTGTCATTGTTTGAAAGAAATCACAGATTTCATACAAATCATGAGAAAGTTGATAATGGATGGAATAGTCTGATTTTAGTAACTTGTTCTCCCCACCTTCATTCTAGATCTTTCTGATTAATCTGAAGCATCGCATTGACCGGCGGGATCGAATGCTGAGCACCCTTTCCGTTCTGGGAATCGATATCACACTGACAGAGGCGGTGGATGGCAAGTACGACACAACAATCCAAAAGCACTTTACATAACGTCTGCACCTGTTATTTCAGAAGGGTATAAAATACAATGCCTGTTATCCAAACTGAATCCTCACTCCACTCCACTATTGTTCCACTTAGTGAGCATGGATTCATCAAACATGAAACTTCTATATATTATCTGTATCTTAATTTTCCTTTGATATTTTGTTCTACCGTTCTGAATTTAGTCCGAAAAAGAACAGGTTCCAACACTGCACAGGTGCAAACTTGTAGTTAATCTAGCCCTAAGCACCTGGGCTGGGGTTGAACATTTAATTATGTTTTATTCATCTTTTCTTTTCTTCTCTTTTCTTCAGAGCCCTGAACTCCTCCCAGCTGCAAGCGATGGGCATAGACATGTTGCCTGGGTACAAAGACCCGTATTCGGGGCGCGTACTGACGCGAGGGGAGATCGGCTGCTTCCTCAGTCACTACAACATCTGGAAACAGGTGCACATCTAGTCTATACATGAAAATCGATTCTATACACCTGCAAAACGTTGCATAAAAATCCTAATAAATCTTGATAGCTGCCACTTTTATTGATAATGGTATATCCTTTCCTGCAGTCAAATGACCAAATCGCCCTCTAGTGGCCTCATGGGTGGAATGTTAGTAATATTTTTCATAATTTCATAATTAATAAAAGTTTTTATTTTTTGGACGAAAATCCAGTGTTTTTATGTGAAACGGTTTTGTTGCATTTAAGTCTTCTTTGATGTATATAAAGTTTAATATTGGGATATAAACTGAAAACTTAATACATTACAACTCTATATCTGACATGGTACATGTGTCTTCTTCTTTTAAAGCCCATAACCATGTGTGTGAGGTGTATACTTTTGTTTCAAAGTAGATTTGTTTAAGACTACCAAAAATCACTCTGTGTGACCCTGATTTAGCCCACTGCCGTAAAAGGTTAACGATCTGTAACAGTGCTCAAACTATTTTACTACAACTAGTTTGTTGCTTGATAGATGTAAAGATAGAAGATAGAAGGCAATGTCATTTGTTTTAATGTATCAAGTATTTGGAGATTCAAACCCTGGCTCCCCCTAGGTGGTGGAACAGGGACTGCAGCTTGTGCTGGTGCTGGAGGACGATGTGAGGTTTGAGCCACGGTTCCGCAGCAGACTGGTGACCATCATGGAGAACGTGGACCGAGTGGGACTGGACTGGGATCTGATGTGAGGGCTGATTGGCTGCACACACACACACACTTGAACATAGGCAGGCAGGCAGGCAGGCAGGCTGGTAGACAGACAGACAGACAGACAGACAGACAGACAGACAGACAGACAGACAGACAGACAGACAGACAGACAGACAGACAGACAGACAGACAGACAGACAGACAGACAGACAGACAGGATGCCAACGTGTGTCTGATCTTAGGATGCAGCTTAATAGTCTAAAATAGCTTATTTTTCTAGGAATGCTTTATAAAACGAACGGAAAGAGGTTGATGTTTCTCTCTCCTTCTCCCTCTCTCTCTCAGCTACGTGGGGCGTAAACGGCTGCAGGTGAAGCAGCCGGAGCGCTGGGTGGAGGGGGTCAGTAACCTGGTACACCCTGACTATTCCTACTGGACCCTGGGTTACGCCCTCTCCCTGCAGGGGGCCAAGAGGCTCCTGGGAGCCCGGCCCCTGGGCAAGATGCTACCTGTGGATGAGTACCTGCCTGTCATGTTCAACAAGCACCCAAGGTGAGTTCCAATGGTCAAAGTGAATTTGCATACAGGCTTTTGCTCTTTTAACTGCAGTGTCCACTCTCTCACGCTATCTCTCTCCCGCAAGCACCTTATTTAGCAAGCACATGCTTGTTGAGTGACATTTGTCCCTGCAAACCCAGTGTTTGCTGATCTGAAGAGACCAGGTAGCGACCAAAACAGTGCAAACAATATGGTGATGGTTCCAGGCAGATCTAAGGGAAGGGGTTGTTTTCAGACCGGGCATGTGTTGTTGTTTCTTAACTCTCCTCAACTCTCCTTGCCCTCAGGGAGGAGTACATGGCCCAGTTTGAGCAGAGGGACCTGCTGGCGTTCTCTGTGGAGCCGCTGCTCCTCTTCCCCACCCACTATACTGGCGAGCCGGGCTACTTCAGCGACACAGAGACCTCCACCATCTGGGACGATGAGGCCACAACCACCGACTGGGACCGGCAGAACACCCAGCGAAGCAGCAAGCAGGACGGCCAGGGACGGCCTATGCCCCCAGGCATCGTCAAGGAAGGAGGAGGCGTGCCCCCACCCTCGTCTGCCAGCAAACAAAGAGATGAACTCTGATGAGTTGAGTTCACACAAACACACACGTTACTCCTATGATTATTGTATGACAACGATCATAGAAGTTGGCAATACAGCACAAACTGAACCAGGAACAGGCTAATATATTCTACATCACCCTCTCTCTGAAAGACGTAATTATTGGGCTCTATATTTCAAAAGTTTGGATTTGAAATCAAATATGATACTTGTGCGTCTAACTTTCTCACTCATCATTATTCACGATTCATTCAGGATTATCCGTAATCATGGTAGCATCCACATTAATGTAGAAGAGTTTAGAAACATATTATATTCTTATTTACAATAAAAGTGACTCCAAATTGGCACAATACATAATTTACCATTCATTTCTATTGGGCACAAAATAATCTGAAACACAACCAAAACCAACAGCAAATGCATCTAACATCCGAGTGGCGCAGTGGTCTAAGGCACTGCATCGCAGTGCTAGCTGTGCCACTAGAGATCCTGGTTCGAGTCCAGGCTCTGTCGCTGCGACCGGGAGACCCATGGGCGGCGCACAATTGGTCCAGCGTCGTCCAAGGTAGGGGAGGGTTTGGCCGGCAGGGATGTGGGTTCGTTTCCCACGGGGGGCCAGTATGAAAAAAACAAAACAAAAAAAAAACATGTATGCATTCACTAACTGTAAGTCGTTCTGGATAAGAGCGTCTGCTAAATGACTAAAATGTAACAAATTTGTAGAGCCAAAAACTTGATGTAGTCATTGCGTGCTACATACTTCACTTTTTAATACACAATACTTTTGGTGCCCTAAAATGGGGGGAATATGTACAAAAAGTGCTGTAATTTCTAAACCGTTCACCTGATATGGATGATACTATGATACTATCAAATTAAAGCTGACAGTATTCACTTTAACCTCATAGTCATTGTTTGATTTCAAATCCAAACTTTTTGAGTATAGAGCCAAGAGAAGAAAAATGTTTCACTGTATTTTCTCTCCCATGCAGACACACATGGCCCACTTGTCTCAATTCTTGGTCATGTTATTTGTACCATGCTTTTCTCCCCACAGTGCCGATTGGCATTTCCTAAATTATTGAGGAGGGGAAGCTTGTGGTGAAAAAGGCAAGAATGTTTGTATTTTATTTTATAGAATGTTTGGATTTGAAAGAAAGCTACAAATGGAATGTGAAAGTATACTGCAAGTTAATTAAGTGATAATACCCGAGAAGCCGGTGTTTGGAGGATAAATTGGCACGGGTGTTGTTAGGCCCGAGACGAAGTTGAGGGCCGGCAAACCATGCCAATATATCCTCCAAACACCGGCTTCGAGGGCATTATCACTTTTATACAACGGGTTACCAACATATTCAAATAATGATTGACATATTTTCATTAAAAACTTTATTTTGATGAATTTATTCATACTATTTCATCCTTCCACAAGATATAGTCCCGATACAAAGCCGGCTGGACGTTCGTTCTATTGGGTTGCAGAGATGCGACCCAGTCGTTCAGTCTTTTTGTTTTGTATCTATGGACATGACCCAGTCGTCCGTTCTAAATCTTCCATTGCCATACTGGCTGGCAACGTTCTTATCCCTTGCTTGCTAGCTAGCCAACTACAGCTAACTTACAGTCACGTCAAACAGTGCAGACAGAATAACAACAGTACCTGCATTTGCATTTGTTTAAGCAGTTTTTATAGTGACATTTATAGTGATACATCCATAACAATGAGCTAATGAGGCGCGATTTCGCCTGGCATATAAAATGAGATTGTGCTCTCTCATAGAGGACACTGTTGTTCAGATGAGCTAGCCAACAGCACAGCTAACACAGTCACTTCAAACGGAAGCTGGAAAGACTGCAAACTAGCTGCACTTCGTTTCGTTTTTCAATGGACATTTCTTTGTATGTATCCATAAAAATGATGCCAGCTGATTCATGATTTCGACTGGCTGAGAAACGCTGCCTGCCTGTCTGTCTGGTCCCGACCCCTACACGTTCATTACTATGGGACAGCTGGAGATCGAATTTGAATATTGAAACAATGTTGCAAATGTCGGAGACAGACAGCAAGGTTTATACAAATCTCCGCTGTTGAAAACGAAATGTTAGTCTAAAAGTAATGTGAGATATTATCTAGATGCTTTTTATAGTGGATATCAAGTTTATAACTTGCCTGGCTGGGCTGATGTGACAGTGAATTGCGCAGTCAGATGGAACAGAGTAAATAGGCATTTTAACGTCATAGATTTAGCGGAGGTAACTCGTGGAATAGACACCGGCTGGAATGCGCTTTTAACCAATCAGCATTCAGGATTAGACACACCCGTTGTATAATTGGGATTAAAGAATGATGCCTTTTAGCTGTCTGCAAACATTCCAGCTGATTGTATTAGTTTATGGGATACACACATATTCAATATTTTATAGGGATAGTTCACCCAAATTACATATTGGATTCCTTACCATGTAAGCAGTCTATGGACAAGGTATGACAGCAATCCATGTTTTGGTTTTGTTTACCTGGCCACTGTTTCCAAATGCTAACTATTTTGCATCTGTGGCACAAATCCAGTGCAAGTCAATGGTACTGATATTAGCATTTTTCTAGCTGAATGTCCAAATCATCCTAAAGTATCTAAAACTCTCAATGAATTTACTTATAGATCATTTGGACATGAGGCGCGATAAAATGCTTACATAGGTACCATTGACTTGCATTGGATTTGTGCCACAGATGCTAAAAACTGTAAGCAGTGGCCAAGTAAACAAACCAAATCATGGATTGTGGTCATACCTTGTCCATAACCTGTTTACAGGGTAAGGAAATCAATGCCATTTTGTAATTTGGGTGAAATATTATTTTCAAGGGATTGATCAAATTGTCCTTACTTTGAAAGCCATCTACAGACAACCTTCCCTTTAACTTAACAATATTCACAAAAAAGTGGATATATCAAGTATAACTCAACATTTAAATACAGATACAAATGAATGTCACCTGTTAACAAGAAAATGCCACACACAAAACATTCAACTTAAGGTTTTTATTTATTACTAAAAAGCACTGGCAGTTTTGTATCAAGCAAACAATGGAACCAAATTATTAGTATATGTTCCATATCACAAAATAATAAGCTATGAAAAAATAAAGAATTAAACCACGGAAATTATAAATCGTAATAAATTAATCCATTAAATAATAGAAACAATACATGATTACACTTGGGTGTTGCACAGGAAATATGGAAGTTCCACCGCTCAATTTTTAAAAGACACCTGAGTATAAATATCAAAGAGCATGTCGCAGCATTTATTAAATTAGTTCCACAGTTCCTCTTATCGACCTAACCAAAGCTCGAATAAGAGGTTTCTTAAAGAGTTATTGATGTAAAAATGTGGCTTAAAAAATTCTAAAAACATTGGTTCTATACAAACAATGCAGCTGTGTATATTTGTTTAATTAGTGTACAGTGGGTAACAATTAGCATAGCATACCCTATAAGGTGTTCAGCGTAATGAATTAAATTGTTTGAGATATGGTTGTGCCCCCCTCCAAGCCAGAATTTCTGCTTTGTAAAATGTATATTGGTTGATTGGTAACTTTATCTGAAGGGTACCTACATACAGACTTTATAACCCATACAGTACACATTTATAAGCAGTTAATGAACATTGCACAAATGCTTATGTTTGTTAACAACTGCAAATAGTGACATAACTGAAATATCAACTTGTTAACATAAGCATTTATGCAATGTTCATGTACTGCTTATGAATGTGTTTAAGTCCTTATGTAGGTATCACTGAAATGAAGTGTTACAAAATGTATCTATTGATACATCTCTAACGCAGTAGGTCCAAACTAAACTGATATCAGTAGCATTGTGCAACATGAAGGGTAGTGATACAAACTGCACACTTGTGAGATGCCAAAACTGACGATCAGCACTACTGAACACCACGGGTACATAATATACTATGAAAAAGTGTTAAGCACAGTCAAAACTCTGTACACAGAGCAAACATGGGAATATAGACAAGACAACTAGAGATGTTTCCCTGGCAGAGTGTAGTTTTCAGTTGAAGAACAGAAGAAGTTCAAACCTAAGGCTTGATTGTGTTTAGAAGCAGTTCATGAGAAAGGGTGAGTTTCCAAGGGAAGACAAATATTACACAAAAATGGTGAGGTAAATTGTTACCCTTTGTGAAATAATCATACTTTTGGCGCGAGCAGACTTGCTGTCAAAAAATTAAACAAATACATTTGGAGAATGATGAGATCCATGGAGACATTTTCAATTCATTTGAAAACATAGCAAATACTCTTACTAAGTCATATTGTGGCTTTGTTTGAAATAGTCCATTTTTGTTCGATAACTGCCAGCAGTTACCAAGAGCTGTCAACAGATTATAAGAACTTGTGAAAATGTGTACAAATGGAAAAAGCGTTTCAATGTAAAAGTTGAATACAGGTACATCCCATTACAATGGAACTATCAGTGATCAAATGATGCAGCAAGAATGGTCAATTAAAGTCAGTTTGTTAGTAAAGACATGAGAGAAGGAAGATATTGGAGGGACTGTATGACGAGGGAGGTGCCTTAGTCATGCAATTCAATCATTCTGTGGAAGCAATGACAATTATAACAAGGGTCTGAGAGCATAGAGTATGTTGTATGTGGCTTTTCTAAGACACGATAACATAGAACCAAGACATTATGACCAGCAAAGAAGCAATTAAAAAACAAACACGTAATAACCCCAATCTATCCTTTATCGCACTTTCCTAAAGCACTTGGACAAATCTGGCTTACTAACCTAACCATTGGTTATAATAAGTATAATGAGATCACATGTATCTTTATCAAATTCCACAGTGTTCAACTGTAGAAGCATATTAATACAGTGAATACCTATCACAAAAATTTGCCAAGTAGCTAGCATTAAAAACAACCTCTAAGAAAAAGTGCCATATTACATATGTGTATTTGTAATGTGCCGACGAGTCGGCGTAAACCTGTAGAAATGATTCAAACTGTAAACATGGTGCAAAAATAAGTATGAAATAGTTTAAGGCTTTCTGAATTTCCTGAAGTGTCGTTCACTGAGATAATAAAGTAATTGTGTCCATTTAGCTGGACAGACAGTGGAAACAGTAGAAAGTTTCTTCTCTCTCTCTAACAAAAATGTCATTAGAGACACGCGCATACTCACAAGCAGCGCTATCCTATCCAAGCGTATACTCTGTCACCCCTAATATAAGGACTACAATTCATCACAAGTATTACTTCCTCTAATAATATTTTTTTTTACGATATTCTCTACAATAGAAGCTTAAAAGTTATATACATTTGCATCCGTATCGGCCATAATACTACGTGTATCATGCGTCAACGTTTAATGGATGGTAAAAAGAAAAGTTGATCTACAATGAATAAGGATGGTGTGCAACCTGCTTGTCTTTAGCGGTTTAAACCATTCATCATCAGTACTGAAAGTGAAGTTGACCTGCATTTCAAATTATAATAATGCAGCAAATACGATATTGCAAAAAATATATACATAAAACTAAGCCAACTAAATTCAAATGACAAAAATGCATGGAATGTGCAACCTCTAGAAACGGAGAACATGTCATCAGCAAAGCTGCTACACTTCTAGTTGACCTCAGCCTCTCTACACCTCTAGCTAAATATCACTAAATGGCGCTAGCAAGAAAGGAAACAGCCACAGTAAAAAAGCATGGAGCACCATCTCTCTAAAAAAAGCAGAGAAAGGAGGAAAACATTTGGCTGATGCGTGTGCTGAGACTGCGGAGTGAAGACGTTGAGAATTCCCTGCATGTGTGAGTGTTTTTCAGTTAAAGGTTTGGAGGTTAGGTTGTGTTGAGACTGGTGTCGTCTTCATCCATCGGGGTGGGTGGGTGGTGAATGTGCCCCCACCCAGATCCTGTTGTGTGGTGAGTTGTGACGGACAGGCTGAGGCCTGGCTAGTGGATCTGATTGGTTAGGACCTCTGGTTAGAACCACTCCCTGTGACCCTTGCTGACCCCAGCCCTAGACGTGGGAGTGAACCCACTGACCCCTGCACTCTACTGGCCCATGGTGGGGCTTAACGCCCCCTGTCCCCCTGGGGACGAGGCCTTGCGGCCCAACATGGACGGCTGGAAGTCAGGGTGGCGGCGGGCGTGCTTGATCAGGTGGTCGCTGCGCATGAAGCGCTTGTCGCACAGCGGGCACAGGAAGCGCTTCTCGCCAGTGTGGGTGCGCGTGTGGCGAGCCAGTTCGTCCGAACGGGCAAATTTCTTCTGGCAGTCGGGCCAGGTACAGGGAAAGGGTCGTTCACCTGATGAAGGGAGACAGAAAGAGAGACATTCAACTGAACATACTGAGTATGGCACAAATGTCAGACTGGCAAGTATCGCCCTGCTCGTTCCAGTCACTAACACCATATATATAGACATCGGTAGTAAGCTAGATTCTTGGCAGACCCCTGTAAAAGATATACAGACATCGGTAGTAAGCTAGATTCTTGGCAGACCCCTGTAAAAGATATACAGACATCGGTAGTAAGCTAGATTCTTGGCAGACCCCTGTATACCCATCAAGTTAGTAGAAAGTGTATAATATTATCAGCAGCCATTTTTTTTATAACTCAAAAAGTTCATCCACTCCTCTGCTCTATTTAATGCACCAAAAACAACCTATGTTAAAAAGAAAATTATACTCCGGTCATGGTTCATATGGGTATTGAAGAGAGACATTTTGAAAAGTGAATGCAAAACGTAGACGGCAATAGATATTGACACTCGTAGGGCAGAATAAGGCCATCTTAGAGAGGCGCCCTCAACACATCGCATAGAGATAGATAGAGGACTCTAGTGCCCAAAAGCCTATTTTAGCATGGGCAGCGCCATTGAGGACTTTCACCATTTTGAAGTATCAAATAAAATTGTATTTCTGTACAATAAGTTACACAATAAAATAACGAGGCTATATACAGGGGGTACTGGTACCGAGTCATTGAGGGGGGGTACAAGTAGTCAACTGGGTAGGACTTCCTATGGGTCAAGGAAGAATCACATAATTCCATCCAGGTCACCAGGAGAGATCAGCCTATGAATTATACTTGTGAGGAAACATTCCATAACTGTAGGTGGCAGTAAATCGCCAACCTTGGCTTTACACCTGGTCAAACAACACACTCCAGGTGGCAGTGTGCACCCTTTGAGTTTGTTTGCCAACTCAGAAGTGGTAGAAGAAGAAAATTGACTACTTCAAAATGGAGATGGCCTCAATAAAGCAGACACTTTTATCCAAAGTCATGCGTGCATACATTTTACTTATGGGTGGTCCCAGGAATCGAACCCACTACCCTGGCTTTACAAGCACCATACACTATTGAGCTACAAAGGATAAATGGAGCTCCCAAGCTAGGTTTCCATCCAATTACCGGTTTTCATGTGAATATTCTAAAATCGGCATAAAACATTTTCTCACCAGAGATGTTTCCAACAAACTGATTTATTACGGATAAAAGTCTGTGCGTGATGAGGTAGTGCACATAAAAATAACTTGTGGTGCACCAAATAAAAAATACAAGGTCAATGGGTTTCCATCGCATTTTCAGTTCTACTTATGGTTTTGTCACAAAAACTGTTGCTTTATATAGCAAATGTGCCCACTCTGGTCTTGGCACATGCGCTCTAGCCAACACCTCGCAGATACGCTACCTAGATGATGATATGGATAAGAGCAATAGCCAAGCATCGATCATCATGTTAACAGAATAAGACCCTCGTTATTTATTGGGACGGAACATCAAGCTCAACACCTGGCACTTTCACCACCCTGTGAAGTTAATCATAATTGATTTAATATGTAGACAAATAAACTGCATGCTTTCCCGAGTCGTAGTGGGACTACAAGCTCACATCGATGTGATGTTATTATATACATTTTTGCGCATAAAGGATTTTCCACCGTTGAGGACAACCTTTATGTTGACTCGACTTTTATTCATGAGGGTATCCACAATGTGCAGCCTCCTACGCCTATTTTGTGGCCCTAGTACAATACAGTAACATAGCTAATAGGAGTCAACCCAGTACAGGCGAGAGGGTGCCAGGAGCTATATTCAAGACCGCAAAGCGGATCTGCGTTTTGCAACACGCCACACTCCCACTCACTGGTCATGTCTAGAAGGGATACCGACTTTAGCTAGTAAGTGATTCTGTGGAAAGCAAATCAAGTCCAGTCTGCTGTAGAACTCGACGCTGTTAAGACGCAAACTCTCGTTGTAGTGAACGTGACTATGACGTAACTTTTACAAAACCGGTATGCCTTCTAGCAATGACCCACTCACTCCCGTTTTGTGGGCGTTCCCTAACGATTTGTTCTATTCAGCACGCTTTCCTGTTCTAACCCAACCGCGCCTGTTGTTCACTGACCCTGAACACCCCCCCCCCGACTCTGCGGACACCTGGGCAATGGACACCTGATGCATGTATACAAAGTAGCAGCGCTAAACATACAATTTTGACTGGGAAAACTATGACAGCTATGGCTGATTTCAAGAAAATTGAGTTTTTCGAGAAAGACGTGACTGTTACATGATGGCCACATTTATGCGAGCTGGGATTAAAAGATTTGGCAGTTTGAGCTAAACGAACTACCGAATCTGCGCAAACGCCCCGAACGTTACATTTAATCTCGAACTTACTTCGTATGCAAATCCAACCTAGATGTAGCATGTTCGTCACTAGGCTTTTTCGTCCAGCCCCATTCTTTTGTTCGTTTACTTCTTTGTTATGAGCCCTGAGTTTTTCCCCCTTTTGTTCGGGGAGTATTGTAACGTTACTAACGCGCGGGTAAACGACTTGTCTCGCCCACCCAATCGACAGTGTATCCCTGTGAAGAAAAACACATTTCTTCAGGCAAAAATATGATAATTGTAGCTAGGAGTGACTCACAAAGGGGGGAGTGCTTAGTTAGTATGGACAAACTTGAAGTTCTGGAACAACTTGCTTAATAAAATGACATTTGTTGATACTATAGCTAATTCCCAAACAATTTATAAAGTTAAAGCAGTATAACAGCCAGCTATATAATTGTACCTGTATGGGTTCTGATATGGGCTTTCAGATGAGACGATTTTCCATAAACTCTGTCACAGCCGTCGTAAATGCACTGATGTCGCTTTACTGGGGACCGAGGCGCCCCTCCTCCCCACTGCTGTTGAGTGGCATTGAACTGTCCAGGAATTGGAGTAGCAGAGGGGGTCATGGTTGGGGTAGTTGAGTCAGACAACGTGGTGTAGCCGCTCTCCCCACATGAGGAGTTGCTGCTCTCCGAGTAGGCCGACATGGACCGGAACTTGCCGTGGAGGTCCGTGAGGATCCCGGCCACCGTGATCATGTTGGCCCCTTCGAGTCTCAGCGTCTCGAGCACCTCCCTGTCCTCGTTCGACACTTCTGGCTCCCCAGGATGAAGGGCCTGGGGAGGGGGCTGTGCGGCGGGGACAACCGTGGTGGGTCGGTGTAGGACGGGACCGCTAGAGATCGACATCAGACATTCGGCGGCTAAGTAATCCGAATACGCAACCATCGACATTCTTCTTTTATCTCGTTGACTTTAGCAAGTCCTTTGTAAAATACAGTTTTGTTTTCGGTGTCGTTTTCGAAATGTCGACTTCGTTGTCAGACGAACTCGTTGAACCGTCCTTTTCCAGCTATCCCTATACCGTCACAAAGTCTTGTCGATATGTGTGCTCGAAAACATCAAATTATATAAAACCAAAGCAAAAAACGATACTACCAAAACGTGCCCGTGCCTCCAGCCCCACAAGCATGCTTTACATCATCCGAGGGTTCATTGTGTCTGACTCTGAAAAGCCGGTCAAACCTACCCGATACAGAGCAACACGCACAATCTGACGTTGCGGACTGACGTGAAAAGCGGGCGTGGTGGATTCGTATCTCAGTGGGTGGAAGCGACCGATACAGCAGCGTGGAAATGTGGTGCTCGGCTGTTGAGTTGAGGGTGTAGCCCTACTGTAAATGGCTTATCACATTTAACGATTTCCTCTTACACTCTATTTCTCCTTTGTCAACAGCATATTTATGAAGGACTAAAAATAAGTGTGCGATTTCAGCAATAATTACATTTTTTGTTATTTTTTTTGGACATTGCAATAGTAAATAATTTATACGCTGTATATGGTCCGGTGTAGCTCAGTTGGTAGAGCATGGCGCTTGCAACTCCTGGGTTGTGGGTTCGATTCCCACGGGGGGGCAGTATGAAAAAAAAGAAAATAGAAAAAAAATGGTATTCACTAACTGTAAGTTGCTCTGGATAAGAGCGTCTGCTAAATGACTAAAATGTAAATGTATATTAGACGTATGGTTTCTTTTACTCTTTTGAAAGTCGTTATTCTAATTGAAGGTCTATTACCTAAGAGCAGAGGCTAGACAAAGACACTAGATGTCTCTCTAGTCCCTCTTCTTCTTTAGCCTCTGTTCTCTTCCAGATATAGCTTCACATATACAGGCACACCCCATTTTCTCTGGCTGGCTGTTTGTGAAGCCATCTGTCACACCATAATTACTCACTTGGAGGCTTAACCAAATCTGACCCCAATAATGAACTGGTGGATATAATCGTGCCGTAATAGAGACGCAATAGACCCCATAGGCAATACGATTAATCAAAATGACCATTATGTGCACTCCCATCATAAAATAATAACATGGACAACCCTTGGTTACAGTGTTATGGGTGGGTTATAAGGGTAAAGATGCATAGAATACTTGGGTCACAGAACATACATCTATTGTATTGTATTTGCAACACTATGACAACCAAGTTGCCATAACATTGTCGATTCTCACTAAAAAGCAACAAACATAAAACTTTAAATCCCAAATGTGTGCTGTGCTTTTATGGCTGGAAGGAACCCTTCTTTAGCCATAGGGCGGTTTATATACCATAGAGAGGCTTTGCATTGAGGGACGGGGGGGTAGGGGCAATGTTGTGTCAAGTGACTGGCTCAGTGGATGTTTGTAGCTCGAGGCTGGAAGGTATTTCCTGATTGGACGCTGTGAGCAGTGTGGGTCACTGTGGAAACAGCAGCAGGCACGAGCATGGCCATTCACCTGCCTGCGTGAGAAAAGGGAATTTTCTTCAGTCCAACTACTGTATTTACAGTGGGGGAAAAAGTATTTAGTCAGCCACCATTTGTGCAAGTTCTCCCACTTAAAAAGATGAGAGAGGCCTGTAATTTTCATCATAGGTACACGTCAACTATGACAGACAAAATGAGGGAAAGAAATCCATAAAATCACATTGTAGGATTTTTTATGAATTTATTTGCAAATGATGGTGGAAAATAAGTATTTGGTCAATAACAAAAGTTTCTCAATACTTTGTTATATACCCTTTGTTGGCAATGACACAGGTCAAACATTTTCTGTAAGTCTTCACAAGGTTTTCACACACTGTTGCTGGTATTTTGACCCATTCCTCCATGCAGATCTCCTCTAGAGCAGTGATGTTTTGGGGCTGTCGCTGGGCAACACGGACTTTCAACTCCCTCCAAAGATTTTCTATGGGGTTGAGATCTGGAGACTGGCTAGGCCACTCCAGGACCTTGAAATGCTTCTTACGAAGCCACTCCTTCGTTGCCCGGGCGGTGTGTTTGGGATCATTGTCATGCTGAAAGACCCAGCCACGTTTCATCTTCAATGCCCTTGCTGATGGAAGGAGGTTTTCACTCAAAATCTCACGATACATGGCCCCATTCATTCTTTCCTTTACACGGATCAGTCGTCCTTGTCCCTTTGCAGAAAAACAGCCCCAAAGCATGATGTTTCCACCCCCCATGCTTCACAGTAGGTATGGTGTTCTTTGGATGCAACTCAGCATTCTTTGTCCTCCAAACACGACGAGTTGAGTTTTTACCAAAAAGTTCTATTTTGGTTTCATCTGACCATATGACATTCTCCCAATCCTCTTCTGGATCATCCACATGCACTCTAGCAAACTTCAGACGGGCCTGGACATGTACTGGCTTAAGCAGGGGGACACGTCTGGCACTGCAGGATTTGAGTCCCTGGCGGCGGAGTGTGTTACTGATGGTAGGCTTTGTTACTTTGGTCCCAGCTCTCTGCAGGTCATTCACTAGGTCCCCCCGTGTGGTTCTGGGATTTTTGCTCACCGTTCTTGTGATCATTTTGACCCCACGGGGTGAGATCTTGCGTGGAGCCCCAGATCGAGGGAGATTATCAGTGGTCTTGTATGTCTTCCATTTCCTAATAATTGCTCCCACAGTTGATTTCTTCAAACCAAGCTGCTTACCTATTGCAGATTCAGTCTTCCCAGCCTGGTGCAGGTCTACAATTTTGTTTCTGGTGTCCTTTGACAGCTCTTTGGTCTTGGCCATAGTGGAGTTTGGATTGTGACTGTTTGAGGTTGTGGACAGGTGTCTTTTATACTGATAACAAGTTCAAACAGGTGCCATTAATACAGGTAACGAGTGGAGGACAGAGGAGCCTCTTAAAGAAGAAGTTACAGGTCTGTGACAGCCAGAAATCTTGCTTGTTTGTAGGTGACCAAATACTTATTTTCCACCATAATTTGCAAATTAATTAATAAAAAATCCTACAATGTGATTTTCTGGAAAAGAACATCTCAATTTGTCTGTCATAGTTGACGTGTACCTATGATGAAAATTACAGGCCTCTCTCATCTTTTTAAGTGGGAGAACTTGCACAATTGGTGGCTGACTAAATACTTTTTTTCCCCACTGTACATGTGGAGTCTTGGAAGCCATGGCTGCTGCAATGACTTGAGACTGCTATATGGCCACGTCTCAGCTTGGATTACGACTCTCTCTTATCTCCACGGCTCTCATTCTACTACACAGTAAATTATCTATGGTTTGTGATTGGATTTGTGATTTGACTTATTCATAAAGTTTGTTCTCATTTCAGACAGGGATGACTGACTGTGTTTTTCAGTGAAGAATGGACAGTTGATACTTTTTGAAAGAGCAGAAAATTAGTTCCTACATTATGTCTACTGGCATTTGCAAATTAGACATTGCGATTGAGTGAATTAAACATTGAATCTGGGGTTTTCACTGAGTTTTTAAGCTTGTTTAAAGGGTTTGTGTGTAGATTGTGTTTTTAAAAATGTTTTTCTGTAGTAGGTGATTGCCTTCAGATGGATCATCAGCTTTGTAATCCCGAATGCATTGGTGAGAACGAATTGAATGATAAATCATACAGTACATTCTTAAGTGCATTTTTATGGTGACACTTCATAATAACTTTAATTTATAAGCCATTAATAGATGGCTTTTCTTTCCAGCAAGTCTGGTGGTCCTCTGTAGCTCAGCTGGTAGAGCACGGTGCTTGTAACGCCAAGGTAGTGGGTTCGATCCCCGGGACCACCCATACGTAAAAATGTATGCACACAAGACTGTAAGTCGCTTTGGATAAAAGCGTCCGCTAAATGGCATATTATTATAAGTCATTAACACATTCCTTATAAATTATGTATTAATAGCGTATTAATTTAAGTTATTATAAAGTGTTACTGTTACATATTTTGAATTGAATAATATAACTACCTCTGTTGACATTCAGTATTTATTTCCCATTAAAAAAAAAAAAGTATTCTAAATGGTGTTATTTGATGGCTACAGCTTCATCACCAGACAATTCGTAGCAGAGAGGGGTGAGTTACACCTGCAGATAAAGCACGACGATAGCCCCTACTCTACAAGGCTCTATTTTAGGCAGAAATTGACTGTCTCTCAACTGTGTGGTGGATATCGACCTGATTTCCAAGTGTCAGGTCAGATATACAGAAATATTCACACCATTATAGTGATTTCTTTGTGTGAAAATTTGACATTGGGGAACCATCAATGTAAAATCCTTGAATTTACCTTAAAAATCTAATTTTTACAGGCCAATAATTTTTTCACTTTTAGAACTCAGTTCCCCTGGGTTCCGCTACATTTCCAGCCCTGTTCCTCCCCATTTCCAGCCCTGAATATAATGAAAAATGGGAAATGAATATGATATGGGACTTTTAGTGATGTTTTTTTCTATGCTCCCTGATCAGGACTCCCCAGAAGGAACATTTTGTGCATTTTGAGATAAATCTGAAATGACAGCATGAATATTGCTTGCTTTGTGCGTGTTTTTGTACTTGTGTTCTTTCTCTTCCTTGCTCCTGTGCGCTTTGGCTAATAGACCAAATAAAAGTCTGCATTTTACAATGCGCACATTGATTATTTCTTAAGTGTTTGTGCTATCAAATCATTAATTATTATGGGCATGCTCCAGACCTCACGCACCGCAGAGAAGCAGGAAGAAGTGAAGGAGGTGAGGGGGAAACGATCCGTCTCCCAATATGAGTGATATCAGAATTGGCCAAGCATGAAACATTAGGTTAGTATTTGCAGTAGAAGGATGTCATATTGCACGGGTGTCCAAACTCTGTCCTGTACAGCTACTGCGGTTGCAGGCTTTTGTTCCAGCCCAGCACTAACCCAACTAGCTCCCGAGTGGCGCAGTGGTCTAAGGCACTGTACGTCGCTCTGGATAAGAGCGTCTGCTAAATGACGTAAATGTAATGATGATCTGGTTTGAATACCATGATTCCATAATTATTTGTATCAAGTGTGCCAAAGCTGGGCTGAAACAAAAACCTGCACATCCTGCAGCTCCCCAGAACCACGTTTGGTCATCATATTGTACAATTGACAATCCTCTGACTTTTTCCCATCCTTTATCAATTCTTCAGACGGATCTGTATGGGACCTGCACTAGTACGGTAGGTAATTATTATACAACGTAACCATAGACTCTTCTATGTTCTATGCAGAGGCGACGCCCTCTACTGGTGAAGATGAGGAACCTCAGCCAGCGTCAACAGGCCCAACTGGCCGACTTCTGACTCCTCTGAGAGAGGACACGGTGAGCTATGGCCCCCCCCCCAAAAATGGAACAGTCTATGGTTACGTTGTATAATAATTACATATTAGTGGTTTTATTTACTACACCCAATACAAACACGTGTGTATATATATACACCAAAGGATGTAACCCAAACAAAGAGCGAGGTGTAACCTCTACACAATACACGGGACGAGACCCGTAAACAACAAGAGCACAATACACCGTACTCACGAGACCAACGGACATGGGACAATAATCGACAAGGACAATGGGGAACAGAGGGCACATATATACACATACTAATAAGGGGGAATGGGAACCAGGTGTGCATAATGAGACAAGACAGTCCGGGGTTGGTGGTAATGATCCCTGTCAGTGACGCCTAGAAAGCCGGTGACGTAGAGCTCCGGAACTGGTGAACGGAATGAGCAGCAGTACCGGGGAGATCCGTGACACAATCACAGATGTCTTTCTCTTGCATTGATATTGGGGCAGACACTGACCCTATGCACGTTCAATAAATCAATCAATAGACTATATATACACACCATATACACACTCACTGACACACACAACATTGACACTCCCACACAAAACCCCAACACATTCACATACACTACATACGCACACACATAACACACACGCATAGCGACACAACACAAACACACACACACACACACATTACACGCACACTCACACACTTTTACACTCATCATATCTACCTCAAATACCTTATTATTATCTATCCTGATGCCTAGTCACTTTACCCTGCCTTGATGTACATATCTACCTCAAATACCTTATTATCTATCCTGATGCCTAGTCACTTTACCCTGCCTTCATTTACATATCTACCTCAAATACCTCCTACCTCATTGATCTGGTACTAGTACTCCCTGTATATAGCTCAATTCTCATGTATTTTGTTTTACTCCTCTTGTGTTTCTATTCTGCATCGTTGGGAAGGTCTCGTAAGCAAGCATTTCACTGTGAAGTCTACACCAGTTGTATTTGAGGTATGTGACAAATACAAATTGATTTGATTTGATTTTGAGGCAGTGCATAATGAAATCCAGAAGTGCTAGGGACTGATGACCACGTCTGTGACTTAGAGAACACCATGGAGCCTTTCTATTGGAAGTTCGGTTCATAAAGGATCTGTTAGATTGTCAGTAGGTTTCAGATGGACCGCCTAACAATTAGACTGAGTCCCAGATCATTTTGTGCTGTCTTACCAACTCCATTGCTGTCATGGCGTGACAATTACAGCAATTGAGTAGACTGCACAAAACAGATCTGGTACTCAGGCTAAACAATTGGTGCCAGATAAGCAAAATATCTTCCACCAGTTTCTTCTGTACTCTCTAGCCAGTTGACACTTCCACTTTTACAAAGGGGAGTTCCTCTCTCTCTCTCATACACAGACAGTGGACTCCAAACTCCAGTGTACCCAAGTGGCATGGGACTACAGTGATGGAGGAGGTCAACTGCACAGAGATCGTCTCCATGGTACCGTTGTCAGGGTCAACAGGAGTGGTGAAGACCCAGTCTCTACCCTTACGCTGCTCAGAGCCTAGGCGGGCACCCTTAGGAGTGGATGAGTATGCTTCTGACACCCTCTTCAAGAGTGGCTAAACTGTCGTGTACCTGAATGACTGTGTCAATGTGTTACCTGTCTGACATCAAGGTTTCGTTGTGTGTGTCTGTATAAAAGCTAATACTGCCAAAATAAACTATTACTACTATTACTACTATTAGCTAGGAAGCCCTCATATTGCTGTTACTTTCACCACACTACTACACTCTACTACTGCTAGTACCTCTATGGCTGTTACAAACCTCACATTACATTCTCAGTCATTCTCTTAGTCATTCAAATTGAGAATCTGAAAGTTGAAACTTTTAATCAGATGAATATAACTTGGTCACTCAGGCCCCACTCAATAGTATAATAATGCATTTGAATGATATTCTCCCTCAGATACGCTTGGTCCAGGTGTCCCAAGTGATCTCCAGTTTGTGGAGGAGGGGGTCGAAGGGCAGGACGTCCTCCCCCCAGGAGGCCATGGACACCGTGAGGAAGCTGTGTGGTCTCACCTCTGACCAGCAAAAGGTAGGACCCCAATTTCCTTAAACATTATAAGGGAGTCATTCACACTTATGACAAGTCTTACAATGCATTATAACTACATCATAATGCATTATACCATTATTTGTCTTCATTGGATAAAGATGTATATGTTCTCCTGGAAGGAATCATGCACGTACCTACAGTGGGGAGAACAAGTATTTGATACACTGCCGATTTTGCAGGTTGTCCTACTTACAAAGCATGTAGAGGTCTGTCATTTTTATCATAGGTACACTTCAACTGTGAGAGACGGAATACTTATGTCATGCAATAAAATGCAAATTAATTACTTAAAAATCATACAATGTGATTTTCAGGATTTTTTTAGATTCCGTCTCTCACAGTTGAAGTGTACCTATGATAAAAATTACAGACCTCTACATGCTTTGTAAGTAGGAAAACCTGCAAAATCGGTATCAAATACTTGTTCTCCCCACTGTATGAGCGATGATTTCATACAACCATCTGGATTTATCACAATGAACTTCACGCAAAGTCACTAATGCTTACGCCATTGAGGTGAGGAAAGCTGAAAGAATGACAGCTGGTCCCAAAGATTGAAGGATACACTTGTTTTCATTTATTAAATACTCTCTTTACTTTAAAGCTAGAATCCTTAGTTACTGCTACATCCTAATCTGTGATGTCCATTCCCAGCAGTTGATTACTCTGTTGACTGTTGTTGCAGGCAGCCTCTCCTGGACACCTTACCGGCGTGCGGCTCAGAGGAATGCATCATCCTCTTGACGGACCTAATCAGCAGGAGTGGGCCCACTCTTTTGTCACCACCATCGCCCTCATCCCTAACCCATCATCCCTCACCTATCATCCCTCACCCCTCATCCCTCACCTATCATCCCTCACCCCTCGCCACACATCATCGGCTCCGCCAATGTAGGTCTGATGGAAAGTTCTATGGGAATATTGACTTTGGTTTGAAAGAGATCTGTCAAATAGAGGTTTAGATACAGTACAGTTGTGGTCAAAAGTTTTGAGAATGACACAAGTATGAGATATTTTTGTCAGATTTTACTATGGTATACTGAAGTATAATTACAAGCATTCCATAAGTGTCAAAGGCTTTTATTGACAATTACATTAAGTTTATGCAAAGAGTCAATATTTGCAGTGTTGACCCTTCTTTTTCAAGACCTCTGCAATCCGCCCTGGCATGCTGTCAATTAACTTCTGGGCCACATCCTGACTGATAGCAGCCCATTCTTGCATAATCAATGCTTGGAGTTAGTCAGAATTTGTGGGTTTTTGTTTGTCCACCCGCCTCTTGAGGATCGACCACAAGTTCCCAATGGGATTAAGGTCTGGGGAGTTTCTTGGCCATGGACCCAAAATGTCAATGTTTTGTTCCCCAAGCCACTTAGTTATCACTTTTGCCTCATGGCAAGGTGCTCCATCATGCTGAAAAAGGCATTGGTCGTCACCAAACTGTTCTTGGATGGTTGGGAGAAGTTGCTCTCGGAGGATGTGTTGGTACCATTCTTTAATCATGGCTGTGTTCTTAGCAGTCCAATCACTGTACCTTTTGCAGAATATCAGTCTGTCCCTGATGTTTTTCCTGGAGAGAAGTGGCTTCTTTGCTGCCCTTCTTGACACCAGGCCATCCTCCAAAAGTCTTCGCCTCACTGTGCGTGCAGATGCACTCGCACCTGCCTGCTGCCATTCCTGAGCAAGCTCTGCACTGGTGGTGCCCCGATTCCGCAGCTGAATCAACTTTAGGAGACGGTCCTGGCGCTTGCTGGACATTCTTGGGCGCCCTGACGCCTTCTTCACAACAATTGAATCTCTCTCCTTTAAGTTCTTGATGATCCGATAAATGGTTGATTTAGGTGCAATCTTACTAGCAGCAATATCCTTGCCTGTGAAGCCCTTTTTGTGCAAAGCAATAATGACGGCACATGTTTCCTTGCAGGTAACCATGGTTACGCACCAAAGTATGTTCATCTCTAGGAGATAGAATGCGTCTCCTTCCTGAGCGGTGTGACGGCTGTGTGGTCCCATGGTGTTTATACTTGCGTACTATTGTTTGTACAGATGAACGTGGTACCTTCAGGCATTTGGAAATTGCTCCCAAGGATGAACCAGACTTGTGGAGGTCTACAATTTTTTTTCTGAGGTCTTGGCTGATTTCTTTTGATTTTGCCATGATGTCAAGCAAAGAGGCACTGAGTTTGAAGGTAGGCCTTGAAATATATCCACAGGTACACCTACAATTGACTCAAATGATGTCAATTAGCCTATCAGAAGCTTCTAAAGCCATGACATCATTTTCTGGAATTTTCCAAGCTGTTTAAAGGCACAGTCAAGTTAGTGTATGTAAACTTCTGACCCACTGGAATTGTGATACAGTGAGTTATAAGCGAAATAATCTGTTTGTAAACAATTGTTGGAAAAATTACTTGTGTCATGCACAAAGTAGATGTCCTAACCGACTGGGCAAAACTATAGTTTGTTAGCAAGACATTTGTGGAGTGGTTGAAAAACGAGTTTTAATGACTCCAACCTAAGTGTATGTAAACTTCCGACTTCAACTGTATGCCCGTGTATCTTCTGTTCATTGGTTATTTGGCCATCTATCGGTTGATCAGTTTGTGTGTGCACAAAACATAATAAAACAGCTTTACCTTTGAAACATGGACCGTCAATTTTTTCTTGGTATTCAAATCTGGAGGATGAATAACTGATCAATGATGGAAGTGTTTCCATCAGGCTACATTATGTAATACAGCCCATTCACCAGCTGATTTGCAGATGTCCTACAGCACAGGTTGTCTCCAATAAAGACTGACAGAGAACAAAGTCAATAGGCTGTGCACTTTCAATTACTTTCTTATTCAAATTTGACCTAATATCTATCACTGTGAATGAGCTCAATAAAAAAAAGAAAATCAGTCTTACTCTGGAATAATTTCATAACAGTAATGAAAACATTGAAAATATTGTTTCAAGTACATGTGATGGTGAATGTGTACTAAAATATTTACATTTTAGTCATTTAGCAGACGCTCTTATTCTTTAAAAAAAAAATCTTTTTATATATATATTTTTTTACTAGCCCCCCGTGGGAATTGAACCCACAACCCTGGCATTGCAAACACCATGCTCAACCAACTGAGCTACATCCCTGTTGGCCATTCCCTCCCCTATCCCGGACGAATTGTGCGCCGCCCCATGGGTCTCCCGGTCTCGGCCGGCTACGACAGAGCCTGGATTCGAACTAGGATCTCTAGTGGCACAGCTAGCACTGCAATACAGTGCCTTAGACCACTGCGCCACTCGGGGAACATGAAACATCACCAAGTGTGATGTTTCATGTTTTACTCATTGTATAAGTGTTTCAACAATCAATATTGAAATGTCACTATCAATCATTGGGTTGTGGGTTTGATTCCCACGGGGGGCCAGTATATATATAAAAAAAATATATATATATATTTATTCACTAACTGTAAGTCGCTCTGGATAAGAGCGTCTACTAAATGACTAAAATGTAAATGTAAATGTAAATCATGTTACAAGTATGCAAATATTATCAAGGCACATTTCAGCAAGGAATTAAAAATCACATCAAGGTAGGTATTCCGGTAAGAACCATGTAAGTTATAAATAAGCAAACAGTGCAGATATCAATTGCCATAGTCAAAGCAATCATGTTACTTATTTGTTTACTACTGTAAGTCGCTCTGGATAAGAGCGTCTGGTAACATGTAGAATTCTGCTTTTAACATTCTGTCAGCTAAAATGATTCAGTTGGGTTATTTCTGAGCGATAAGGCTTGAAAAGGTTTCCTTTTGTTCCACCACCACCACCAAGCCTTAACCATCCCTGCTGGCTCATCCCCAATGGCTATGCCCTTCTCTTGGCTGGTTGAGGGTCCGTCTACACCTCTTCCTCCCATGGAGCATTCTCCATACCAGAGGGACAGTGGGCAAGGGGCTGGACTTCCCACCACCACACCCCAGACCAGCAGACAGCCTCAAGGCTGGCTCAGCTGGGTCTTTGGACAGAAAAGGAGGCTTAACTCACTGATGACACCAACAAATCGGTAAGGAACCATTTCTTACTATTCAAGACAGACACACAAAATGTATCTCCTTTATATGCACAAACATTTTAATCTCTTTATTGATGGTTTGTATTCTATGTTCAAAGTGCTCTTTAATATAAATCACATGCAAAATTCAATTAACCAGATTTTTAATATGAATGAAGACTTACTAAAGTACCATACATTTTCACCATCATTGTCAAGCCCTAGTTATTTTGTTGCTTTGACAAAGTCATTTCTGAAGATTATTATTTATTTCATGCGATTAGTGATTCATTTACGTATGTCCCTCATTTTAAGGTCAACCCTGTTATGTGAACAACTTTCGTTTTAATATGGTGAAACTATTCCTTAAATAAAAAATAATTTTTTTTATCATCTAATAGTGAAATCATACACTCTTAGAAAAAAAGGTGCTATGTTGAACCTAAAAGGGTTCTTCAGCTGTCCCGATGGCAGAACCCTTTGAAGAACCATTTTTGGTTCCAGGTTGAACCCCTTTGGTTCCAGGTATAACTTTTTTGAGTTCCATGTAGAACCCTTTACACAGAGGGTTCTACCTGGAACCAAAAGGGTTCTACCTGGAACCAAAATGGGTTCTCCTATGGGGACAGCTGAAGAACCCTTTTGGAACCCTTTTTTCTAAGATCGTAGTGTAATGGCAGGTGAGCCGGTTCTTCTGTTTTTGCCAATTTTCTGGTGTTTTGTGGTGGAAAACTGAGTGTGATGAGCATAACACGTCATTGGTGTTACCCATAGATGGAAAGGCTAGAAGCACAGGAGGCTGGTGGCACCTTAATAGGGGAGGACGGGCTCGTGGTAATGACTGGAGCGGAATCAGTGGAATGGTATCAAATATATTACATTTACGTCATTTAGCAGACGCTCTTATCCAGAGCGACTTACAGTTAGTGCATACATTATTCTTTTTAATTTTCATACCCCATGGGAATCGAACCCACAACCCTGGCGTTGCAAACGCCATGCTCTACCAACTGAGCTACTTCCCTGCCGGCCATTCCCTCCCCTACCCTGGGCGACGCTGGGCCAATTGTGCGCCGCCCCATTGGTCTCCCGGTTGCGGCCGGCTACAGCAGAGCCTGGATTTGAACCAGGATCTCTAGTGGCACAGCTAGCACTGCGATGCAGTGCCTTAGACCACTGTACCACTCGGGAGACATATATCAAACACATGGTTTCCAGGTGTTTGATGCCATTCCATTTGCTACGTTCCGTCCATTATTATGAGCTGTTCTCCCCTCAGCAGCCTCCTGTGGCTAGAAATGATTTAACAATTATTTTTTAAGGGTGAAGCTTGCATTCAATTGCCCCTCCCCGTTGCACACAACACGCTTCCATTCCCCCTGTCACAAGGGGATTTATGTCTGATTTAAGATGAAATCGTCAAACCTGTTCATTGGCACTTACATTAGTATTTTTCTCTATCACGTACAAGCATTGTTTGGAATAATGTTTTCGATTTTCAAAACATAATCCACAACACACAGAACTCTGTGGCCTTTTGCAAAACAGTAAATGCATTTATAGATTGTAGTTGCCTTTTCAAAACATAAATACATGAATCAAAACTGTATTATCCTTAAAAATTCATCAAAAGAACACGACTACCTGTAAAACGATTAACGCAGCCATGCTAATCTCTTGAGTCCAAGCAGACAAAACAGAAAGTTAGTCTGTCTTTAAAAAATCCCAGTAGATCAATACATTTTCTTTCAAGTCACTAAATTGTGATGATCAAAACTGGAAGTATGACTATCCAAAGATACAGAATTATGTGTAATTACTCTCCTTTTATGCGTATTTCACCATACAATTTAATACACATCAAATCAAATATTATTCCTGATAATTACAAATAAATAAAAAAAGGCAAGTTGTGTGCAGGATTCATTGACTGATATCATCATAATCCAATTCCATGTATTCAATACAAAGGTTGGTTTGCTCATAGTTTTGTAGACTTTCCATCGCCGTACAGAAACACAATCCACAATAGAACTAAGGAAAGGTGAATACAATGGAGGAACACAACTGATATGGATGTGAAGGCCTAAATCCACACCAAAGAAAAGCTATATAATAGAAGGTCACAATGTTGGAGACGATGACTTAGGAGTAACCCAAAGTTACTCAGAAGTAACCCAACTTCATTCTCTGAATATCTGCATGTCCACAATATTGTAAAAAATCATAACAATTAGACAGTCCCTATTGGCTAGATCTTTTCATATATTGTACATGGTGTGACACTGATGGGGTGATTTAGAATTTTATGAAGTAGTATTTACTGATTGGCTGAAACAGTGAACACAGCTGCACACATTTCCCTTCTGATGAAAACAATGCGTTAATATTCTGTGAACAAAACACTTAACAGTGAATTATGTATTCACTGATGACATTTGCATTTAAAGTTTTGCAAAAGGTGGTCTAAGACATGTAAGTTAGGTACTAAGGCAAGAAAATGATCAGTAGTTCTGTAAATGTATTTGTGCATTTGATCATTGCTGTTCTGCTATAGATACGTTTCAACAGATCCAAAAATTGCTTGGACGCAATTGAGAAAAACTGCATTCAATCTCGTGAGATGGGAAAACATGTTTTTTATTAAGTTGAACATGTGCTCTTTATGACAGAATGTTATAGCAAGGTGAAATAAATACTTTATTTTCACAAAAATTACACTACCCAAAAGGCACTCTATTGGTGGAATGACCCATTTCATCCATCTAGCTGTGTTTTCTAATGTTTTTTGTTGTTGTTTTCTTTTACCCTTCAGAGCAAGCCTGTACCACCACCTCTCACCATGGCCATGATGAAGCCTGGTTGGCTAGGAGACCTCAGAGAGTACTGACCCACTAGTCTCTATCAACAGCAGTGTGTCTGAGGCCCAGTAGCCTGATACACGAGGCTAGTCCACCACACCCCCCCATCTCCACCCTTTTGCAAAACAAAAAGCTTAGGGGACTCAAAAAGTATAGCATTCAAAATGTTATTGTTGGTGTTTTTGTCCTACTCTTACATAACATTTGGAGCCAAGATGTATTTAATTCCTCTGTTATGTACTGCTAAAGATGCAGAGATGTTTTTACATCCAATTGATTCTTATCTAATCTACACTGTATAAAAATTTTAACGCAACATGTCAAGTGTTGGTTCCATCGTAGAGGAGTATTTCTGTCTGTACTAAAGCCCTTTCGTGGGGAAAAACTAATTCTGATTGGCTGGACCTGGCTCCCCAGTGGGTGGGCCTGGCTGCCAAGTGGGTGGGCCTATGCCCTCCCAGGCCCACCCATGGCTGCACCCCTGCCCAGTCATGTGAAATCCATAGATTAGTGCCTAATGAATTTATGTCAATTAACTGATTTTCTTATATGAACTGTAACTGAGTAAAATCTTTGTTGCATGTTGCGTTTATATTTTTGTGCAGTATAGTTTGTTTCTCATGATCTCAGCACCCATCCTATGCAGGTTGGCCTCGGATACGGTGTCCTGGAAGAACGGAGCTGAAAAGACAAAGAAGCACACATATAGATAGGAGTAGGAATGAACACAGAACACTGACACGTCCATAAACCTTCAATGGGAGACGTTGCAGCCAGAGTTGTTAGCAGCAGGAGGCAGTGTTACGCCATCCTATGAGTTATTGTATATTCTCTTTAGTACAGGGCTACTCAGTTCCAAATAGAGCAAGCCTGCTGCTTATTTCTTATTTTAGAGGGTGCTTTTTAATGCACTGCTTGCAGTAAGATCTGGAAAACTAGGTTAGAGTACATACTCTGGTCAATAAATGACATAGCTTGTGAATAATGTAGCCTATTGATAACTAGCAGAGTGCTTGCTGTATTGTGTCAAAATTTTCTGGATTTCATATTCATATTACAGTAGATATTCATAGACAAGGTTTTCATAGATATTCATTTTATAGATATTCAATCAGATATTTATTAGACAGTGCCATCAAGTGACAGTGACACAGAATCCATTTTACTTTATGTTCGTATTCTTATCTTTTATTATTTCTTATTGTTGTAGTATTGTCGAGAAGGAACCTGCAAGTAAGCATTTCGTTGGACTGTGTATACCATGTGTATCCTCTACATACAACTATTCAAACTTGAAACTTGTAGTCTAGTGATACCCAGAGCCATGTATTACAGTCCCATTCGCACTGAGCTAAAGGCTAGAGCTGCTGTTTTCAAGGAGCGGGATACTAATCCGGACACTTAGAAGAAATCCCGCTACAACCTCCGATGAGCCATCAAACAGGCAAAGCGTCAATACAGTACCAAGATCGAATCCTTCTACACCGGCTCTGATGCTCGTCGGATGTGGCAGGGCTTGCAAACTATCACGGATTACAAAGGGAAACCCAGCCTCGAGCTGTCCAGTGACATGAGCCTACCAGACGATCTAATTGCCTTCTATGCTCGCTTCGAAGCAAACAACACTGAGCCATGCATGAGAGCATCAGCTGTTCCGGACAGCTGTGTGATCTCGTAGCCGATATGAGTAAGACCTTTAAACAGGTTAACATTCGCAATGCCGCTGGGTCAGATGGAATAACAGGACGCATACTCAGAGCATGCGCTAACCAGCTGGCAAGTGTCTTCACTGACATTTTCAACCTCTCCCTGACCCGGTCTGCATAGCCGCGGGGAAGTCGGGGTGCTTTAAAAAATCGTCGGCAATACATTTTCTCTGCACTCCCACCTCTAAACATCTTCCCGCAGCCATGCTGGTCTCTAATACCAACTTGTTTCAAGCAGACCCCCATAGTCCCAGAGCCTAAGAACGCCAAGGTAACCTGCCTAAATGACTATCACCCCATAGCATTCACATCTATAGCCATGAACACCATCATCCCAGACACCCTGGAACCACTCCAATTCACATACCACCCCAACAGATCCACAGATGACACAATCTCTATTGCACTCCACACTGCCCTCACCCACCTAGACAAAATAATTACCTATGTAAGAATGCTGTTCATTGACTACAGCTCAGCATTCAACACCATACTCCCCTCCAAGCTCCTCACCAGTATTTGATCCCCTGCTGATTTTGTACGTTTGCCCACTGACAAAGACATGATCAGTCTATATTTTTAATGGTAGGTTTATTTGAACAGTGAGAGACAGAATAACAACAAAAAAATCCAGTAAAACGCATGTCAAAAATGTTATAAATTGATTTGCATTTTAATGAGGGAAATAAGTATTTGACCCCTCTGCAAAACATGATTTAGTACTTGGTGGCAAAACCCTTGTTGGCAATCACAGAGGTCAGACGTTTCTTGAAGTTGGCCACCAGGTTTGCACACATCTCAGGAGGGATTTTGTCCCACTCCTCTTTGCAGATCTTCTCCAAGTCATTAAGGTTTCGAGCCTGATGTTTGGCAACTCGAACCATCAGCTCCCTCCACAGATTTTCTATGGGATTAAGGTCTGAAGACTGGCTAGGCCACTCCAGGACCTTAATGTGCTTCTTCTTGAGCCACTCCTTTGTTGCCTTGGCCGTGTGTTTTGGGTCATTGTCATGCTGGAATACCCATCCACGACCCATTTTCAATGCCTTGGCTGAGGGAAGGAGGTTCTCACCCAAGATTTGACGGTACATGGCCCCGTCCATCGTCCCTTTGATGCGGTGAAGTTGTCCTGTCCCCTTAGCAGAAAAACACCCCCAAAGCATAATGTTTCCACCTCCATGTTTGACGGTGGGGATGGTGTTCTTGGGGTCATAGACAGCATTCCTCCTCCTCCAAACACGGCGAGTTGAGTTGATGCCAAAGAGCTCGATTTTGGTCTCATCTGACCACAACACTTTCACCCAGTTCTGCTCTGAATCATTCAGATGTTCATTGGCAAACTTCAGACAGCCCTGTATATGTTCTTTCTTGAGCAGGGGAACTTGCGGGCGCTGCAGGATTTCAGTCCTTCACGGCGTAGTGTGTTACCAATTGTTTTCTTGGTGACTATGGTCCCAGCTGCCTTGAGATCATTGACAAGATCCTCCCGTGTAGTTCTGGGCTGATTCCTCACCGTTCCCATGATCATTGCAACTCCACAAGGTGAGATCTTGCATGGAGCCCCAGGCCGAGTGAGATTGACAGTTATTTTGTGTTTCTTCCATTTGCGAATAATCGCACCAACTGTTGTCACCTTCTCACCAAGCTGCTTGGCGATGGTCTTGTAGCCCATTCCAGCCTTGTGTAGGTCTACAATCTTGTCCTTGACATCCTTGGAGAGCTCTTTGGTCTTGGCCATGGTGGAGAGTTTGGAATCTGATTGATTGATTGCTTCTCTGGACAGGTGTCTTTTATACAGGTAACAAACTGAGATTAGGAGCACTCCCTTTAAGAGTGTGCTCCTAATCTCAGCTCGTTACCTGTATAAAAGACACCTGGGAGCCAGAAATCTTTCTGATTGACAGGGGGTCAAATACTTATTTCCCTCATTAAAATGCAAATCAATTTATAACATTTTTGACATGCGTTTTTCTGGATTTTTTTGTTGTTATTCTGTCTCTCACTGTTCAAATAAACCTACCATTAAAATTATAGACTGATCATTTCTTTGTCAGTGGGCAAACGTACAAAATCAGCATGGGATCAAATACTTTTTTCCCTCACTGTACCTGTATATAGCCATGTTATTTTTACTCAGCATTGTTATTCGTTATTCACTGTGTATTTATTCCTTGTGTCATTATTTCTATTTTTTATTGCATGTTTTATCTTTAACTCTGCATTGTTGATAAACGACCCGTATGTAAGCATTTCACTGTTAGTCTACAGCTGTTGTTTACGAAGCATGTAATGTGATTTGATTACCCATATATACAGTGGGGAGAACAAGTATTTGATTCACTGCCGATTATGCAGGTTTTCCTACTTACAAAGCATGTAGAGGTCTGTAATTTTTATCATAGGTACACTTCAACTGTGAGAGACGGAATCTAAAACAAAAATCCAGAAAATCACACTGTATAATTTTTAAGTAATTAATTTGCATTTTATTGCATGACATAAGTATTTGATCACCTATCAACCAGTAAGAATTCCTTCTCTCACAGACCTGTTAGTTTTCCTTTAAGAAGCCCTCCTGTTCTCCACTCATTACCTGTATTAAAGATGGAAGATGTTCAAGATGACAGTCAATCACCCTCGGTCTGGGGCTCCATGCAAGATCTCACCTCGTGGGGCATCAATGATCATGAGGAAGGTGAGGGATCAGCCCAGAACTACACGGCAGGACCTGGTCAATGACCTGAAGAGAGCTGGGACCACAGTCTCAAAGAAAACCATTAGTAACACACTACGCCGTCATGGATTAAAATCCTGCAGCGCACGCAAGGTCCGCCTGCTCAAGCCAGCGCATGTCCAGGCCCGTCTGAAGTTTGCCAATGACCATCTGGATGATCCAGAGGAGGAATGGGAGAAGGTCATGTGGTCTGATGCGACTTAAATAGAGCTTTTTGGTCTAAACTCCACTCGCCGTGTTTGGAGGAAGAAGAAGGATGAGTACAACCCCAAGAACACCATACCAACCGTGAAGCATGGAGGTGGAAACATCATTCTTTGGGGATGCTTTTCTGCAAAGGGGACAGGACGACTGCACCGTATTGAGGGGAGGATGGATGGGGCCATGTATCGCGAGATCTTGGCCAACAACCTCCTTCCCTCAGTAAGAGCATTGAAGATGGGTCGTGGTTGGGTCTTCCAGCATGACAACGACCCGAAACACACAGCCAGGGCAACTAAGGAGTGGCTCCGTAAGAAGCATCTCAAGGTCCTGGAGTGGCCTAGCCAGTCTCCAGACCTGAACCCAATAGAAAATCTTTGGAGGGAGCTGAAAGTCCGTATTGCCCAGCAACAGCCCCGAAACCTGAAGGATCTGGAGAAGGTCTGTATGGAGGAGTGGGCCAAAATCCCTGCTGCAGTGTGTGCAAACCTGGTCAAGACCTACAGGAAATGTATGATCTCTGTAATTGCAAACAAAGGTTTCTGTACCAAATATTAAGTTCTGCTTTTCTGATGTATCAAATACTTATGTCATGCAATAAAATGCAAATTAATTACTTAAATCTCATACAATGTGATTTTCTGGATTTTTGTTTTAGATTCCGTCTCTCACAGTTGAAGTGTACCTATGATAAAAATTACAGACCTCTACATGCTTTGTAAGAAGGAAAACCTGCAAAATCGGCAGTGTATCAAATACTTGTTCTCCCCACTGTATGTATCCACCAGGATGGCACAGTAGAGCTCAGCGGGGGTGCGGGCGATGCCAACTGCTGCCAATCTGGTCAAAGATTCCCAGTGGGTGGCACCTTGGCAGCAGCTCTGCCACATCCCTCTGCTTCAGGACACCGGTGATCAACAGCACCACGTTCTCAATCATGTAGCTGTAGCTGCAACATGGAGACAAGGACAGACCGGGGAGAGTGTGGGCCTAGTTCCAACCCATTTCAAATGCTTCCTCCCATCTTTCCTACTACATTCCCTGATTTTAACAATTGATCTGCTACGGTTTGATGGGTGGACGTGATATGATGGAAATATTGCCTTCATTTATCCAATCTCATACAGATCAGTGATGACCTCAATGAAGGGGGAACGTAAGGATTCATTTGAGAAATTCAACATTGCTAATGTACTGTTTGAATCACAGGAGGCTGCTGAGGGGAGAACGGCTCATAATAATAGCTGGAACGGAGCAAATGGAACGGCATCAAACACCTGGACACCACTTGTTTGACGTATTTGATACCATTCCACTGCTTCCGCTCCAGTCATTACCCCAAGCCAGTTCTCCCGAATTAAGGTGCCTCCATCCTCCTGTGGTTTGAATAGCCTCATACCAACTACTGAGCTTTAACGAAGCTAGTGAATAGTAGTGTAGGCAGCTCATTTATAATGTTCTTTATTCCTGCGGGTTAAATATCAAACCAAACAGGAGCACTGAACCCACTGAATCTAAATACCTACATGTTTTATTATAATATATGCCATTTAGCAGATACATTTATCCAAGTTCTAGTTATGCTTGTATACATTTGTGTGGTCCCAGGAATTGAACCCACTACCCTGGCGTTACAAGCGCCATGCTCTACTAACTGAGCTACATATCAATGTAACACCAGAGAAGATTCAATGACGGCCAAGAAGAAAGAGGAAGGAGAGGTGGGTGGGGAATGAGCTCGGTGTGATGAAGGAGGAACTAGTCAAAAGTGTGACTATTAGTAATATATTGTGAGATGTGAACATACAAATGTTATTTGTTTAACATATTTCACATAAATAAAAATTAGTAGTACATTTGGAGCTATAAGGTTACTGGCATACATGTAGTTAGTCAAGGAAGGTGTAGAGACTCAGGCAGACAGGCAGACGGACACACAGACAAGACATGAAGCCAAGACAGACAGACAGACAGACAGACAGACAGACAGACAGACAAGACAGACAGACAGACAGACAGACAGACAAGACAGACAAGACAGGCAGACAGGAAGGAAGACAAGACAGACAAGACAGACAGACAGACAGACAGACAGACAGACAGACAGGCAGGCAGGCAGGCAGGCAGGCAGGCAAACAAACAAACAAACAAACAAACAAACAAACAAACAAACAAGACAGACAGACAGACAGACAGACAGACAGACAGACAGAAAGACAAGGTAGACAGACAGACAGACAGGAAGACAGACAAGACAGACAAGACAGGCAGGCAGGCAGGCAGGCAGACGTGATTTATTAGAACACTCCTACGTGATGTAGTCGAGAAAATTGGAAAGGAGCGGCAGGGAGTTAGCGCGTAGGCAGAGGAACTTGTTCAGAATGTTCTCCTTCACAGTCAGGTCCTCCTTCCCAGCGATCAGGAGGCTGCCATAGTCTGTACTCTGCAGTTGCAGCTTGATGTCTACATTGAGATATTATTAAAAGACAGAGGTCATATGTGGAAAGGGGATTGAACTATTGAACCATGAGGGTGCCTGCTGGTGCTGGCCACTCCAATAACAAGTCTGAGCTCCCCTACATGTAGCAATATTAACTAGAGCACCCCCCTAAGCGTTGAAAATACTATATTGGTCCAGTCCACTATTTTTGGGCCAACCTAAGAGTTAATGTTGGTAAATGATAACAAACCTAAAAGTGAATAGTGCTCAATGATAACACATTTCATCAACGGCAAAGGCATACAATTATAAATGTTTAAAGGCACATTTCAAAGATAGTTATATTTGTCTGTAAAACTGTGAAAGGGTGTTTTATGTCTTTCATAAGTCACATTGGCTTTTGTTTGTCCAAATCTGAAATTCCAGTCAATTCCAGTTAACCTATAAAGTTAAGGGTTGTCTGACAAATCATCATCCTTTTTTTCTTAAGACTATAATTGTCCATAAACTGTCCATAACTAATTACTTCCACTGTGTGGGGCAGATGATGATGACTAACAAGGAAACACACACAATTCCACATATTCATGCAGGCACCCACCCACGCATGCTCACACACACACACATACACGCCTCACACACAAACACACACACACACACACAAACACACACACACACAAACACACACCTCACACACACACACACACACACACACACCTCTCACACTTCTACCAGTTTAGAAAACAATGTGCGCACATCGCATTACACTTGATTTAATCACTATATGGATATCTGTGTAATTGCAAACTATAACTATACATAAACCTATAATATAACTATAACTATGACTATAACTATAATATAACTACACTACCAGTCAAAAGTTTGGACACACCTACTCATTCAAGGGTTTTTCTTTATGTTGTGAGACGTGAACGTACAAATGTTATTTGTTTAGCATATTTCACATAAATCATAATTAGTAGTACATTTGGAGCTATAAGGTTACTGGCATACATGTAGTTAGTCAAGGAAGGTGTAGAGACTCAGGCAGACAGGCAGACGGACACACAGACAAGACAGGAAGCCAAGACAGACAGACAGACAGGAAAACAAGACAGACAGACAGGAAGACAGACAAGACAGACAAGACAGACAGACACATTGGCATATTTCAAAGCCTCCAGTCTGGAGCAACTGGCGCAGTCTGTTAACAAGGTCTCTTGCTTCATCGGCAGAGGGGATGCTTCGAAGGCAGTTGTCCACGTAGAATGAATTCTCTACTGACTTCACAAGGTCTTGTTGGCTCCTACGTTGTCTTGAACGTGTCGCTGCAGAGCGGAGATGATGCAACAGGAACTACAAGTCGTGCCACTCATAAATGCTTAGTTCTTCAGTTCTATGCATGTTGCACCATATTTTTTTAAAACAATTTTTATTTAACTAGGCAAGTCAGTTAAGAACAAATTCTTGTTTACAATGTCGGTCTACACCGGCCAAACCCGGACGACGCTGGGCCAATTGTGCGCTGCCCTATGGGATTCCCAATCACGGCCAGTTGTGATACAGCCTGGAATCGAACCAGGGGGTCTGTAGTGATGCCTCAAGCACTGAGATGCAGTGCCTTAGACCGCTGCGCCACTCGGGAGCCAATTAATCGTAGCACCGGTTTGTCAGCTGGTAAGAGACGGATCTGATGAAACATGCCTTTGACGTCACCACTCACAGCTACGGCAAGTTGACAGAATCTGAGGAGGACACCAAACAGGGATGGTCCCAAGGTTGGTCCAGGGAGGAGAAGGTCATTGAGCGACTGTCCTTTATGTTGCAACAAACAGTTAAACACAATCCTATCATTTCCATTGTGATGCACAATACGGTGGTGTATAAACTAGGACTCAGTAGATTGTTCAGCTACCTCGGGTGGCACCAGTGACAGTTATCCAGCCGTCTACAGCTTCTTGATCTCCTGGAAGTAAACCTCAGCATGTTTTGGGTCTTTGGCGAGTTTTCGCGCCGTGTTACGGAGTCTTGGCAGTACAGCTTCCTTTGGAGCATGTAGAGTTGCATCATTGCCTCAACGAAGCAGGTGTGTAGCATAGCGCTGAACGCCATAAACTTCTATCCTAGAGGTGGACGTCTGGAGTAGAGTCACGGCTTGCTGGTCTTGTTTCGAGCGAGCGCCAACTTCTCACTTACATAGGGAAGGGTATTGATCTGCCAAAGTACACACTGTCTGTATGGGTATCAGGAGGTGAGGCATGTCTGAACCAATCAGCAGCAGAGGTTGAGCTTGGTCCACCGGTGGCAAAGGCAGCTTACGGAGGTGGTTGTATCGCCTTTGGAGAGCTGCTACTGGGCAGGAGAGTTTGGAAAGGCATAGGTTGTCTGCTGTGAATGCCTGCCATGTCCGATACTTCTTAAAAGGTTTGAGCTGGGGGGACACATCAAGGGTAACTGAGGCACCTTGCAGTTGCACAACGTCTTGTCGAACTGTCCTGAGGGTGAGGGTCTCAGGCTTAGAAGTGAGGTCTATTTGTTGAACAGCCTGTGGCAGACGATGCTACGCTCCGAGCCATCGTCGAGCAAGGCGTATGTCTCCAGGGATCGGTCACCATTGTGAAGTAAGACTTTCACAAACTTCAGCAATCGATTGGGTCTGTCCAGGTACACCTTGGTCGTAGGGACACTCACCATGAGAACGCTTTTCTGGTTTTCCTGCATGGCGTCATGAAGGATTGCTAGGTGCTGCTGTTTACATGTCTTGCAGGGTCGTCTGAGGGTGCAAGCATCAGCTTTGTGGGATCGTCCACACTTCCAATACCTTTTTTAATTCTTTATCCACTTGATGATCTGTCCTGTGTTCAGCTTCTTGAACTCTTCACATGAGTTGAGAAAGTGTTCTTTATTGTCACAGTGGGGACAGTATGGCTTGGGTTTGGATTTCTCCTTCGATTGAACAGGCTCCTTGGGGTTTGGTACATCACTTGCATTGAAGAGGATTGAAGCAGATTTCTCCTTCTGTCTCGTGGAGGCACAGTGGTCTTTCTTGAATGGCAGCTGGAGCAGGGTGCGGAACCATGGGAGCTGGAGCAGGGTGCAGAACCACGGAAGCTGGAGCAGGGTGCGGAACCATGGGAGCTGGAGCAGGGTGCGGAACCATGGGAGCTGGAGCAGGGTGCGGAACCATGGGAGCTGTAGCAGGGTGCAGAACCATGGGAGCTGGAGCAGGGTGCGGAACCATGGGAGCTGTAGCAGGGTGCAGAACCACGGAAGCTAGAGCAGGGTGCTGAACCATGGGAGCTGGAGCAGGGTGCGGAACCATGGGAGCTGTAGCAGGGTGCGGAACCATGGGAGCTGGAGCAGGGTGCGGAACCATGGGAGCTGTAGCAGGGTGCAGAACCACGGAAGCTGGAGCAGGGTGCGGAACCATGGGAGCTGGAGCAGGGTGCAGAACCACGGAAGCTGTAGCAGGGTGTGGAACCATGGGAGCTGGAGCAGGGTGCGGAACCATGGGAGCTGTAGCAGGGTGCAGAACCACAGAAGCTGGAGCAGGGTGCGGAACCATGGGAGCTGGAGCAGGGTGCAGAACCACGGAAGCTGGAGCAGGGTGCGGAACCATGGGAGCTGGAGCAGGGTGCAGAACCACGGAAGCTGGAGCAGGGTGCGGAACCATGGGAGCTGGAGCAGGGTGCGGAACCATGGGAGCAGGAGCAGGGTGCGGAACCATGGGAGCTGGAACTGGGTGCGGAACCACAGGAGCTGGTGATAAGTCCCTCAGGTAGGCAGGGAGAAGACGATGTGAGTCTTCATAGGCCCCGCCTCTTTCTCCTAGGTTGGCATTTTGTAGTTGTGTCGGTGAGACAGACACAAAGCTGCCACATGATTCATCAGACGGTGCTGGCGAGGGGCTCCTCTGATCTGACTGAGTCATCTGGGGTCGGCTGCGTCAACACCTTCATCTTTTACTTTAAGACAGGATGTGACAAGCTTGGCTAGCTCTAGCTCATTAGCTACCTTCTGTAGATGCCGCTGCCTGTTCAGTTGTGTAGCTATTGCTTCTCGGGCCCGGTGAGCTTCCCCCTGTCGATGCTAAGCTTCTTCCTGTTGTCGCTGAGCTTCTCTGGCTTCAGCTGCTATGCGTCGACACTCTACGTCAACATTGTCATGTTGCTCTAGCTGACGTTGTAGGTCATTAAACTCTATGAGCTTCATTCTTTCCTCCAATATACACAACCGGTCAAAAGTTTTTGAACATCTACTCATTCAAGGGTTTTTCTTTATTTTTACTATTTTCATCAATACTATTAAATAACATCATGTATGGAATGTGGAATCATGTAGTAACCAAAAAAGTGTTAAACAAATCAAAATATATTTTATATTTGAGATTCTTCAAATAGCCACCCTTTGCCTTTGTTACAGGAGGGGGTCGCAGTTACAGGAGGGGGTCGCAGTTCCGGAGCGATCCACTAGGTCCAACCTAGGCACCTTCTCACTCACAGTCTGGACTAATCATGATCCTATTGGTTTCACCTGTGTCTACCTTTCCACCTGTGTATTTATGCCCTCACTTCCCTGTGTTCCCTTGCTCAGTTTTCTCTGCTAGTTTCTTTATGCTCAGCAGTACTAATCAGTGTCTGATCAGAGAAGTATGTACAGCAGCTGACGATCGCCATGCAGAGCCGGGTGGACACCCGACCAGCCCCGGCAGCCGGTGGAGATTCCAGTCTCGCCTGCGACATCGCGGGAACCCTGCCTACCACCTCCGGAGAGGTATGACGGACGTCCAGAAGGCTGCAGGAAATTCCTCACCCAGTGTTCCCTGGTATTCAGCCTACAACCCTCCTCCTTCCTGACGGAGTAGGGCCGGGTGGCCTACATCATCACTCTGTTGACGGGTCGGGCCCTTTCCTACAAAGAAGGGGTGATTTCCCTTCCCTAGGCTACCGCGGAGTGGGAGAGCCAAACTCCGGAGTGCTCCGACTCCTACCAATTCACCCGGGAGCTACGCAAGGTGTTCGACACCTGTCGGGTGGTGTCGGGGCACGAGGCCGGGAGGCGGCTCACGGCCTGTCGGCAGGGTGACCGTTCGGTGGCGGACTACTCTGTGGAGTTCCGGACCCGGGCTTCAGAGGCAGGATGGGAGGAGGCCGCCCTGGTCGTCCTTTACGCGCAGGGGCAGTCGGAGGGGATGAAGGACGAACTCTCCTTCAGGGAGCTGCCTGAGCGACTGAACGGCCTCGTTGACCTCTCGGTGCGGGTAGACAATCGGTGTTGTGAGAGGGTGCACAAGAGAGTGATGACGCAAGGCGTGCATCCGCGTCCCCCTATCAGCCCGGAGGCTTTCCGCCAATTCAGGGAGGAGATGCCTCAGGAGGAGGCTATGCCTCAGGAGGAGGCTATGCAGCTGGGTGCGGTGTGCTTGTCCAGGATGGAGAGGCAGAGGCGTCTGCGCCAGGGACGTTGCCTGTACTGCGGCCAGGCAGGTCACCACTGCGACTCATGCCCGGAGAAGCCGGGAAACGGGAGGGCTCGCTAGTATCGGGAGGGGTGCTAGCGAGTCGGAACCGAAAACCCAACTCCAGAGACTCCCAGACTTTTCTCCCCGTCAGGGTTCAGTGGGCCCGCGCTGCGCGTCGGGCGCATGCACTGGTGGATTCTGGGGCCGCGGGAAACCTGATGGACGCGGGGCTGGCCCAAGGGTGGAGCGTTCCGTTACTCTCCCTCTCCGAGCCGGTTCCGGTCATGGGCCTGGACGGCCGGCCGTTGGGGTCGGGCTTCATCACCTGGCGCACTGTCCCCATGCTTGTCCAGGTGGCAGGGGGGCTATGGGAGGATATCCAGTTTTTCATTGTGGACTCTCCAGAGTGTCCCCTCGTCCTCGGGCACCCCTGGCTGGTCGCCCACAAACCCTGGATAGATTGGTCCACGGGGCGGTTCATCCTGGAGGGAGGCTCCGCTTCCCTGTCCTGTTCCGGTCTCCACCGACCACTCATCAGCCCAAACCACGGCGGCTACAGACTCCGTCACCGGCCCAGACCTGGCAGGCGTTCCCCAGGAGTATTGGGATCTGGGGTAGGTGTTTAGTAAGAGGCGTGCCAAGGGCGATTGTTTTCCTTGTCCCGGCCAGAGATGCTGGCCATGAGGGAGTATATCGAGGAGGCACTCGTCGAGGGTCACATCCGCCCATCTACCTCACCTGCAGGCGCGGGCTTCTTCTTCGTGGGGAAAAAGGACAGTGGGCAACGGCCATGCGTTGATTACCGGGCGCTCAACGACATGGTTAAGAACCGCTACCCACTCCCCCTGATGACGACAGCATTCGAGTTGTTGCAGGGAGTCCGATCTTCACCAAGCTGGACTTACGAAATGCCTACAACCTGGTGAGGACTCGGGAGGGGGACAAGTGGAAGACGGCCTTCAACACACCTAGTGAGCATTACTATTACAAAGTCATGCCGTTTGGTCTAGCCAACGCGCCTACGGTGTTCCAGGCATTGGTCAATGACGTGCTCCGGGACCTCCTCGACCACTGCGTCTTCGTGTATTTGGATGACATCCTAATATTTTCAAAGGACATGAGTGAACACCAGCAGCACGTTCGGCAGGTCCCCCAATGCCTTCTCCGTCACCAGCTCTACGTCAAGGCGGAGAAGTGCGTGTTCCACACAGAGACAGTCTCTTCCTGAGGTTCATCATCACCCAGGGGGACCTACGGATGGTCCCAGCCAAGGTCAGCACAGTACTGGATTGGCCACAGCCCTCTTCCCTCAAGCAACTACAACGGTTTTTAGGGTTCGCAAATCTTTATAGCCGATTTATTCGCAATATTAGCTCCCTTGCCGCTCCCCTGACAGCCCTCACCGAGACGAGCGTGTGCTCCTTCGCCTGGACCCCAGAAGCGGGGAACGCATTGGATGGGCTTAAGCGGCGCTTTACATTGGCCCCGGTCCTAGGGCATCCTGATCCGTCCCTACCGTTCATTGTGGAGGTGGATGCTTCAGACGTTGCGGTGGGAGCAATCCTGTCCCAGTGGTTCCTCACGGACGGTAAGACTCACCCTTGCGCGTTTTTCTCCCGTCGGCTGTCCCCGACGGAGTGGAATTACGACGTGGGGAACCATGAGCTCCTAGCGGTCAAGCTCGCCCTGGGGGAGTGGAGGCATTGGCTAGAGGGGGCCGCCCATCCATTCGTCGTATGGACTGACCATAAGAACTTAGCCTACATTCAGGAGGCCAAGAGGCTCAACTCAAGCCAGGCCAGGTGGGCGTTGTTCTTCACCATGTTCCGGTTCACAATCTCATACCGTCCGGGGTCGAAGAACACCAAGCCTGACGCGCTCTCCCGGCAGTTCAACCCCGTGGACCTGATGGAGAGGGACGACCCCATTGTCCCCAACGCCCTGATTGCTGCCCCAGTTTCGTGGGGAATCGATAGGCTGGTCAGAGCAACGCTACGGCGGGAGCCCGGTCCAGGCGGAGGTCCATCGGGGAGGATGTACGTACACAAGACGCCGTGCTCACGACTGCTTCAGTGGGCGCACGCGTCCGACCTCACCAGCCATCCAATGAGGATAAGTTCATTAGAGTTACCAGCCTCAGAAATTGCAGCCCAAATAAATGCTTCACAGAGTTCAAGTAACAGACACATCTCAACATCAACTGTTCAGAGGAGACTGTGTGAATCAGGCCTTCATGGTCGAATTGCTGCAAAGAAACCACTACTAAAGGACACCAATAATAAGAAGAGACTTGCTTGGGCCAAGAAACACGAGCAATGGACATTAAATTTGTCCTTTGGTCTGGTCCAAATTTGAGATTTTTGGTTCCAACCGCCTTGGCTTTGTGAGACGTGGTATGGGTGAATGAATGATCTCCGCATGTGTATTTCCCACCGTAAAGCACGGAGGAGGAGGTGTTATGGTGTGGGGATGCTTTTCTGGTGACACAGTCTGTGATTTATTTAGAATTCAAGGCACACTTAACCAGCATGGCTACCCCAGCATTCTGCAGCGATAAGCGATCCCATCTGGTTTGGGCTTAGTTGGACTATCATTTGTTTTTCAACAGGACAATGACCCAACACACCTCCAGGCTGTGTAAAGGCTATTTTACCAAGAAGGAGAGTGATGGAGCGCTGCATCAGATGACCTGGCCTCCACAATCCCCCGACCTCAACCCAACTGAGATGGTTTGGGATGAGTCGGACCGAAGAGTGAAGGAAAAGCAGCCAACAAGTGCTCAGCATATGTGGGAACTCCTTCAAGACTGTTGGAAAAGCATTCCAGGTGAAGCTGGTTGAGAGAATGCCTAGAGTGTGCAAAGCTGTCATCAAGGCAAAGGGGGGCTATTTGAAGAATCTCAAATATAAATTATATTTTGATTTGTTTAACACTTTTTTGGTTACTACATGATTCCATATGTGTTATTTCATAGTGTTGATGTCTTCACTATTATTCTACAATGTAGAAAATAGTAAAAATAAAGAAAAACCCTTGAATGAGTAGGTGTTGTAAAACTTTTGACCGGTAGTGTAGCTGCTTGGAGGTCGGATTGGTCTGGGAATCGGCTCACCTATATCTGGTGCTGGTAGCACTCCTCTCTAATCGGCTGTCTCCTCGACTACTATAACTGTAAATATAAATATAACTATAATATAACTATAACTATAACTATCACAATACATATAATTATCACTATAATATAACTATAACTATAATATAACTATAACTATAATATAACCATAACTATAATATAACTATAACTATAATATAACCATAACTATAATATAACCATAACTATAATATAACTATAATATAACTATAACTATAATATAACCATAACTATAATATAACTATAATATAACTATAACTATAATATAACCATAACTATAATATAACCATAACTATAATCTAACTATAATATAACTATAACTATAATATAACTTTTATACTTTTACTCAAGTAGTATTTTACTGGGTGACTTTCACTTTTACTTGAGTAATTTTCTATTATGGTATCTTTACTTTTACTAAAGTATGACAATTGAGTACTTTATCCACCACTGATTAATAGCATATTGTTTGCCTAAAACTTATAATTTGTGTGGTTTGCAATTACAGAAAACAGAAGAAAGAAAACAACAACGTCCACAATACTGAAGTAAAACCAAATTGCCCATGTCAACTCTGGGGTCGACAGCCAGTTTTAGCAGTCAGATAATGGCCGCTGACCACAAACCTTGACAACAGAAGAAAGAAGCAACAAGACGATTATTTATATTCTCTCTAAGGTCCTTGAGATTCATAAACTTTTCCCTAAATCATTGCATGGATGTCATTTTCAATTGGAAATTGGACCAAAATGCGAGCCACACACAGATCTGCATGGTTGTCTAGTTAGCATTCGTCCTGAAGGAACAATTTGACACATACATCTTGAGTGAATAAATCCTGAAGTTACAGTAATGAGGGGAATTAGAGTAATGTCGTGGAGCCTGCGGTCTCCGTTCTCTTGGTGAATGTGTCACCGTGTGAACCAGCCCTCGGAGAGGTATGTGTGACTAATAGAATGAAAGCGTACCCAAACACGCTTCAGCTTCAGTTTGAACAAAAAGGGTAATCAGGTGCTCAAATGAGGGACTTGATAATGTGTGACTGTGTGTGACTGTGTGTGACTGTGTGTGCTTCATGCCTATATGCCTCTGGACAACACTTTGCTGATTTTACACTGAACTGTGTGTGTGTGTGTGTGTGTGCAAATTCCTGATGGACATTTCATAAACAATAGGGGAACATCTTATGTTCACCTTGAATGACTCTCCTTCCACTGTTCCTAAAGGCTACCGACTGGTTACAGGCTACTGTCACGTCTACTCCCGCTCACCCTCTCCGGCGCTCGACGTCGCCGGTCTACTAACCACCGGTCCTGGCAACCCAGCTACATTCACATGGATATGTTTTGTGTGGTTTGGTTGTTTGTTATCATTCATTTCAACTCATTCTCTATTCAGAGCCGGGCAGAACCTCTGCCAGATTGAACACTGGCCCACCCAATCAGGCTGGCTTAAAATATATTTAAAAAAAGGTATGAAATTAAATAAATGAATTAGATTTATTGTTTGTATTGTCTCCTGACTAATCAGACATTTCGAAAAATGCAGTAGGAGGTTCCCGGGATCTAATTGGTGTTTCCAATCCTTATATACGTCTATATCCATCTGACTGAGCTACACACCCGGTTCCAGGAGGATCAATATGGAATAATGAGAGCAGCAGCGGCCTGTCTGCCAGGGTCTAGGACTTTTACACCGAAATAATCACTGCTGGACCCATGTGATCACTATCATATCTCTGATGAGAATGCTGAATTAACTGTGTTTATTCAGCAACTGTGTCGGAAAGTGGGGGGTGGTCAGGAATTCCCTTTCTGTGACTTCATGTAGCATTGAGAGACTCTTCTCCACTGCAGGCCGTATCAAAACTCTTCTCCACTTCAGGCCGTATCAAAACTATTCTCCACTACAGGCCGTATCAAAACTGTTCTCCTCTACAGCCGTATCAAAACATACATCAGATCGTGCATCTTGACTGCACCTCTCAACAATCTAGCCCTGTTGTCCTTTGAAAGGGAACTCAGTGGCTCTTTTGACTATGACGCAATAATCTCCATATTCAACACCAATCCTAGTCGTCTACGCCGTGTGCTGTAAAACGTGAAACACACAAGAAAAGTTACGCCTGAATACTGTTCATTTAGGATTTAGCCTAATGTTTTTATGTCTGCCCAGGTAGTGTGATGAGGTGATGTTGAAGGAGTCAGGCGCAGGAGGGTAAATCACAGAATAACAGGCTTTATTCCGCAAACCACAAAGTACACAGTAACGCGTCAAAACACTCCAGTGCGCAAAACAGGCGCACTGGAAAATACAAGGCACCAGGATGGTCGAGTTACCTTGAGAGAGGGAAAGATCAGTAAGGAAGTCAATACACAAGTGGGACCATGGCCGTTGTGGAACTGGTAAGGGCTGTAACTTGCCTGCTGGGAGGTGCCTAGGTGCCTTACTCTGGGCGCACACCGAGTAGGAGGAGACATACACCCTCACGTCCTTAGCCAAGGTAGGCCACCAGTATTTTCCGGTCAGGCAGCGCACTGTATGACCGATACCTGGGTGACCAGAGGAGGGGGACAAGCGACGGCACGTACTGCAGCCCAGCTGGACACTGAGGTGGAGATGGCTCTGTGCGTAACGCCCGCTCTATGTCCGCGTCCATCGCCCACACTACCGGCGCCACAATGCAGGATGCCGGGAGTATGGGGGTGTTGTCTATGGGCCTCTCCTCTGTGTCGTACAGCTGGTCTGCTGAGGCCCTGTCAGCCTCAGCAGACCAGCGAAGCCGGGACGGCCCACCCTTCAACAGAGATGTGATGGGAGTTGCGACCTTGCCAAAGCCCCAGATAAACCTCCGATAGGAATTGGCAAAGCCAATAAAGCGCTGCACCTCCTTTAACGTGGTTGGAGTCAGCCAATTATGCACAGCTGAAATGCGCTGATCTCCACACCTGAGGTGGTGATGTGGTATCCAAGGAAGGAGACAGACTGTTGGAAAAACATACACTTTTCTGCCTTGGCATTAAGGTCAAGTTCCAACAGTCGGGCCAGCCCTTTGCGAACCAGGGACACATGCTCGGCGCGCGTAGCGGAATACACCAGAATGTCATCGATGTAGACCACTACATGCATGTCCCGAAACACCTTGTTCAAAAAGGACTGGAAGACGGATGGAGCATTCATCAAACCGTAAGGCATCACCAGGTATTCGTAATGCCCCGTGGTTGTGCTGAATGCTGTCTTCCACTCGTCCCCCTCTCGGACACGCACCAGGTTGTACGCACTCCGGAGATCTAATTTTGTGAAGAAGCGCGCCCCATGCATTGGCTCAATCACAGATGGAATGAGGGGTAGAGGATAACTATAACGTATTGTCCCCTTGTTCAGTGCTCGGTAATCAATGCAAGGACACAGACCTCCGTCTTTCTTCTTCACAAAAAAGAAACTAGAGGAGGCGGGCTAGGTGGAGGGACGTATGAACCCCTGGCGCAGGGACTCGGAGACGTATGTCTCCATAGCCTCCGTTTCAGCCTGCGACAGGGGATACGCATGACTCCTGGGAGGCACAGCGTCTACCCGGAGGTTTATCGCACAATACCCCGCCCGATGAGGTGGTAATTTGGTCACCTGCGTTTTGGAAAACACGTGCGCCAAATCGAGGCATTCTGGGGGAATGCGCACGGCGGAGGTAGTGTCTGGACTTTCCACCGTGGTTGCACCAACGGAAAGACCTAGACACCTATCCTGACACTCTCGCGACCACCCCGTGAGAACCCTCTGTGGCCATGAAAAGATGGGGTTGTGTAGTGCTAACCAGGGAAGACCTAACACAACAGGGAAATCAGGAGACTCAATAATAAAAAAAGTGACTTGCTCTCAATGAGTATCGTACGTAACCATAGTGACTGGTGCTGTAACTTCCCTAACGAACCCGGACCCTAATGGTCGACTGTCAAGTGCTCTGATGGGTAGTGGAATGGATAGGGGAACCAAGGTAATGCCTAGACTATGTGCAAATGACCTGTCCATAAAGTTCCCAGCTGCGCCTGAATCGACCAGCGCCTTACACTGGGGATCTACTGTGAAATCAGGAAAGTGGATGTGTAGGGTACAGTGCGCAGCAGGGGGCTCTAAACGAGTGTGGGTGTTCGATACCTGGTGTGACGCGAGAGTGCCCTGCCTGCCGCCTCCAGACCCAAAAGAACACCGAAGACAGTTTGCAGGAGAATATCCTCTCGCACTACGAGAGTGACACTGGTGCTGTCGTCCTCTGCTCTCCCGGAACGCCAATCCACCCAGCTCCATCATCTCGTGATCCGGGTTGGGGGGGGGGGGTGGAATGGGCAGGCCCCTTCCAGGACGTCCTCTAGCAGCCTGCAGGTTGTCCAACCGGATGGCCATTTCCACCAGTTGATTGAAAGACAACATGGTGTCCCGGCAGGCTAGCTCCCTTAGGACGTCCTCTCGTAGATGGCACCGGAAGTGGTCGATGAGGGCCCGCTCTTTCCACCCAGAACCAGCCACTAGATTCCGAAACTCCAGGGCGAAGTCCTTGTCACCTGCCTCAGGTGGACCAGCCGCTTGCCCGCCTCTCTACCTTCGGGCAGGTGGTCGAAGACTGCCCGGAAGAGGTGAGCGAACTCCCCGTAGTTGTCCAACGCGGCTCCTCCTTCATTCCAAACCGCATTGGCCCACTCCAGGGCTTTCCCCGAGAGACAGGAGACGAGGGCGGACACCTTCTCCCACTCCGATGGAGCCGGGCTGACGGTTGTGAAGTAGAGGTCCAGCTGCGGGAGGAATCCCTGGCAGCGGACAGCTGTCCCATCATACTCCCTTGGTCGTGATAGTTGAATCCCTCTGGGTGCTGGGGTGTGGGTGGCTGGATCCGGTCGCAAATTAGGCGCACTGGAAAATACAAGGCACACGGGTGAAATATCCCGGCGATACAAAATACAAGGAGCTCCACCGAGCTTCACTACTCTCCACAATAAACAATCACACACAAAGACAAGGGGGCAGAGGGAACACTTATACAGGCACTGATGAGGGGATATGAACCAGGTGTGTGTAGTCAACAAGACAAAACAAATGGAATGATGAGATGAGGAGCGGCAGTGGTTAGAAGGCCGGTGACAACGGACGCCGAAGCCTGCCCGAACAAGGAGAGGAGGCAGCCTCGGAGGAAGTCGTGACAGGTAAGCCTATATGTGTTTGATTCAAAGTGAGCTTCTGTATTCAAACCCACCATGATATTAGGCTATATATGATCATTTCATGTTTTCATGCCTATACAGTAACGTTTGCTCATTTAAAGTGAGCCATTAATTTCATACCTGCCGTACAGTTCAAGATATCGGCCTAAAGTGTTTGTATTGTGTGTTGGGATTTTAATATGGCAAAAAGTGTGCACTTTTGGGCTTAATGAAAACACTTTCAGGGCCTTCTATTCTTCCCTGCTTCTTTGTGCAATAAGCTGTTTGCGCATATTCCAATCCAGTGCCGAGCTGATGTCCGGCCAATGCACTGACAATGGTCCTGAATCCACCTGTTGTGCCTGTACTGTAGATCGCTCCTTTAAGTGGGAGTGGCCGATCTTGATCTGATAATATATTATGATTATTTCATGGACTGTCGGACTGAACACGTCATCCATTATCTGTATTTTGTGACAGTATAATTTTTCAAATTGTATCACTTGTCTGCTGCTGTAAAATCTCTCTTTCTTTCTATCTTTCTTTCTCTCTCTCTGAATATGTAGGTGATAGACATGCTGTGTATTTTGTTATGCTTCTTTACTGTCGGACTCAGACAGTCGGCCTGTTTTGTCAGCAGTGTTATTGTAAGCGTTTGTGTAGTTGCGTACTTGCGCTGCCTACTTTGTTTGTCAAGGGAAATTTGTGGTATTTTTTGGTTACATTTATCCTATGTAATGTTTTAAATTATCCAATGTGATGCACTAATTTTCACTTAAATATGTCAGGTATTTGTTGCTGGAAAATGTTGGCCCGGCCACTTTTTTCCTTATGCCCAGCCACACAGCTATCCCTGTCTACACTGCTGCCCCAAGCTCTCACTACTTTTTATCCACCTTAATCCACCTGGGATTATTGCTAGTAATTTCAAAATGTATGTAACCACAGCGGCAAAAGCTATTATTGAGCGTGCAGCAATATGTTTGCCAGCAGGGATAACTGGTGAGAATAGCAATAAAAAGTAGATGAGTGAGGCTAACAAAGATATTTATTCAATAGAACAAATATAGAGAGGATGTTTGTCACAGGTTATTTGATGTTTTTTCTGGATTAGAATTGGCTCAACATGACCTAGAATCTACAGTTGCAGAGGTGCGCAGTTATACAAAAGCAGAATTAATACAGTTATGTAGGAAACGTATACTGTTACATGTCCACAACACATTCATACATTGTTTATATACATACATAGAAAATATTGTGAGCCTTGCGATATGTAATGTGTCATTCATCAATATTGTGGGCCTTGTGATATGTAATGTGTCATTCAACAGGTCCAAAATATTTAAGCATGTATATCTGTGTAGTATGTCCATGTTTTTGTATCAGTATGTGTTTACCTGGGCAAGTGCATCAGTGTGATATCTAGTAGTCTCTGTGAGAGGTAGATGTGTATGTGTGAGTGCGGGTGTGTTCGCCTGTAGGGGGTCTCTGTTTCCTCTTGGGGCAGTGCTGGCCCAGTTTCCAACAGTGGTTGTCGTGTGTGTGTGTATATGTGTGTGTGGTGTGTGTGGTGTGTATGGTGTGTATGGTGTGTGTGGTGTGTAGGGTGTGTGTGTGTTGTGTGTGGTGTGTGTGTTGTGTAGGGTGTGTGTGGTGTGTGTGGTGTGTAGGGTGTGTGTGGTGTGTGTGTTGTGTAGGGTGTGTGTGGTGTGTGTGTTGTGTAGGGTGTGTGTGGTGTGTGTGTTGTGTAGGGTGTGTGTGGTGTGTATGTGGTGAAGCAGTGTTTGTGTGTGTGTGTGTGTGTGTCTAGGTCTTCTTGGGGCAGTGTGGGCCCAGTCTCCAGCAGTGGCAGATGGTGTTAAAGAGGCGACAGCGGCAGGAGGCACAGGGGTCACAGCAGGGGGTGTGATGGGCACAGCTCTCCATCAGACGACCACACCGCCGGGGAGGGGCTGCAGGCTCAGGCTTGGGTTTCTGGAACTTCACCCACAGGGAAAAATATGTTGGAACGCCAAATATCAGTCATTAAGAAAATATTATTTACATACTGACCACCTAACATCCCCCATAGACAAATACATACTGAATCACAAGACATTACCCATAGACAAATACATACTGAATCACAAGACATTACCCATAGACAAATACATACTGAATCACAAGACATCACCCATAGACAAATACATACTGAATCACAAGACATCACCCATAGACAAATACATACTGAATCACAAGACATCACCCATAGACAAATACATACTGAATCACAAGACATTATTACTGTGGGACCTGTATTGCGAGACTTTTATTTTGCGGATGCTCTGGCTCTGGTATAAAGAGCAAGGGTTGCTGGGAGTTCTTCAGTTTAGAGCTCGGTGCCTTGCTCTCTCTGCTCATAGGATTTAACTTTTTGTTTTATTTGTCCCCACGAGTGTATTATTGAAGTCACAGTGTCCATTGAAGTCACAGTGTAATATTGAAGTCACAGTGTCCATGAGTGTAATATTGAAGTCCATGTGTGTCCATGGATCCCTTCTTTACTGTCTGCCTTACATTTGGTGTCAGCAGTGGGTGTTGAAGACACACCTCTTGTGCCTCGCTCTCTGCTCATATGATTTTACCTTTTATTTGATTTGTCCCCTAAAGGATGTTATAAACTGGGTGGTTCGAGCCCTGCATGCTGATTGGCTGACAGCCGTGGTTATTTTTGCTGCTCTAATTATGTTGGTAACCAGTTTATAATAGCAATAAGGCACCTCAGGGTTTGTGATACATGGCCAATATACCACGGCTAAGGGCTGTGTCCAGGCACTCTGCGTTGAGTCGTGCTTAAGAACAGCCCTTAGCCTTGGTATATTGGCCATATACCACACCCCCTCAGGCCTTATTGCTTAATTATAAGACACTGATTAAACCTTGTGTCTAAGTTGCAGTGTCCATGGATCCATATGTTTACAGTCAACCTTCCAATACTATGACCAAAACCTTCCTTTTGTTCTATTTTGGGGCAATTTGTTTTGACAGATTAAACAAATGAAAGACGCCTATTATTTACACAATTATAGTCACAGCTGAATCACTATTAGGATTTCTGCTATCACACTATTCTCTCGTCTAACACTCACAAGGAAAAACTACTGTAGATGATTGTGAAGCTTGAGCTGACAGCACTTTTGCACTGTTTCGCTATTGCTGCATTCATCAATCTAGCAAGAAGGCAATATTTTGGCCTACTCATTTGAGGTTTAAGGAAGTGTGTAGGTCGCTTTCTTTATCATAGAGCAATGAAAGTTATATACAGTACAGTATTTAGATCTGTGTGGCCGAGAGGAATCCGATGAGTGCTTACGGTCCCTTTACACTAGGAAGCGGCATCGTGCGGTGAAACATCGGAAGCCATTCGCTATCAACGGAAGGAAAGCGAGAAAAGCGTAGTGGGCAGGGGACCGTTGAGCGATGTAAGCATGGGCGAGGGAGTTGAACACGGTCGGACTAATATTGGGGAAAGCTGAAATTTAAAACCTCTGCAATATCGCAATGCGAGTGACCAATCGAAGCTCACCATAGCATCCAACCCCTACTGGATTGGCTGACGATGGCTGTTGATACGTAGCAATACCTAGCATGCCTGCTAGCTAGCTTGTTAGCACCCACATGAGGGTGAGGCTAACGTGGCTATATGAGTGCCTTCAGAAAGCATTCATACCCCATGACTTCTTCCACATTTTGTTGTGTTACAGCCTGATTTAAAAATGGATTAAATTGATTTGTTTTCTCTCACCCACCTACACACAATACCCCATAATGACAAAGATACAAAATGTTTTTAGACATTTTTGCAAATTGATTGAAAATGAAATACAGAAATATCTAATTTACATAAGTATTCACACCCCTTAGTCAATACATGTTAGAATTGACTTTGGCAGCGATTACAGCTGTGAGTCTTTCTGGTTAAGTCTCTAAGAGCTTTGCACACTTGGATTGTACAATATTTGCCCATTATTCATTTTTAAATTCTTCAAGCTCTGTCAAATTGGTTGTTGATCATTGCTAGACAACCATTTTCCACTCTTGCCATTGATTTTCAAAAAGATGTAAGTCAAAACGGTCACTCGGCTACTTAGGAACATTCACAGTCTTTGGTAAGCAACTCCAGTGTAGATTTGGCCTTGTGTTTTAGGTTATTGTCCTGCTGAAAGGTGAATTCATCTCCCAGTGTCTGGTGGAAAGCAGACCGAACCAGGTTTTCCTCTAGGATTTTGCCTGTGCTTAGCTCCATTCCGTTTATTTGTTATACTGAAACACTCCCCAGTCCTTAACGATTACAAGCATACCCATAACATGATGCAGCCACCACTAAGCTTGAAAATATGGAGAGTGGTACTCAGTAATGTGTTGTATTGGATTTGCCCTAAACATAACACTTTGTATTCAGGACAAAATGTTACTTGCTTTGCCACATTTTTTTGCAGTATTACTTTAGTGTCTTGTTGCAAACAGGATGCATGTTTTGGAATATTTTTATTCTGTACAGACTTCCTTCTTTTCACTCTGTCAATTAGGTTAGTATTGTGGAGTAACTACAATGTTGTTGATCCATCCTCGGTTTTCTCCTATCACAGCCATTAAACTCTGTAACTATTTTAAAGTGGCCTCATGGTGAAATCCCTGAACTGTTTCCTTCTTCTCTGTAAACTGAGTTAGGAAGGACACCTGTATCTTTGTAGTGACTGGATGTATTGATACACCATCAAAAGTGTAATTAATAACTTCACCATGCTCAAAGGGATATTCAATGTCTGCTTTTTTAAATTTTTAACCATCTACCAATAGGTGCCCTTCTTTGCGAGGAATTGGAAAACCTCTTTGGTCTTTGTGGTTGAATCTGTGTTTGAAATTCACTGCTCAACTGAGGGACCTTACAGATAATTGCATGTGTGAGGTACAGAGATGAGAGTCATTCATTTTTTATTAATTTGTACAAATTTCGAAAAACATAATTCCACTTTGACATTATGGGGTATTGTGTGTAGGCCAGTGACAATACATCTACATTTAATCAATTTTAAATTCAGGCTGTAACACAAGAAAATGTGGAAAGTCTAGGGATGTGAATACCTTCTGAAGGCACTGTATAGGGTAAATGTCCTTAAGCCATGTCTGTGTGTGCTGTGAAGGAGGGCAGATGGAGAAGTGGTTTTCTAAGGACCACCCCTTTGAGGGTACACAAAGTCACCTGATATTAAGGGATGTAATGACGCAGCCAACCACGGGATGGAGCCAAAGACACATTTATTCGACAGAGGATCTTTAAAAGCTCCTAAAGATGTTGAGGTTTTGGTATTCTGGGAAATGAATAAGTAATGTAAACACATAATCAGTAATTACTAGTAATTCTAGTGCCCGATTTCAGGCCCTGTAGTCTTAAGAGGTGTAAGGGAATTACTTCATGTTTAAATACGGACAATTATTTCCCAAATTTTCAGATTGATTCGTATCAGGTTTATTAATTCCTACAGTAATTCTTCCACTTTAAAACTTCCATTCCTTGACAGCTGGTCCTCATACAACCTCTTTAAGCATGATTTAGTACATTGTTCCTGCTATAGTTTTAAGGAGATAGATGTACAACTTACTGCAACGTGGTGGTGTCCCTGATGTGGCGAAATCCGTCTCCTGGCAAACAGTCTTCCGGGTTTCCCTTGTCTCCAAACTATAGTTCATAGAAATATAAAAGAAGGATTTAAGATTACATATGAAACGTCATGCCCCCAATGAGGGGTTCAACTTAAGTATACACCTTCAAGGGTTCTAGAACACTTTCCATTTCCACTTTTCAAAAAATGGGCTGTTGTGCAGAAATGCCAGGGACAATTTCTGGTCCCAGTCCGACCCTGGATGAATCCATAATATGAAGTACATTTCTAATTCAGGTGAACTATCCCTTTAAGAACACAACCTTTTACTATAAATGTCTTAATGCCAAATTAGTGTCACCATAGAGAGCTCAGTCTGATGCAGTACTTATACAGCATCAGGTGGTGGAGGCTAACTGAAAAATGTCTACTTTGCAGACCAACCTTGTGATGAATGGTACTTGTTGTACTGCCAGAATGTTGTATTGATGAATGGTACTTGTTGTACTGCCAGAATGTTGTATTGATGAATGGTACTTGTTGTACTGCCAGAATGTTGTATTGATGAATGGTACTTGTTGTACTGCCAGAATGTTGTATTGATGAATGGTACTTGTTGTACTGCCAGAATGTTGTATGTACAACCACAATTTGTTATTCTTTGTGATAAGAAACAGTACACCACTAATATTATGCATCTTCATATTTCCATTTCACGAGCACTGCCAAAAAGCCCAAAGCACAGAGAACTAGAGATGGCCATCTGGGTTTTGTCATCTTAATTACAAATTAATCGAATAATTGTGTGCACATCTTGCTAAAGTAAACAAACCCTGATTCATAAACTTAATGGCGACTTTGTCCCCTGAAGGCTTTCAAAGCATTAACTGGTTTTAGAGACTTAATCTCTTTTACACAAACGCAGATGCAATAACTCATATGATGGCTTAAAGTCAGTTGATTTCCATTACAGTTTTAGTAATAAAGAGGTTACACAAAGGTATTACATTTCCACAGGTTATGCACATCAATTAAAATTGTATTAGGCGACATGCGTGGGAACTGCATGCGGTCTAACTGGTCGAGTGCCATAATTGTATAGGTCATGACTAATGATAAGTCAATTGTAAGCTTTTGGTAAAAATCTTGTCAACATTATTTTTTACAATGAAATAATGAAAATTGTTCGCCATACTTCCTTAATCCAAATGCAAAATCCACCACACAAACCATAGCCCTATGAAGCAATCTGTCAATAATGGAAAATATGCCATTAATTTGTGTGCAAAAGGTGTGATCTTTTCTCTCAGCAACAGTTTATCAAAACAGAAAATATGCAAAATAGCTTCACCTGAATCATTTTCATGTTGTATATGCGCATCCCTCTTCAGGTCTTCGGCGAAATATAACGGAATAGACACCGAAAGGAGACAAATCCAGAAAAAATGTTTTCCCAACATCTCCACTTCCAATCTTATAACCTGAATTCGGGTTAATAATAATGTTATGGGCTGCAGCACTGTTCAGGTGAGAGCACGCTATTAAATTTGACACGTTGGGATAGACTACTTACAGGTTACTTTCTATCCTCTCTGGGGAAATTAATATATTTGTTTTATTTTAAACGTCTTAATATGGTAGCCTATCAATATCGCAGCTCAGAAGGTTCTCTCTCTTGTGAATGTGTTGTCATAAAATGGGGGGTTAAGTGTAGCCAAATCTTCCACGCCCACAATCTCTTTCAGACTCTGAAGTAGCCTTCTGTTGACCTATCCAATTTGTGTTGAATTATGGTTTCCATCCATACATTCCCCCAACTAAGTCAAACAGTAACAGGCTCTCCCTGATACTATAGCAAAGTGCCACTGTCTGGTAGCAGTTGTATATGTTTAGTTGTAAAGGCCGATGGGATCGTGTAATGTAGTGTCATCTTAGATCTACATCTTGATTGATTATGCGCGGTTGCGCTCAGCTGCACTGCGCTCCCCATATTTCTATGGCCCTCCATGAAGAGGTAAAGGGAAATCCTTCAAACTGTTTAATATGTTATTTACTGCCACTGGACGGAACCAACATGCAGGTGTGTTCGAAACGTTGATATGGTATGTGGGCCTGTGGTTGGCCTGAATGCGACGTCAAGAAACCGGATGTTAAGGACATTAAAGTCCCTCTCCCACGCTTATTACTTGCCTAGGGACATGTGGGGTGAATTGGGGCACAGACAGCAGGGAGCCTCCCGAAGTTCTTTCCAAACACCAGAGATTCCTCTCTAGAGGAGCCTATGTACACAATCTGCACAATGTTATTCATTTCCTAAATCCATGTTAATACAGTTGAAGTCGGAAGTCTACATACACCTTAGCCAACTACATTTAAACTCAGTTTTTCACAATTCCTGACATTTAATCCTAGTAAAAATTCCCTGTCTTAGGTCAGTTAGGATCACCACTTTATTTTAAGAATGTGAAATGTCAGAATAATTGTAGAGAGAATGAATTATTGAAGCTTTATTTCTTTCATCACATTCCCAGTGGGTCAGAAGTTTACATACACCCAATTAGTATTTGGTAGCATTGCCTTTAAATTGTTTAACTTGGGTCAAACATTTCGAGTAGCCTTCCACAAGCTTCCCACAATAAGTTGGGTGAATGTTGGCCCATTCCTCCTGACAGAGCTGGTGTAACTGAGTCAGGTTTGTAGGCCTCCTTGCTCGCACACGCTTTTTCAGTTCTGCCCACAAATGTTCTGATGTTGTGATGGCCACTCCAATACCTTGACTTTGCTGTCCTTAAGCCATTTTGACACAACTTTGGAAGTATGCTTGGGGTCATTGTCCATTTGGAATAACCATTTGCGACCAAGCTTTAACTTCCTGACTGATGTCTTGAGATGTTGCTTCAATATATCCACATAATTTTCCTTCCTCATGATGCCATCTATTTTGTGAAGTGCACCAGTCCCTCCTGCAGCAAAGCACCCCCACAGCATGATGCTGCCACCCCCATGCTTCACGGTTGGAATGGTGTTCTTCGGCTTGCAAGCGTTCCCCTTTTTCCTCCAAACATAACGATGGCCATTATGGCCAAACAGTTCTATTTTTGTTTCATCAGACCATCTTTGTCCCCATGTGCAGTTGCAAACCATAGTCCGGCTTTTTTATGGTGGTTTTGGAGCAGTGGCTTCTTCCTTGCTGAGTGGCCTTTCAGGTTATGTCGATACAGGACTTGTTTTACTGTGAATATAGATACTTTTGTACCTGTTTCCTCCAGCATCTTCACACGGTCCTGCTGTTGTTCTGGGATTGATTTGCACTTTTCGCACCAAAGTACGTTCATCTCTAGGAGACAGAACGCGTCTCCTTCCTGAGCGGTATGATGGCTGCGTGGTCCCATGGTGTTTATACTTGCGTACTATTGTTTGTAGAGATGAATGTGGTACCTTCAGGCATTTGGAAATTGCTTCCAAGGATGAACCAGACTTGTGGAGGTCTACAATTTTTTTTCTGAGGTCTTGGCTGATTTCTTTTGATTTTCCCATGATGTCAAGCAAAGAGGCACTGAGTTTGAAGATAGGCCTTGAAATACATCCACAGGTACACCTCCAATTCACTCAAATGATGTCAATTAGCCATTCAGATGCTTCTAAAGCCATGACATCATTTTCTGGAATTTTCCAAGCTGTTTAAAGGCACAGTCAACTTAGTGTATGTAAACTTCTGACCCACTGGAATTGTGATACAGTGAATTATAAATTAAATAATCTGTCTGTAAACAATTGTTGGAAAATGTACTTGTGTCATGCACAAAGTAGATGTCCTAACCGACTTGCCAAAACTATAGTTTGTTAACAAGAAATGTGTGGAGTGGTTGAAAAACGAGTTTTAATGACACCAACCTAAGTGTATGTAAACTTCCGACTTCAACTGAATTAACAGTGGGGAGCAGTGGAGGCTCCTCAGAGGAGGAAGGGGAGGACCATCCGACTCAGTGAATTTCAGAAAAATGTAAATAGTGAAACATTAAAGTTATCCTTTTTAGATAAAACTATACTAAATATATTCACATGTCACCAAATAACTGATTGAAACAAACAGTTTTGCAATTAAGGTCTACAGTAGCATCAACCAGTGGCGTGTAGCCTATTCATGGATGTCAAGGGAAGCCAGGTTCCCCCAAAAAATGGACAAAAAACAAACAAACAACATATTAAATAATGTATCTGTCGTCTCTCTGTGTTTCATAATTTTCCTTCAATTCCTAAGAGGCTGAATGTATCTCGCTGGAGAACGCATCTGAGTGAGCGGAACAGCGCCCCTCTGTCTCTCTACGTGTATGCCATCTATCTGATGCTGTCTGGTCCAAACGAGTATGACATGTTTGCTGCCCGTAGCATTGAATGGAATGCAAGGGAAGCCAGCAAGCATTTGGCTTCCATTGATAAAAAAGTATAAAAAAATAGCCAATCAGCTTCACAGACCATCAACTGTGAATGGTCCTGGCGCACCAAAAAAAAGTGTTAAGGGACGCCAGCTTGGATTTTGGCGTCACTCCTATCAAATCGCATTGAGAGCATACGTAATTGACAGAATCAACTTGAATTGTTGCATCTCGTTGTGTTGTTATCCACCGGTGGCTAGCTAGCTAGCTAAAATTGGCCCTTTCCTAAATTAGCCATGGGATGGAGATAGGGATTTGGACTTGTGGTTTTACTTAATTCTCCATATTAGACTAAGCAGAGGTGATTTGATAATGTTGAAATGTTGAAGTTGAAATTGTGCTGGAACAGTGGAGGCAGCTCCTGTTTTCTTTGCGACTTGCGTTAACTCTCTGTGGTACTAAATCAATAGTTGTTTAGTGGTCCGAAAATGTCGGAAACATTCTTGCTTGACCATGCTGTAGGTCATGTAACTGTCTGTTACATGCAATATGCTTTGTGGAATAAACCGCTATCTGGTTTTGTGATAACATAAAGGTTTGGTTGAACTTATTCTGCCACTGGGTCATCTTATTGTGTCGGCCTTTAGGCCTATTTATCACGGTTGCAAGGCATATGAATTAACAAGTTATAGAGCAAACAACACTATTATCACAACACATACAGTGCTTTCGGAAAGTATTCAGACCCCTTGACTTTTCCACATTTTGTTACGTTACAGCCTTATTCTAAAATGTATTAAATCATTTTTTCCCCTCATCAATCTACATACAATACCCCATAATGACAAAGCAAAAACAGGTTTAGAATATTTTGCTAATTAATTAAAAATAAAAAACAGAAATATTACAAATACATAAGTATTCAGACCCTTTACTCAGTACTTTGTTGAAGCACCTTTGGCAGCGATTACAGCATCAAGTCTTCTTGGGTATGACACTACAAGCTTGGCACACCTGTATTTGGGGAGTTTCTCCCATTCTTCTCTGCAGATCCTCTCAAGCTCTGTCAGGTTGGATGGGGAGCGTTGCTACACAGCTATTTTCAGGTTTCTCCAGAGATGTTCAATCGGGTTCAAGTCTGGGCTCTGGCTGGGCCACTCAAGGACATTCAGAGACTTGTCCCGAAGCCACTCCTGTGTTGTCTTGGCTGTGTGCATAGGGTCGTTGTCCTGTTGGAAGGTAAACCTTCGCCCCAGTCTGAGGTCCTGAGCGCTCTGGAGCAGGTTTTCATCAAGGATCTTTCTGTACTTTGCTCCGTTCATCTTTGCCTCAATTCTGACTAGTCTCCCAGTCCCTGCCACTGAAAAACATCCCCACATCATGATGCTGCCACCACCATGCTTCACAGTAGGGATGTTGCCAGGTTTCCTCCAGATGTGACGCTTGGCATTCAGGCCAAAGAGTTCAATCTTGGTTTCATCAGACCAGAGAATCTTGTTTCTCATGGTCTGAGAGCCTTTTATTGAGGAGTGGCTTCCGTCTGGCCACTCTACCATAAAGACCTGATTGGTGGAGTGCTGCAGTGATGGTTGTCGTTCTGGAAGGTTCTCCCATCTCCACAGAGGAACTCTAGAGCTCTGTCAGAGTGACCATTGGGTTCTTTGTCACCTCCCTGACCAAGGCCTTTCTCCCCCGATTGCTCAGTTTGGCCGGGTGGCCAGTTCTAGGAAGAGTCTTAGTGGTTCCAAACTTCTTCCATTTAAGGATTATGGAGGCCACTGTGTTCTTGGGGACCTTCAATGCTGCAGAAATGTTTTGGTACCCTTCCCCAGATCTGTGTCTCAACACAATCTATGGACAATTCCTTCAACCTCATGGCTTGGTTTTTGCTCTGACATGCACCTTATATAGACCTTTACAAATCATGTCCAATCAATTGAATTTACCACAGGTGGACTCCAATGAAGTTGTAGAAACATCTCAAGGCTGATCAATGGAAACAGGATGCACCTGAGTTCAATTTCGAGTCTCATAGCAAAGGGTCTGAATACTTATGTACATAAGGTATTTCTGTTTTTTATGTGTAATACATTTGCTAACATTTCTAAAAACCTGTTTTCGCTTCGTCATTATGGGGTATTATGTGTAGATTGATGAGGAAACATTTTAATTTAATCCATTTTAGAATAAGGCTGTAACATATCAAAATGTGGAAAAAGGGAAAGGGTCTGAATACTTTCCGAATGCACTGTATATGTCACTGTCACGGATTCAGCCGAGGCTGCTCCTCCTCCTTGCTCGGGCAGGCTTCGGCGTTCGTCGTCACCGGAGTACTAGCTGCTACTGATCTATGTTTCTGTGTTCTACTTGTCTTGTCTTTATTGTTCACACCTGGTTCCCATTAGGTATTGATTACTTCCCTATTTAACCCTCTGGCTCCCACTGTATGTTGTGCGTGTTTGTTCATGTTTGGTTGTCGTCTGGTGAGCGGGTTTGTTTCCTCCCTGCGTGGAGGTTATGTTATTTACGTTACCTACGAGTAAAGTACCTTTTCGATTAGCTCTGTGTCCTGCGCCTAACTTCGTCCTACCGCATCACACTGACACCCTGACAGTCACCTTAGAAATAAGGTTAATGAAATCAATAGCTTGCTAACATTGGATAACATTCATATACTGGCCATCTCTGAAACTCACTTAGATAATATCTTTGATGATACAGTAGTAGGAATACAAGGATATAACATCTACAAAAAAGACAGGCATGCCTATGGGGGAGGTGTTGTGGTATATGTTCAGAGACATATTCCTGCAAAGCTTAGAGAGGATCTCATGTCAAATGTTGTTGAAGTGTTGTGGTTGCATGTTCACATGCCTCATCTAAAGCCTCTTCTTTTGGGGTGCTGTTATAGGCCACCAAGTACTAACAGTCAATATTTTTGATAAAAACCACCAAGACTCTTCCTAGAGCTGGCCGCCCGGCCAAACTGAGCAATCGGGGGAGAAGGGCCTTGGTCAGGGAGGTGACCAAGAACCCGATGGTCACTCTGACAGAGATCCAGAGTTCCTCTGTGGAGACAGGAGAAACTTGCAGAAGGACAACCATCTCTGCAGCACTCCTCCAATCAGGGCTTTATGGTAGAGTGGCCAGACGGAAGCCACTCCTCAGTAAAAGGCACATTTAAAAGGCTAACAGTCAATATTTTGATAATATGTCTGCGATGCTTGATAGTGTGTGTGATGTTAATAGAGAGGTCTGTTTTCTGGGTGACCTGAACATTGACTGGTTAGCAACAAGCTGTTCTCTCAAGAGGAAGCTTCTAACTGTGACTAATGCCTGTAATATGACCCAGGTTATCACTCAACCAACTAGAATGCATACCAATAGTGTTGGATCTGTGACATACACTTATATTGATCATATATTCACTAATGCTGCATAGCTTTGCTCCAAAGCAATATCAGTTCCCATTGGCTGTAGTGACCATAACATTGTGGCAATAACAATGAAAGCCAAAGTGCCAAAGGTTGGGCCTAAAGTAATCTCTAAGAGATCCTACAAAATATTTTCTCAGGACTTATTTGTTGAAGATGTAAAACATTTATGTTGGTCTGATGTGTATGAGGAAGTGAATCCAAATGCAGCACTGGAAGTATTTGTGAAAGTATTCATGCCAATTCTTGACCAGCATGCACCTGTTAAGAAATTAACTGTAAGAACTGTTAGAGCCCTCTGGGTTGATGATGAATTGAAATAGAGGTGGCAAACAAGTCAGGCTGCTCAGCTGATTGGTTGACATACTGTAAATTGAGTAATTTTGTGACTAAATTTAACAAAAAAATAAAGAAATTATATATTAACAAACCAAGATCATTGACATAAAACACAATGGAAAAAGACCTTGGAGTACCTTAAATGATATCATGGGCAGAAAACCCAATTCATCTCCATCGTTCATTGAAGTTGATGGGTCATTTATAACAAAACCATTAGATATTGCCAATCATTGAAATGTGTGAAAGTGAAATGACAACATTGAACAGTGAAACATCAGATTTTTTTATAAAATATCTAATAATGAAAGAGAAAGATTGCTGTTTTGAATTTGGTCAAGGTAGTCTGATAGAGGTGGAAAAAGTTGTCTGGGCACCCTGCCTGTGCCATTAAACCCCTACAACCTATCCAGAACGCTGCAGCCCATCTGGTGTTCAACCTTCCCAAGTTCTCTCATGTCACCCCGCTCCTCCGCACACTCCACTGGCTTCCAGTTGAGGCTCGCATCTACTACAAGACCATGGTGCTTGCCTACGGAGCTGTGAGGGGAACGGCACCTGCTTACCTTCAGGCTCTGATCAGACCCTACACCCAAACGAGGGCACTACGTTCATCCACCTCTGGCCTGCTAGCCCCCCTACCTCTATGGAAGCACAGTTCCCGCTCAGCCCAGTCAAAGCTATTCGCTGCTCTGGCATCCCAATGGTGGAACAAGCTCCCCCACAACGCCAGGACAGCGGAGTCACTGACCACCTTCCGGAGACACTTGAAACCCTACCTCTTTAAGGAATACCTGGAATAGTATAAAAGTAATCCTTCTACCCCCCCCTCCCCCATCCCCCACCCCATAAAAAAAGAAGTGGTTGTCCCACTGGCTATCATAAATTGAATGCTACAATTTGTAAGTCGCTCTGGATAAGAGCGTCTGCTAAATGATGTAAATGTAAATGAAAAACTATTGTTATCCATCAATAATGATAAGCCACCAGGTATAGACAACCTTGATGGGAAACTATTGAGAATGGTCGCAGACTGTATTGCCACCCCTATTTGCTATGTCTTTAACCAAAGCCTAAAGTAGTGTGTGTGTCCACAGGCGTGAAAGGAAGCTAAACTAATTATACTGCTTAAAAATAGTGAAGCGCCCCAACTCTAACAGCCGCCCAATCAGTTTGCTGCCTTTTCTTAGTAAACTGATGGAGAGAATTGTGTTTGACCAAATGCAATGCTATTTTTCAGAGAACAAGTTAACTACTGACTTTCAGCATGCATATAGAGAAGGGCACCCAACCTGTACTGCACTAACTCAGATGACAGATGCTTGGTTAAAATAAATGGATAATAAGATCATAGTTGGAGCTGTATTGTTAGATTTCAATGCAGCCTTTGATGTTATTGATCATAAATTGAAGAAACTCACTTGCTATGGCTTTACATCACCTGCCATCACATGGTTGGAGAGTTATTTATCCAATAGAACCCAGAGTGTTCTTCAATGGAAGCTTCTCTAACATCAGATATGTACAGTGCGGTGTCCCTCAGGGCAGTTGCCTTGGGCCGTTACTCTTCTCTACAAATGATTTGCCACTGGTCTTACACAAAGCTAGAATGACTATGTATGCAGATGATTCCACACTCTACATGTCAACACCCAAAGCCAGTGAGCTCACTGAAATTCTAAATAAGGAGTTACAGTCAGTATCAGAATGGGTGATTAATAATAAACTGGTCTTAAATACATCTAAAACTAAAAGCATTGTATTTGGTTCAAAACATTCTCTAAGACCTAAACCTCAACTGGAGATAAAGGGTGTGACCATTGTCGTGACGTGACTTACTTTAATGTATGTCTGTTATTTATCAAATCAACTAACTATGTTTAATTGTCACTCAATTAAATTAATCATGTAACAATTAACTCATTAGGAATTTGGGGCACCACCATCTCCCGAATTTGGGGCATTTTGGGGCACCACCATCTCCCGAATTAAACTCTTAGAAGATATGTTTTATATATATATCGATAACTTATTAAATAATTACCTCTTATCAGTCTCATTCTGAACTTCGCATAATTCTTGAACCTGCAAGAGCCCTAACCTTATTGATGAATCAGCAGTTCACAAATTGTCTTAATTATTTATTTACTAACTAACTAAATAATAACACAATTCAAACACACACACACACACACACACACACACACACACACACACACACACACACACACACACACACACATAGGTTATTGATTACTAACGTAATACAATGAAAACAGGTCCCTAGTGGACTGGACTAACAATAGCATGAATGCTTGGAAGGGAGAAACAGAGATTCAAACTATCGTTGGTTACTTTGGAAACTACGCTCACGGAAATACAAATGCTTAAAACCCCACTAACCGCTTATTCGGATTAGAAATGCAACATGTATTTACGTGTAGCTGTCCTCAATAGTTGAGTTGAGATGTAGGACTCTGGTTTGCCCACCAGAAATCCCAATGTCCTTGGTAGAGTTTCTACCAACGGTTGTCGGAGAGGGATTGTCCTTCCCAACTCGTGTCTTTAGTGACAGTTCTCTAGACGACTATACATGCCAGCTGCAGACTGAGATGATAAGGTCTAATGCATTGTCTTCTTCTTCACCTCGTTTAGAGGTTGAGAGTTTCAGAGTTTCACCATTTTGCCATATTCAGCTTGCGCTGCATGTCGGCTGGTCTGTAGAGTGTCAACCATTTTAAGCCGTGGGGCTTCCTGGTCTAACCATTTTAAGCCGTGTAGCTTCAGCTTCACGCTTCCTGGTCTGGTAGAAATTCAACCATTTGCAACATCCGGTTTATACCGTAATCTGCTTGGTCTGAGATTACTTTCGTCAGGAGGGGTTTTATACCTGAGTAGAAAAGGGGGCGTTTCATCATGTTTGTGCTCATCTGGGCGTGGCCACTGACTGAGAACAAGTCAAAATGAAAAACAATCATCTCATCTAGAATGCTAAAATCACATTGTTATCTTCACAAAAGTATTATTATACTTAATCATTCGTTTTATACAACAATTAGATGCAAACCTCATAACTGGGAAGTGTACACCCCCGGAGATACAGTTATGTTGTTCCACCGTCTTTAATGACATCACAATATAGTAACAAATTCGACATGATTGTTCTTTAAGTCCCCACCGACCATTTCCCACATTCTTTGTGGTAGAAATATTGTTCAATTATCCACTTTTGGATGTTGGAGTTTTGGCGGGAAGAATCTCTGTGTTAACAAAGGGGTCCTTTCTCCCAATACTTAATGGCAAGGAAGAGAAAGTCTGCACAGTATTTACGACCAGTCATAAAACTGGCCCCCAGGAGAGGGGTTGTTCAAACCTTTGCCTAGCCGGCATCTTTGATCCTCAGCCCATGAGGGCAAGTCATGACACCATTGAGCAAGTTGAGAATCAACTGTACTAGTTGTTCAGGCTCTGGTCTTGTCCCATCTGGATTACTATCCAGTAATATGGTCAAGTGCAGCAAAGAAAGACCTAGCAAAGCTGCAGCTGACTCAAAACAGACCAGGACACCTTGCCCTTAACTGCACATACAGAACTAACATCAACAACATGCATGCCAGTCTTTCCTGGTTGAAGGTTGATGAGAGATGAATTCCAGATTGTCTGCATAAACAAATAACATTCAGCTCAGACACTCATACATACCCCACAAGTCCAAAACGAATTCACGGCAATGCACAGTATTATACAGAGCCATGATCACATGGAACTCCCTTCCATCTCCAATTACTCAAGCAAACAGAAAAATGACCTTAAAAAAATACATCTTATGGAACAGCGGGGACTGTGAGGGGACTCTCACACAAACAAACACGCACACACAGACACACATTCTTTTTTAGTTGTATTGTTAGTATTCTTTTTTAGTTGTACTGTTTGTATATCGTTGTATTTTAAATGTGTGTGACTCTCCTGGTCTATCAGTGTATCAGTGTTTTGTTACTTGTCATGTTTTGTGTTTTTTGTGGACACCAGGAAGAAAAGCTGCTGCCTCTGCAAAAGCTAATGGGGATCCAAATAAACAAATAAATGTCCATCCGGAAGATCGATAGGAGCAGAGCTTTTTATCGTGTCGTAAATCTGTGGACCCAATCAGCATGTTGCTCTGTCAAGCCCAAAAAAACGATCATAGGCCTTACCTATACATCAATCATTGTGGATATACTTTATGTGAACTGTTATGTATTGAGTTACATGCCCGGCTAGAAGGGGTTAATGGGGATGTGGTTTCGGGGTTACAGTTGACACTGTTGTGAAGTGATCTTACCCGACATGTGAATGTTATGTTGATCCAAAGTTCTTAGGAAAAATGTATAAAAGTTCATCATCTTCAGCTGTCTACTAATTGAGAGATGTTACTGCTCCAGCAGTTGGTGAGTCTGGAGAGGCAGAAGCAGGAGTCATTTCAGTGGAGCTTCCGAGGGGAAGCTGTGAGTTAGCTGGGATGGCTTTATCTGGTTATAACAGAGACCAGCTGGTTGTAATCAGGTTACATGACGTCTTCGCTGCCAGAAAACCAGTTCACAACCAGAAATTGACATCAATAAGACATGATGTGCCATATTTTGCTCGCTGGGTTACTTGTGCAGGTTATAAAAGACCGACATCTTAGTTCATATTACAAGAATCAGACTGTAATTCAATCGTTGCATATAATGGTATTTCTGCACTGGGCTTTCAGAAGTGAGTTTTTCAAAGGCTTTAAAAAGAAGGTTCAAAAGCTCCACAAAAGGACTCATGAGGCAAATGCATATAAAACACGAACTGAAAACAATCTGAAACTGCCACTACGGATGTAGGAATTACATTTGTATCTGAATTTCCCCCTCAGTCCAGATGTTCTTGAGATCAGAGTTGACAGCCAACCATAACTGCCCTGCGGGGCCGGCGCCATAACGAATCAGTTGGACGGGCATTTGATTTCTATAGGCGGGCCCGTTTTTTTCACTGGACCTCCTGTGTGCCTGCTCTTGCGTTAATGGGTGTTAGAATAAAAAGCATAGGCGAGGGTACCCCAACTGGTGTTTTTATTTGGCCCCCACAGTTTTATTTGCCCCCCCTCACCCCAAAACAAATAACAACACTTTTTTGTTTGTTTTTTCATGGTTGGACAGAACATACATGTGATCGTATACAAAGCAAGGTTTGAAATGATTATATTTTACTCAAACATATCTGTTTGGGCTTCTTGCGGTCAATTTGCAGTCTACAAATGATTTGTAATTATGTTCCGGCCACCCGACCATCCGCTCAAGAAAAAAATGTCTGTGACTGAATCTAGTTGAAGGTCCCTGCTATAGGCAGCTCATGAGTTTCACATTTAGGGAAGTTTACAATTTATCCTACCATTTCTATCTGCATGCCAGTTATGATTACACTACATGACCAAAAGTATGTGGACACCTGCTCGTCGAACATCTCATTTCAAAATCATGGGCATTAATATGGAGTTGGTCCCCCCTTTGCTGCTAAAACAGCCTCCACTCTTCTGGGAAGGCTTCACACTAAATGTTGGAACATTGCTGCCGGGATTTGCTTCCATTCAGCACAAGAGCATTAGTGAGGTCGGGCACTGATGTTGGGTGATTAGGCCTGTCTCGCAGTTGGCGTTCCAATTCATCCCAAAGGTGTTCGATGGGGTTGAGGTCAGGGCTCTGTGCAGACCAGTCAAGTTTTTCCACACCGATCTCGACAAATCATTTCTGTATGGACCTCGCTTTGTGCACGAGGGCATTGTCATGCTGAAACAGGAAAGGGCCTTGCTTCCAGATGCAGTTTGGAACTCGGTAGTGAGTGTTGCAACTGAGGAAAGACTATTTTACGCACCACGCTCTTCAGCACTCGGTGATCCTGTTCTATGAACTTGTGTGGCCTACCACTTCGCGGCTGAGCCGTTGTTGCTCCTAGCCATTTCCACTTCACAATAACAGCACTTACAGTTGACCGGGGCAGCGCTAGCAGGGCAGAAATTTGACGAACTGACTTGTTGGAAAGGTGGCATCCTATGACGGTGCCACGTTGAAAGTCACTGAGCTCTTCAGTAAGGCCATTCTACTGCCAATGTTTGTCTATGGAGATTGCATAGCTATGTGCTCGATTTTATACACCTGTCAGCAACGGGTGTGGCTGAAACAGCTGAATCCACTAGAGGGTTCTAGGTATAACCATATACAGGGGGTTCTTTGAAGAACCCTACATAAAGGGTTATAGATAGAACCCTCTGCAAAGGGTTTTACCCAGCACCAAAAATGGTTCCCTTATGGGGACAAATCTGAAGAACCCTGTATGGTTCTACTTAGCACCTTTTTTTCTAAGAGTGTAGGATCTTAATTTGAGACAGTTTGCTATAACAGGAAAATAATCCTGCAGCTACAGGAAATGTTAATTATTATGTGGATTATAATTCATGGACATTTTTGTAGGGGATACTACTTTTTTCATAAGGGAAAATCAAGTCTGAAATTTCAAAGTGGAAATTACACATTTCAGAAGATTTTTTAAATCTCAAATACACTACACGTTTAAAATGTCCTGCATTGCAGGAAAGTTCTCCTGCAACAGGGTGATCAAATTAAGATCCTACATCTGTACAGTATATTGATTTTGCCCAACATGGGACCTTGAACATGTGAAGGGAGGAATGTTTTATTTACAGTGCCTTCAGAAAGTATTCACACCCCTTGACTTTTTCCACATTTTGTTGTGTTACAGCCTGAATTTGAAATGGATTCAATTTAGATTTTTTTGTCACTGGCCTACACACAGTACCCCATAATGTCAAAGTTGAATTATGTTGTTAGAAATTTCTACAAATTAATTTAAAATGAAAAGCTGAAATGTCTTGAGTCAATAGGTATTTAACCCCTTTGTTATGGCAAACCAAAATAAGTTCAGGAGTAACAAGTCACATTATAAGTTGCATGGACTCACTCGGTGTGCAAAATTTGTGTTTAACATGATTTTTGAATGACTACCTAATTTCTGTACACCACACATACAATTATCTGTAAGGTCCCTCAGTCGAGCAGTGAACTTCAAACACAGATTCAACCACAAAGACCAGGGAGATTTTCCAATGCCTCGCAAAGAAGGGCACCTATCGGTAGGAAAAAAAGAAGAAAAAAAGAAGACATTATCCCTTTGAGCATGGTGAAGTTATTAATTACACTTTTGATGGTGTATCAATACACCCAGTCACTACAAAGATACAGGTGTCCTTCCTAACTCAGTTTACAGAGAAGAAGGAAACAGTTCAGGGATTTCACCATGAGGCCACTTCAAAATAGTTACAGAGTTTAATGGCTGTGATAGGAGAAAACCGAGGATGGATCAACAACATTGTAGTTACTCCACAATACTAACCTAATTGACAGAGTGAAAAGAAGGAAGTCTGTACAGAATACAAATATTCCAAAACATGCATCCTGTTTGCAACAAGACACTAAAGTAATACTGCAAAAAAATGTGGCAAAGCAAGTAACATTTTGTCCTGAATACAAAGTGTTATGTTTAGGGCAAATCCAATACAACACATTACTGAGTAACACTCTCCATATTTTCAAGCATAGTGGTGGCTGCATCATGATATGGGTATGCTTGTAATCGTTAAGGGCTGGGGAGTGTTGCAGTATAAAAAATAAACGGAATGGAGCTAAGCACAGGCAAAATCCTAGAGGAAAACCTGGTTCGGTTTGCTTTCCACCAGACACTGGGAGATGAATTCACCTTTCAGCAGGACAATAACATAAAACACAAGGCCAAATCTACACTGGAGTTGCTTACCAAAGACTGTGAATGTTCCTAAGTAGCCGAGTGACCGTTTTGACTTAAATCTTTTTGAAAATCTGTTAGGCCTACTGCTGCTAGGTAGCTCTCTCTCTGCTCTCCCCCTCCCCTCTGTCTGTTCTTGATTGCAGGAGTGAAGTCTGGTGTGCGGGAGTCAGGGTTCCAGCTGCAGCTCATTCACCATAATCACCTCAGCCTTAAAGACCCGGTCAAACTTGCCACTCATCGTCAGATCATAGTCAAGACAACCATGTTAGTCTCGCTGCTGAGTCCACCTGCTTGTTTTCGCTCTTTGTGTTTTTGGCCTGTTCTATTTACATTTCTCCTGTGCCACAGATTATTGGAACCTGACTCCTGCCTCCGCTTCACTCCTGCCACCACCATCCCATTTACCACTACTGGACTTCCCTTTTGGACTCACCCCGGACACTAGGACGTTACGGTACCTCTCCTGCTCAGAACCTGGATCTGTTACCCTCCCTGTAGACCTGGACTTGCTCTTCCCCCCTATTTTTGGAAACCTGGACAATTCTACTTTGTAATAAACCTGTTAAACCTTCTCTGGCTCGGTGTAGTTGTCTGCATTTGGGTTCATATCCAGTTAAATCATGACAAAATCAATGGCAAGAGTGGAAAATGGTTGTCTAGCAATGATCAACAACCAATTTGACAGGACTTGAAGAATTTAAAAATGAATAATGGCCAAATATTGTACAATCCAAGTGTGCAAAGCTCTTAGAGACTTAACGAGAAAGACTCACAGCTGTAATCGCTGCCAAAGTCAATTCTAACATGTATTGACTAAGGGGTGTGAATACTTATGTAAATTAGATATTTCTGTATTTCATTTTCAATCAATTTGCAAAAATGTCTAAAAACATTTTGTATCTTTGTCATTATGGGGTATTGTGTGTAGGTGGGTGAGCGAAAACAAATCCATTTAATCCATTTTTTAATCAGGCTGTAACACAACAAAATGTGGAAGAAGTCATGGGGTATGAATGCTTTCTGAAGGCACTCATATAGCCACGTTAGCCTCACCCTCATGTGGGTGCTAACAAGCTAGCTAGCAGGCATGCTAGGTATTGCTACGTATCAACAGCCATTGTCAGCCAATCCAGTAGGGGTTGGATGCTATGGTGAGCTTCGATTGGTCACTCGCATTGCGATATTGCAGAGGTTTTAAAGTTCAGCTTTCCCCAATATTAGTCAGACCGTTTTCAACTCCCTCGCCCATGCTTACATCGCTCAACGGTCCCCTGCCCACTACGCTTTTCTCGCTTTTGTTAAGTTGCGTCAATTCAAATCTGGTATAGGAACAAAAAGAGGTGAACACACGTCTAAGATTTACTAGTATTTTAATTAATGCAAAACACTTCAATGGTAAATATGATGTTCGTATTTACGGGTCCACTGAAAAACCACGCAGGGCAGACAGGGAACTGAGCCATTGTTATAAGTTCTTTAAATACTCTGACAGAGGTAGTTCCTGCTCCAGGCAGGCCTATCAGAGTAGAGGCTGGGCGTGGTTTAAACTTACCCAACCTATCGTTGGCGCTCAGGCTGGTCCCAGCCCCTTGGCGCTTCACTGTTGCCAGGTGTTAGTTGTTTTGCAACTTGTCTCGAGTCAGCAACCTCAGACATCTTTGTAGCAGAACACATGTCCTTGAGCGGTTTAACAAAGAGGCAGTGTGTGTGCGTGTGAGTCACAAGTCTTATCTTAGCCTACCCCCTAACGGTTCCCCACATTAATCACAGCTTGTTATACACTGCTCAAAAAAAAAAGGGAACACTTAAACAACACAATGTAACTCCAAGTCAATCACACTTCTGTGAAATCAAACTGTCCACTTAGGAAGCAACACTGATTGACAATACATTTCACATGCTGTTGTGCAAATGGAATAGACAACAGGTGGAAATTATAGGCAATTAGCAAGACACCCCCAATAAAGGACTGGTTTTGCAGTTGGTGACCACAGACCACTTCTCAGTTCCTATGCTTCCTGGCTGATGTTTTGGTCACTTTTGAATGCTGGCGGTGCTTTCACTCTAGTGTTAGCATGAGACGGAGTCTACAACCCACACAAGTGGCTCAGGTAGTGCAGCTCATCCAGGATGGCACATCAATGCGAGCTGTGGCAAGAAGGTTTGTTGTGTCTGTCGGCGTAGTGTCCAGAGCATGGAGGCACTACCAGGAGACAGGCCAGTACATCAGGAGATGTGGAGGAGGCCATAGGAGGGCAACAACCCAGCAGCAGGACTGCTACCTCCGCCTTTGTGCAAGGAGGAGCAGGAGGAGCACTGCCAGAGCCCTGCAAAATGACCTCCAGCAGGCCACAAATGTGCATGTGTCTGCTCAAATGGTCAGAAACAGACTCCATGAGGGTGGAATGAGGGCCCGACGTCCACAGGTGGGGGTTGTGCTTACAGCCCAACACCGTGCAGGACGATTGGCATTTGCCAGAGCACACCAAGATTGGCAAATTCGCCACTGGCGCCCTGTGCTCTTCACAGATGAAAGCAGGTTCACACTGAGCACGTGACAGACGTGACAGAGTCTGGAGATGCCGTGGAGAATGTTCTGCTGCCTGCAACATCCTCCAGCATGACCGGTTTGGCGGTGGGTCAGTCATGGTATGGGGTGGTATTTCTTTGGGGGGCCGCACAGCCCTCCATGTGCTTGCCAGAGGTAGCCTGACTGCCATTAGGTACTGAGATGAGATCCTCAGACCCCTTGTGACACCATATGCTGGTGCGGTTGGCCCTGGGTTCCTCCTAATGCAAGACAATGCTAGACCTCATGTGACTGGAGTGTGTCAGCAGTTCCTGCAAGAGGAAGGCATTGATGCTATGGACTGGCCCGCCCGCTCCACAGACCTGAATCCAATTGAGTACATCTGGGACATCGTGTCTCGCTCCATCCACCAACGCCACGTTGCACCACAGACTGTCCAGGAGTTGGCGGATGCTTTAGTCCAGGTCTGGGAGGAGATCGCTCAGGAGACCATCCGCCACCTCATCAGGAGCATGCCCAGGCGTTGTAGGGAGGTCATACAGGCACGTGAAGGCCACACACACTACTGAGCCTCATTGTGACTTGTTTTAAGGACATTACATCAAAGTTGGATCAGCCTGTAGTGTGGTTTTCCACTTTAATTTTGAGGGTGACTCCAAATCCAGACCTCCATGGGTTGATACATTTGATTTCCATTGATAATTTTTGTATGATTTTGTTGTCAGCACATTCAACTATGTAAAGAAAAAAGTGTTTAATAAGATTATTTCATTCATTCAGATCTAGGATGTGTTATTTTAGTGTTCCCTTTATTCTTTTGAGCAGTGTATTAAACAATCTATATCAGTACAGTACAAACCTATTATGTTTAATCATTAATGCTTTCTTATTAAGCTAACAGCACATCTAAAATATAAGAGAATAATTTCCCACACTTTCCTTCGTTGATAGCGAATGGCTTCCGATGTTTCACCGCACGATGCCGCTTCCTAGTGTAAAGGGACCGTAAGCACTCATCGGATTCCTCTCGGCCACACAGATCTAAATACTGTACTGTATATAACTTTCATTGCTCTATGATAAAGAAAGCGACCTACACACTTCCTTAAACCTAAAATGAGTAGGCCAAAATATTGCCTTCTTGCTAGATTGATGAATGCAGCAATAGCTCCACAATACTAACCTAATTGACAGTGTCATGTGTCAGTGTGTAGCAGTAGGACGGAGTCAGGTGCAGGACACAGAACTTAGTCAACGACGTACTTTACTTGTCACAAGTAAATAAACATACAGTGGGGAGAACAAGTATTTGATACACTGCCAATTTTGCAGGTTTTCCTACTTACAAAGCATGTAGAGGTCTGTCATTTTTATCATAGGTACACTTCAACTGTGAGAGACGGAATCTAAAACAAAAATCCAGAAAATCACATTGTATGATTTTTAAGTAATGAATATGCATTTTATTGCATGACATAAGTATTTGATACATCAGAAAAGCAGAACTTAATATTTGGTACAGAAACCTTTGTTTGCAATTACAGAGATCATACGTTTCCTGTAGGTCTTGACCAGGTTTTCACACACTGCAGCAGGGATTTTGGCCCACTCCTCCATACAGACCTTCTCCAGATCCTTCAGGTTTCGGGGTTGTCGCTGGGAAATACGGACTTTCAGCTCCCTCCAAAGATTTTCTATTGGGTTCAGGTCTGGAGACTGGCTAGGCCACTCCAGGACCTTGAGATGCTTCTTACGGAGCCACTCCTTAGTTGCCCTGGCTGTGTGTTTCGGGTCGTTGTCATGCTGGAAAACCCAGCTACGACCCATCTTCAATGCTCTTACCATTCCTCCTCTGGATCATCCAGATGGTCATTGGCAAAGTTCAGACGGGCCTGGACATGCGCTGGCTTGAGCAGGGGGACCTTGCGTGCGCTGCAGGATTTTAATCCATGACGGCGTAGTGTGTTACTAATGGTTTTCTTTGAGACTGTGGTCCCAGCTCTCTTCAGGTCATTGACCAGGTCCTGCCGTGTAGTTCTGGGCTGATCCCTCACCTTCCTCATGATCATTGATGCCCCACGAGGTGAGATCTTGCATGGAGCCCCAGACCAAGGGTGATTGACCGTCATCTTGAACTTCTTCCATTTTCTAATAATTGCGCCAACAGTTGTTGCCTTCTCACCAAGCTGCTTGCCTATTGTCCTGTAGCCCATCCTAGCCTTGTGCAGGTCTACAATTGTATCCCTGATGCCTTACACAGCTCTCTGGTCTTGGCCATTGTGGAGAGGTTGGAGTCTGTTTGATTGAGTGTGTGGACAGGTGTCTTTTATACAGGTAACGAGTTCAAACAGGTGCAGTTAATATAGGTAATGAGTGGAGAACAGGAGGGCTTCTTAAAGAAAAACTAACAGGTCTGTGAGAGCCGGAATTCTTACTAGTTGGTAGGTGATCAAATACTTATTTCATGCAATAAAATGCAAATTAATTACTTAAAAATCATACAATGTCATTCCGTCTGTAGTGTACCTATGATAAAAATTACAGACCTTTACATGCTTTGTAAGTAGGAAAACCTGCAAAATCGGCAGTGTATCAAATACTTGTTCTCCCCACTGTATCTTCTACGCAGGGAAGAAATACCGACTCACATGTCAATGACAACAAAACAACGAACAATCACGCACAACACCATGAGGGAACCAGAGGATAAAATAGGGTGTGTGCAATGTAGACAAAACAAGTAGAACACAGAAACATAGATCGGTGGCAGCTAGTACTCCGGTGACGGCGAACGCCGAAGCAAGGAGGAGGAGCAGCCTCGGCTGAATTCGTGACAGTACCCCCCCTTGACGCGCAGCTCCAGCCATGCGCCGACACCGGCCTCGGGGACGGCCAGGAGGACGCGGAGCAGGGCGAGTTGGATGACGACGGTGGAAATCCCTCAACAGGGAGAGATCGAGGATGTCCCTCCTAGGAACCCAGCACTGTTCCTCCTGACCGTACCCCTACCACTCCACGAGATACTGCAGGCCCCCCACCCGATACCTCGAATCCAGGATGGAACAGACCGAGTACACCGGTGCCCCCTCGATGTCCAGTGGGGGAGGAGGGACCTCCCGCTCCTCAGACTCCTGGAGCGGACCAGCTATCACCGGCCTGAGGAGAGACACATGGAACGAGGGGTTAATACGGTAATCAGGAGGGAGCTGTAACCTATAACAAATCTTGTTTAATCTCCTCAGGACTTTTAAATGGCCCCACGAACCGCCGACCCAGCTTCCGGCAGGGCAGGCAAAGGGGCAGGTTTCGGGTCGAGAGCCAGACCCGGTCCCCCGGTGCATACACCGGGGCCTCACTGCGGTGGCGGTCGGCGCTCGCCTTCTGTCGCCTGATAGCCCGTTGCAGGCGTACATGGGCAGCGTTCCAGGTCTCCTCCGAGCGCCGAAACCATTCATCCACCGCAGGTGCCTCGATCTGGTTCTGATGCCATGGTGCCAGGACCGGCTGATAACCTAGTACACACTGAAATGGAGACAGGTTAGTGGAGGGAGTTTTGGGCCATCTCTGCCCAGGGGATGTAAACCGACCAATCCCCCGGCCCGTCCTGGCAATAGGACCTCAGAAACCTACCCACATCCTGGTTTACTCTCTCCACCTGCCCATTACTCTTGGGGTGAAACCCCGAGGTCAGGCTGATCGAGACCCCCAGATGGTCCATGAACACCCTCCAGACCCTTGATGTGAACTGGGGACCCCGATCAGACACTATATCCTCAGGTACCCCGTAGTGCCGGAAGACGTGAGTGAACAGGGCCTCCGCAGTCTGTAGGGCCGTAGGGAGACCGGGCAAAGGAATGAGATGGCAGGACTTAGAAAACCGATCCACAATGACTAAGATCGTGGTATTCCCTTGTGACGGGGGGAGGTCCGTAACGAAATCCACCGATAGGTGTGACCACGGCCATTGTGGAACGGGTAGGGGTTGTAATTTCCCTCTGGGCAGGTGTCTAGGTGCCTTGCACTGGGCGCACACTGAGCAGGAGGAAACATAAACCCTCACGTCCTTAGCTAAAGTAGGCCACCAGTACTTCCCACTAAGACAGCGCACTGTCCGACCGATGCCAGGATGACCAGAAGAGGGTGATGTATGAGTCCAATAGATCAATCGATCGCGAACATCAGATGGAACGTACACACGACCCTCTGGACACTGGGGGGGGGGAGTGGGCTCCGTGCGTAACGCCACCGGTGCCACCAGACAAGAAGCCGGAAGTATGGGAGTGGGCTCCCTGGACCGCTCCTCTGTGTCATACAGCCTGGACAGAGCGTCTGCCTTAGCATTCTGGGAACCTGGTCTGTACGAGAGGGTGAAAACAAAACGTGTGAAAAACATGGCCCACCTTGCCTGGCGAGGGTTCAGTCTCCTCGCCGCCCGGATGTACTCCAGATTGCGGTGGTCAGTCCAAATGAGGAAAGGGTGTTTTGCCCCCTCAAGCCAATGTCTCCACGCCTTCAGAGCCTTAACAACAGCTAACAGCTCCCGGTCCCCCACATCATAGTTACGCTCCACCGGACTGAGCTTCTTCGAAAAGAAAGCACAGGGGCGGAGCTTTGGTGGCGTACCCGAGCACTGAGACAGCACAGCTCCTATCCCAGCCTCGGACTATGAATGCCAAGGAGGGATCCGGATGAGCCAGCACGGGAGCCGAGGTGAACAGAGCCTTCAGGTGACCAAAAGCCCTGTCCGCCTCAGCTGACCACTGCAGGCGCACCGGTCCCCCTTTCAGCAAGGAGGTAATGGGAGCCACTACCTGACCAAAGCCCCGGATAAACCTCCAGTAGTAGTTGGCAAACCCTAAGAATCGCTGCACTTCCTTAACCGTGGTTGGAGTCGGCCAATTACGCATGGCTGAAATGAGGTCATTTTCCATCTCCACCCCTGACGCGGTCAGGTGGTAGCTTAAGAAGGAGACGGACTGTTGAAAGAACAGACATTTCTCAGCCTTGACGTACAGGTCATGTTCCAACAGTTGACCAAGCACCTTGCGCACCAGGGACACATGCTCGGCTCGTGTAGCGGAGTATATGAGAATATCATCTATATACACCACTACACCGTGCAGGTCCCTGAAAATCTCATCGACAAAGGATTGGAAGACTGAGGGAGCTTTCATCAACCCGTGCGGCATGACGAGGTACTCATAGTGCCCAGAGGTGGTACTAAATGCCGTCTTCCACTCATCCCCTTCCCGGATACGCACCAGGTTGTACGCGCTCCTGAGATCCAATTTGGTGATGAGTGGGCCCCGTGCAATGACTCCGTCATACTAGCAATGAGAGGTAGTGGATAACTGTACTTCACATTTATCTGATTGAGACCTCGATAGTCAATGCACAGGCATAAACCTCCATCCTTCTTCTTCACAAAATAACACAAAATAAACTCGAGGAGGCAGGGGAAGTGGAAGGCCGAATGTATCCCTGTCCCAGAGATTTGGAGACATATGTTTCCATAGCCACCGTCTCTTCCTGTGACAGAGGATACACGTGACTCCGAGGAAGTGCAGCGCCCTCCCAGAGATTTATCGCACAATTCCCCTGTCGATGGGGTGGTAATTGAGTCGCATTCCTTTTACAGAAGGCGAGAGCCAAATCGGCATATTCGGGAGGAATGTGCATAGTGGAGACCTGGTTTGGACTCTCCACCGTAGTTGCACCTATGGAAACACCTACACACCTCCCCGAGCACTGACGGGACCATCCCTTGAGAGCCCTCTGTTGCCACAAAATATTGGGGTCATGAGAGGCAAACCAGGGAAGCCCCAACACCACTGGAAACGCAGGAGAATCGATCAGGAAGAGACTAATTCTCTCCTCATGACCCTCCTGCGTTTTCATCCAGAGTGGAGCTGTGACCTCCCTAATCAGGCCTGACCCTAAAGGGCGACTGTCTAAGGCATGTACAGGGAAGGGCACATCAACAGGCACAATAGGGATCCCTAATCTATGTGCAAATAGACGGTCCATAAAATTCCCAGCTGCACCTGAATCTACGAGCGCTTTATGCTGGGAATGCGGGGAAAACTCAAGAAATTCTACGTGAACACACATGTGCGCAACAGGGAGCTCTGGGTGAGTCGGGTGCCTATTCACCTGGGATGGTCCACCAGTGCCCTGCCTGCTGCCTCGACTCCCTGAGGACCATTTCCAGCACCGACCAGCAGTGTGTCCTCTGCGGCCACAAATGGTGCAGGAAACAGCCCCCCTTCCGGTCACTCTTAGATCAGCACCTCCGAGCTCCATCAGTGTAGGGTCGGAACTGCTGGGGAATGGACTGGACGGACCCTGATCCGGACGTCCGCGGGTGGCCAACAGGTTATCCAGTCGTATCGATAAATCCAACAGCTGGTCCAGGTTAAGGGTGGTGTCCCTGCAGGCCAGCTCCCGACGAACGTCCTCCCGTAGGCTGCATCGGTAATGGTCGATCAGGGCCCTCTCATTCCATCCCGCGCTGGCTGCCAAGGTCCTGAAGTCCAGTGCGAAGTCCTGTGTGCTCCTCTTCCCCTGTCTGAGGTGGAACAACCCTTCCCCCGCCACTCTCCCCTCCAGTGGATGATCAAATACCGCCTGGAAACTGCGGGTGAAATCTTCATAGCGCACCGATGTCATGTCTATTCCTCCCCACTCAGTGTTGGCCCACTCTAGCGCTTTCCCCGACAGACAGGAGATGAGGGCGGACACACTCTCGTATCCCGAGGGAGCCGGGTGGATGGTTGCCAGGTAGAGCTCCACCTGGAGCAGAAACCCCTGGCACCCGGCAGCTGTTCCATCATATGCCCTCGGGAGCGAGAGCCGAATCCCACTGGATCCAGGTGGTGAAGGGTTGGACAGCGGTGTGGGGTGAATAGTAGTGGAAGGAGGTGTAGAAACCCCCCCCCCTCTACCATCGCTCCATAGTCTGTACCACTCGATCCATGGCTGTGCCAAGAGTCTGTAGCATGGTCGAGTGCTGCTGGATGCATTCCTCCACTGATCCTGGAGGAATGGATGTAACTGTAGACTCCATAATGGTGTGTGATTCTGTCCTGCGTCAGTGTGTAGCAGTAGGACGGAGTCAGGCGCAGGACACAGAACTTAGTCAACGACGTACCTTACTTGTCACAAGTAAATAAAAATATCTTCCACGCAGGGAAGAAAATACCGACTCACATGTCAATGACAACAAAACAACGAACAATCACGCACAACACCATGAGGGAACCAGAGGGTAAAATAGGGAAACAAATTATTGTAATTGGAACCAGGTGTGTGCAATATAGACAAAACAAGTAGAACACAGAAACATAGATCGGTGGCAGCTAGTACTCCGGTGACGACGAACGCTGAAGCCTGCCCGAGCAAGGAGGAGGAGCAGCCTTGGCTGAATTCGTGACAGACAGAGGGAAAAGAAGGAAGCCTGTACAGAATAAAAATATTCTAAAACATGCATCCTGTTTGCAACAAGACACTAAAGTAATGCTGCAAAAAATGTGGCAAAGCAAGTAACTTTTTGTCCTGAATACAAAGTGTTATGTTTAGGGAAAATACAATACAACACATTACTGAGTACCACTCTCCATATTTTCAAGCACAGTGGTGGCTGCATCATGTTATGGGGATGCTTGTAATCGTTAAGGACTGGGGAGTGTTTCAGGATAAAAAATAAACGGAATGGAGCTAAGCACAGGCAATATCCTAGAGGAAAACCTGGCTCAGTCTGCTTTCAACCAGACACTGGGAGATGAATTCACCTTTCAGCAGGACAATAACATAAAACACAAGGCCAAATCTACACTGGAGTTGCTTACCAAAGACTGTGAATGTTCCTGAGTGACAGTTTTGACTGAAATCTTTCTGAAAATCTATGGCAAGAGCGGAAAATGGTTGTCTAGCAATGATAAACAACCAATTTGACAGAGCTTGAAGAATTTTGAAAAGAATAATGGGCCACTGTTGCACAATCCAGGTGTGGAAAACTCTTATTAGAGACTTACCCATAAAGACTCACAGCTGTAATCGCTGCCAAAGGTGCTTCTACAAAGTATTGACTCAGGGGTGTGCATACTTATGGAAATTAGATATTTCTGTATTTCATTTTCAATAAATGTGCAAACATTTCTAAAAACATGTTTTCACTTTGTCATTATGGGGTATAGTGTGTAGTTCGGTGAGAGATTTCGTTTCGATTTAATCAGTTTTGAATTCAGGCTGTAACACAACAAAATGTGGAATAAGTCTAGGGGTATGAATGCTTTCTGAAGGCACTGTAGCTATTGCCCAACATCTATACTCCCTGACCTCTCTCACTCCTCACATGCAAAACCGAACACAAATCTGAAAACCAGCAATCTGATCTCCAGCAATGTGTAGTGTAAAGTATAGATCTGATCTAGGGCAATGTGTAGTGTAAAGTATTGATCTGATCTAGGGCAATGTGTAGTGTAAAGTATAGATCTGATCTAGGGCAATGTGTGGGGTGTAGAGTATAGATCTGATCTAGGGCCGGAAAGCATGGAGAAGGGGAAGAACATAATTTACAGATGTAGGATCTTAATTTAATCACCCTGTTATGGGAGAATTTTCCTGCAATGCAGAAAATGTAAAATGTGTAATGTATTTGAAGTTTAAAAAAGCTTCTGAAATTTGTAATTTCCACTTTAACATTTCAGATTGCCCTAATGACAAATATAGCAACCAGTACAAAAAAGTCAATTAATTACAATCCACATAATAATTCACACTTCCTGTTGCTGCAGGATAATTTTCCTGCTGTAGGAAACTGGCTCAAATTAAGATCCTACATCTGTATGTCCAGGACATTGTGTATATTTTTTTGTGAAAACAGCAGGAGAGGAGGTCAACTGCATTCCGGTGAAAAACGTCTAACCATGTCAAATCTTTGTACTTTTTATCGCGAACGCACATCTTGGGAGTGATTCCTCTTGGCACTCGGTGGTGAAATATATATATCCCCATTGCATTTTCACTCTCGAAGTAGTGTTTCCTGTTCTTGAGCCCATGCTGAGACTGTATGGGAAGCACATGGGAGCTAGGAGCTTCAGGTATCTGTAAGATGGAACGATATTTGTTAAAGAATAATAGTCTTTCTCCATTATAATGTACTTTACCTCATTTATGTGAGTGAATTAAATGTACCCTTTTATTACCTAAAAATAAGCCCTGTGGATTTGGCCGTAAATATGTTCTTCATTTTGTTTGTGTATAAATGGGGAGTCCGATGTTCCCGAGGGCTATTATGTCGGTATCTGTTATTAGGGAAAGGGTGGCAGGTAGCCCAACGGTTAGTGTTTGGCCAGTAACCAAAGGGTCACTGGTTTGAATACCCGGGCCACAAGGTGAAAAATCTGTGTATGTGCCCTTGAACAAGGCACTTAACCCAAATCTGCTCCAGGGGTGCCGTAGTACTATGGCTGACCCTGTAAAACAACACATTTCACTGCACCTATCTGTATGTGACAATAAAACATCTATTAGCGTTTGTGACAGAGCGGTTTGTTTTCTTCAAATTTCCTACATCTAAGCTCAAAACTCTGTTTTTCCTGTGTTAGATCTTTCTGTGTTAAAATGTTCCTGTCCTCTTCAAAGATATTTACTCAAAGCTCGAATGATTCCACTTATGAGTGGTGGGAACTGAATGTCAAGTTCCAGACAGTTCAGCCAAGGGTTAACTGGACGTGTTTACAGCACCACCTTGTGTACAAACAGGGGAAGTTACGTTATTTCGACTTTCCTACCAGTACCTTCTCAAAATCAAATCTAAATCTTACATAGAAGGGCATGATCCTTTGGCTGGTGAAGTCAGGAGAAAAAAAGTGTAGAACTACATTTGTTACTTGATTTTCCGGTTAATGTCTCTTGAAGTAAAGGGTTTGTGTTGTGTGTGTGTGACTCGATGACATTAGAACATAAAGCACTTTAAGATAAATCAAGTTTATTAGCATTGCTTTTTACATGGAGGAGGTAGGAACCTGAGGACAGTACTAGAGTACTTGGCTTTGTAGAAAATAGATTGATGTAAGGCAGTTAGACACATATTGCAGCATATATTCACTTGATTATTATACAACCAAGGCATTAGATGAGAGCAGAAGTGTTAAAAATCAGTACCCATAAACAATATGCTTCTGGAATCCTTACACAAACACCCCCCCCCCCCCTCCCCTCACACACACACCTTATATGATAACTTCAATCACCCATTAATGCAGTCACTACAAGCAAGAATCTGTGCATGAAAAGTCTATACACTTGTAGCTCATCATCAGTCCATCTTGGAATCATCTACTCTTCCAGGTCCCAGGTCAGAATCAAATTCAGAATTCCACGTCAATTCTATGGAGTTGCTGAATTTATAAAAGCTTCTGGTGAACTATCAATGGCTGCAGATGACCAGTACGCCATGTGACCCTTGAGTGGCCGTTGGACTTCTGAGCTGGATTGACAGAGTGGAGGGAAAGGTCAGAGGTCAAATTAAACATCAGTTACCTCAAAGCACAGAGGCATAGATTAAGTATCCTATTATGTCTCCATGAGAGGAGGTAAACAGTGATCTGTACATCATATGGATCTGTTAATAGCCAGTTGTTTGGAGTTTAAGATTATTTACAGATCAGATAACCTGTACAATATCTAGCTCAGGTTGGCACAAGTAGGTTAACTACCTGGACAACCAGATGGGTTTGTACTTCTGGAATTATTCCATTGGTTCCCTTGTGCCAGCCAAGCTCAATAAAGCCTAGCTAAAGTATTTGATAGAAAACTAATACTAAAAGCTCAGCTCTGTGGACAGGAGAGATGGATGTGTGTTTAAAGACACATGAGACATCAATCAGGTAGATACCTTGTTTTTTCAGGACATGTCTCCTGGTCAGCCTCCACTGCAGTGGATGATCCCCTGTCTGTGTCTACGTCCGCCTCTCTGTCTGTGTCTCTGTGTCTGTCTGCGGCAGTGTCTGTGTCAGAGCTGTTCTCACTGCCTAGGGCTGATAGCCTGCTGCTCTCCGGAGTCAGGCCCTCTGGGCTGGGGAACTCGCCACTGAGACAGAGGGACACCATGTTAACACACATACTGTACACACACAAACACATACATACAATACATACATCTTAAAGCACACAGACAGGAGATACACACACACACACACACACACACAACTGGATCGTGTGGTCAGATCATGTGGGAGATGGGGAGTACATCTTGCTACTTCCACGAGAACTCAGGACCCTTAACAGACACACAAACACACAATTGCCTGATTTCTCGGTCTTCAGACACTGAGAAAGAACAGATCCTCACTTCACTCTCTTCTCCAGGACTCCAATGTGGGTCTGTCTCTCGTCCAGGGCTGTTTTCAAAGAGTCAATCTCTCGCTGTTTATCCGACAGGTCCCTCTGGAGACGGTGGTTGGTCTCCTCCAGCGTCTCACAGAAGGCCTGTCAGCAAGATTACCACAATAACAGAACCTGTATCGTGTTCATGAGGCACCAAACGGAAGAAAGTGGAATAAAACACGGAGGAGCTACCTAGACTTGTCCGATAAGAAAAGCTCATTTTTGTTTAACGTTAATAACATTTCCCGTCATATGCCCTGATGACCACGACTCTAGTTCTGATGGCTCAGTTGGTTGAAGTATGCTGCTTGCCACACAATTGTTCAATTATTCACAATTGTTCAATTCAATTCAATAACTCCCACAATGGTTGTGCAAGACTAGTGGGTTTGATTCCCACTTGGGCCACATACATTCTGAATATTATTTGTGTTAACTGTATTGCATTGATACAGTGAACATACTACTTGTGTTATTTTCATGGCTTTACATGGCTGGGTAGCCTCGTGGTCTTGAGGTTCTGAGACCATAGCATGGAGCCAGCTAAGTATTTGGTAGGTCTGCTATCTTGATCAGTTCTCTCTAGCAAACTACATTTGTTCTCAATGAGACTAACCTGGATTATTAAAAGGTTAATATTTTTAAAAGTACTGTAGAGACAGCTTACCCTGCTCTCCTCCAGACTGTCAAAGGGGCCTGGCGGGTCATCCAAACAAAGGAACTGTCTGACCGCTTCACTGTGGGGGAAAGGTCAAAGGTCAGAAAGATGACATGGACATCCTCCAAAATAATTAGGATATGTGCACTCACTGCAGATACACTCAAGAGTAGTACCAAACACAAACACACATGCACACACAAACGACACACTTGATTTATCTTGAAAACGACATGTTGTGAGACAACCCTGGATAAAATAAAGGTCAAGAGGAAATACTGTAGTCCACCTGTTGGTGATGTCCCGGTGTGCTATGAGGTTCTGTAGGAAGGCTTGTAGGCCTAACTGTCTCTCCTCCAGAAACTCCATGTCGTAGTTATCTTTGAACCAGCGCTTGGGTGGCAGGGCTAGTCTGAACCTGGGAAAGAACTCATTTAGCTGAGAGAGAGATGGAGGGGGAGAGAGAGAGAGAGAAAGAGAGCAGTTAAATATTTTATTCACATAAATTGCTCCCTCAAATTAGAGGGTGTCAAGTTGATGTCATTGATCTCCTCGTTTGATCTCACCGTTTCCCTCAATTTGGCCCTTGATTTGGCATAATTAAATGAGTCACAGAGAGTCACGCTCATAGAAATAGAATGGCCAGTCCATCTAGTGGAGAAGGTGAAGTGGGAAGGGAATATTCCGAATTGAGCCATGGTGTCTGCTGCAAGGAGCTCACCTTATCATTGAGTCTGGAGAAGTCTGTGTACCTTCTGAAGATCACCCAGTTCTCTTCCTGATTCCTTCTCACCAAGATTTTATACACCTGCAATAAAAAATAGGCCATGTTATTTTTCTATCATATACTGTATGCCAGGGGTCATCAACAGCCGCGGGACAATTTTTTCTTGAGCAGATGGCCACTAGACTGCAAATTGAGCGCAAGAAGCCCAAACAGATATAATGTGTGACTAAAACATAACTTCAAACCTTGTTTACATTTGTATACGATCACGTGTCTCTCTATTATGCGTGGGAATACTTGGGAACAGATGTCTTAAATTAAAATCACTTAGAGATGATTTCCTGGTGTTTTTACAGTATTTTATGTCCAACAATAAAAGAAAGACAAAGAAAGAAAGACACTTGGGGGGCCAAATAAAAATAAATAAAGCCCCACGGGCTGCCAGTTGGGGAACTCTGCTGTATACACACAAAGACATGGATGTAACTAACCACAGCCATAACCCAATGTTTGTTCAGTTGTGTTAAAGGTATACTCTTATCAGACACTTAGTGTATCTCTGTACTCAACTTATCTTTAGATACTATTTTAGTGAGTGTGTTTTAAAACCAAGCCAACTACACATAAAAACACAGTTTCTGATGCCTTTTTTTTTTTTATATACAGTACCAGTCAAAAGTTAGAAAAGCATTCCTCATGAAGCTGGTTGAGAGAATGCCAAGAGTGTGCAAAGCTGTCATCAAGGCAAAGGGGTGGCTCCTTTGAAGAATCTCAAATATAAAATATATTTTGATTTGTTTAACACTTTTTTGGTTACTACATGATTCCATATGTGTTATTCCATAGTTTTGATGTCTTCACTATTATTCTACAATGTAGAAAATAGTACAAATAAAGAAAACCCCTGGAATGAGTAGGTGTGTCCAAACTTTTGACTGGTATTGTATATCTAAAAAGGAGATTGTGGTTGTTAGAATAAAATACAGCTACCATCCCTAACTGAATCATACTCCACATAGTCACTTCCTTGTGACTGGTTGTCTATCTCTGTCCATTTAACAACAGATGCTCATCACACACACACACACACACATTATTTGCTCAGCCTTTTCCACGAATGAGAGCACACATGATAGAGGCATTCAAACAGTCACAAAATCGTATGGAATTCAACCAGATGGGATGAAACATTTGCCTCCAACAGTGACAAAGCTATAACTCTTTCAAACAAAATGCTGCATACTACAGTAACTACCATTTAATAACTGATGGAAACTTGAAACTTGGATGGAATTTTTAAACCAAGTTCCCTGACATCATGTGTGCAGGCTTTTTAGTTCCAGCTAAGTACCACCTGCTTCAACCAATCAAGGGCTTGATGGCTAGTTTAATCAAATAAGGTGTGTTCATAGAACTATAATTAATCAATCCTATGGGTGACTCCTTACCGTGAACTTTGCCCTCTCCTCCATGACCTCATAGCCCAGCAGGGTCGGGGTGAGGGGCCTCTCCCAACTGTCCCCTGGAGTCCCATCCTCCTGGACTGACCCCTGCTCCCCTCCTCTGGATGTCCTGTACCCCTCGGGGCTGGAACACGCCTGGGGGAGGATCGGACAGGCTACTGTGGCCCCCCAGGACCCAGTGGCCTTCACCCAGGGGGTCTTTCCAGGAGAGGAAAAGCCAGCACTAGAGATAATTCCCAATGGGGAGGTCCTCTTGGGCCAGGACGGGGTCCGTTCCATGGGGACAGGCACTGGGACAAAGGGGGTGGCCATCTTATCTCTCTACCCTCTTGAATAATGAAGTGGGAAAAACAGGAGTTTGAGTTGTTACATTGTCATCCATTATCTGTTCAAGAGAGAGAGAGAGAGAGAGAGAGAGAGAGAGAGAGAGAGAGAGAGAGAGAGAGAGAGAGAGAGAGAGAGAGAGAGAGAGTATTTGGATACTCACATGCTGTAGCCTATCCCTGGCTATTTAGAAACGAATTGCTCTGATGTGGAGAAGGAGATGTGGATAATGGACAGACCCGAGAAGATACTCCGCATGCCTGACAGCTGTAGATGATAAAGAAACTAACAAATTCCAGTCAGATTCGCTGAAATCCACGACGTATGCATACCAGATGAAGTTTATGGACAGAACATCTGCATTGTCAATCACTCACTTCCCGCATAATCCTAGTGGAACAAAACGGAAGAATGACTCCTTCCGGGCATGGGCGGACGGGATACGCTAACGTAAACATGATCATGTGCTAATCGTCATGATCATTCCTACCGAGCATATTAGAAAGTTCAGAGTGTGAATATCCGACTCAAAGAGGTTTATTTGTCACTTGCTGTAGCCTACTTTGAGTGTACACAAAATAATTATTTGATCAAAAATAATTACACTTTGGCTAACTTTTCTTTTTTCTCCATTTAGCTAGTTTATGCAAAGACGCACCCCACTGGGCGTGCTGGTTGAATTGACGTTGTTTCCACAACAACCAACGTGGAATAGACGTTGAATTGACGTCTGTACCCAGTGGGACATCTCTGACAATTCAAGGCACTACAGTATGATGCCGCGTTCATATGCTAGTCTGAACTAGGAAACACGGACATTTCCGACATGCCAACTGGTTGTAGTTACACACGTGCCGGCATTAGTTTAGAAACTATGGATGCATACCAATTTTATTTCGTTCCCTCTCACGTAGGCTAGATATAAAAGCGCACTTCTCTTTCACAATCGGTCACAAACAGAATTGGAGCAAAATCCCCTTGTAGAGCAACCCAGGTCCTTCAAAATTCATTGAAAACCATCACGTCATGATACGCAAATATCTGGGAAATTCCCAAATAGATTGGAAATTCTACAATCCGCTTGCTTGAGTTTTCTATCTTGCTCCTCTGTCCTCTCTCAAAAAGCTAAACCCTCAACTCTTACAAATGCATCACCAAAATCACAAACGAAACACACAACTTATTTTTATGATCGTTTTTTGGGGGGATAAACTATCAATGATAAACCAGAAATGGATGTGTTTGGATTAAATGCGGAATACATTTCAGTTGAATGCATTCAGTTGTACAACTGACTAGGTATCACCCTTTCCTCACTGTCAACAATATGTTACATATATTTATTGTCTCTCTGCTGTCACAAAAAAACTGTACTGTCACATGTGGGCGTGTCTAAATCCCTACATGCCAATTTCCCAGCAAAGGCGTTAAAAAATACCGTAAAGTTAAAATATGCGCGCACAACTTGTCTTTTTCATGTTTTACTTTTAATTTTTGTCGCGTTATGAAATATGATGGGATATATTTGCTACTTGACAAGTCAAACCAATTATAGCAAAGTACTTCAGATGGTGCCAGATCGTTGCACAACGATGCAGTCCTTTTTGAAGAGTCAATGAGCTTGTTTTAGTGGTAAGGCTGAAGCAACCGACTGCAGACGAAAGTCGAGGAGGGAAGCTGTGGGAAGTGCATCTGCGCCAGCCAAGTCTCGGGCTGAAAATTGCAGTCGAAACTTCATGACCTTTGATCACATAGTTGTTGTAAAGTTCATGCAGTCGACGTGTAGGCGCAAATCGGACCGTTTTTATCCTTATAATGTATCGCACTTTGAAAGGCGACTTGACAAAAGTGATCCGCTCGAACGAGCCCAATCACAACGCCACAATAACGTTCGGATCCTGAATGTAACTCAAAGAAACCCGGAAGGCTCTTGTCATCCCATCCCTTCACAAAATTACAACAACGGACACCGAAACCACCGCTTTCGTAGCTACCTAAACGTAGAATTCACACCTTGCTGTCCTTAGTTTAATCTGTCAGTTATTTTGTAGCACGCTTCTAGCTAGCTAACTCATGTCGGACTTCTGCAGGGTCGTTAGCTAACAAGTATAAATCAGTCACCGGTTGTTTTGGCGTGGAGTGGTTGTTAGCCCTTAACGTTATTCGTTAGAGAGTTTGACACGTTGAAAGAGGTGGACAGTCTGTACATTTTTTTGAATCAACAATTCAAGTCACTGATTTTTTTTCGACGTCCAGCTGCATTCATTACCACTGGCAGCGCAAACGCATTTCATCAAACCTGCGAGTCAAACGTCATTACGTTAGCTGGCTAGCTACCTTTCAATGGAACATTTATGAATCTGTGCTCGGCTGTGTCAAGCCACCAGGGTCTTTTCGTTGCGTCGTGAACAGGAACTCTCAATTCCGCTTTCTCTTTTAGGCAGAGGAGGACAAGCCTTTTTCAAGAGGTCCTTATTGTAGGTTCACAATAATTATGGAGCAGCAGCACACGGGCTGTGTGAACCTTTGTAGTCTCACGAGCACTCTACCGGTGATTCCCTATCAAAAGCTGACTGACTTGCATTACCTGAGTAAAGGTGGGTTCGGAACCGTGTTCAAGGCACAGCATTGCGATTGGCGGACCACCGTTGCCATCAAGTGTCTGAAATTGGATTCCCCTGTTGGCGAAAGGTATGTTTGTTCAAATCATTTTACTAGATTAAGTATGACTATATGCCATTAGATCTAATCTGACTACAATCAATCATTGCCTTGTCAGATTTGATTAATGTATCGACTAGATAGATCATGACTCAAAGTTCCATTACATTACACATAAGAGTCATTAGACGAAGACGTCTTCTGTACAGGGGAGTTTTGTTAAGAGCCCCGACACTAAATCTGATAATTAACATGCGTTGCTTGCGGTACGGGTTTGGAAGCGTAAGGACATGTATCTTTTATATCAGCTAAAAATAATTTTCAAGAAACAAAAGGTTAAATTGATACACACCTTTTTATAGGGTTGCCACACAGCCACATTTCCATGTTACAGCATTTATTTACGGAAGACCTGTGCTAATTAGTGCTCTGCGTCTCCGAACACTTTGTGTGTAAACGGAAGACAGACGCCACAAACGTATTGTCATTGAAAAATACTGTCAGCTGCAACTGTGTTAAAACAGTGTACAGTAAGTGTGTGTTTAGCATTTGTGAAATTATTTTGATATGATATGAAAGTAGAGGGATTTATGTTTCTAGAACCGTACCCTCAATTGAGAATCGATTCACATTTAGTTGGAGTATTTGGCTGTTTTGCCTTCCAGAGCCAATTCGCCCTTTTAAATAGAAAATGTAAGAGGTCCTTGGACTAAGAAGTAAAGTTAGGCACTCCTATAGTCCAATATTGGGCTAAAGGAGAAGTAGATATTACAAGCCTCTTGGCTATGTGCCGATTTGGATGGAAAACAGTGAAATTAATGTATTTTTCTATCACTCAGAAATGTTTCTTATTTTCTCAATACGCACAAAGATTCAATATGAATATCAATCCCTGTGTCATTTGAATGACTAATGTCAAAATGTAATCTAATCATGACTGTGTTTACAGGGAGAGGAATTGCCTGCTGAAGGAGGCGGAGGTGCTTCACAAGGCCAGGTTCAACTACATCATCCAGATCTTCGGCGTGTGCAACGAGCCCGAGTTCTTCTGTATCGTCACTGAGTACATGAGCAATGGCTCTCTGGATCAGCTGCTTCACGAGGTACACACCGTTAGTATGAACAGTGTACATGTTCAGACAAGGGAGTCGGGACTGAGGCACAATAATCTTGCCATACCAGTCTAGGGTGTTTCATTTTCTTCTCCCACACAACTGTTTCAAAGCAGAGTATAGGCGTAGTCTGCGTTGCAAACTCATTTTGAATGAAGAAGCAGTCATTCAGGCATTGGTATCAGATTGCTATGACTGAAAATGCAAGCGCTGCAATGTTGGCACAATACTTTGCAGTGGCGTTTCCTCTCATTCCCCCTGTGAGCATGGTTGAGAATACATTTGGTAAAAGGTAGATGTTTGAGTTTCCTTTTCCTGTGGACACATTAAATAGCACTAGGCATCGTTTCTTTCTCTCATGCTCCAGTTGACAAGACACATACCACATTATCTAAAGCCTTGTCTGAGTGAGCAAAGACGTGACAAGCCAGGCGTATTAGCGGATGATGAAACCAACGAAGCAGGGTTGAAAATTAAATGTAGGCTATAGGTTTCGGGCCACAACACTTCTGGGAAATCACCACAATACATTCCATTTCACTTTCTCACTCCCTACTTCCCCCCCCCCACACACACATTCTATTTTCCTCTCTCTGCAACTCTTCCCAAGGTCCTTAGTGTACAAGATAAAGTAGTGTACTATGTTTCTGTCCACATTTTGTTACGATACAGCCTTATTCTACAATGGATTAAAAAATATAAAATAATCCTCATCAATCTACACACAATACCCCATAATGACAAAGCGAAAACAGGTTTAGACATTTTTGCTAATTTATAAAAAAAAAAAAAAACATAGCTTATTCAGATATTCAGATCCTTTGCTATGAGACTCGAAATTGAGCTCAGGTGCATCCTTTTTCGTTGATCATCCTTGAGATGTTTCTACAACTTGATTGGAGTCCACCTGTGGTCGAAGGAATTGTCCCTAGAGCTCCAAGACAGGATTGTGTCAAGGCATAGATCTGGGGTAGGGTACCAAAAAATGTCTGCAGCATTGAAAGTCCCTAATAACACAGTGGCCTCCATCATTCTTAAATGGAAGAAGTTTGGAACCACCAAGACTCTTCCTGGAGCTGGACGCCCGGCCAAACTGAGTAATCGGGGGAGAAGGGCCTTCGTCAGGGAGGTGACCAAGAACCCGATGGTCAAGCTGACAGAGCTCCAGAGTTCCTCTGAGGAGACGGGAGAACCTTCCAGAAGGACAACCATCTCTGCAGCACTCCACCAATCAGGCCTTTATAGTAGAGTGGCCAGACGGAAGCCACTCATCAGTAAAAGGCACATGACAGCCTGCTTGGAGTTTGCCAAAAGGCACCTAAAGGACTCTGATTCTCTGGTCTGATGAAACCAAGATTGAACTCTTTGGCCTGAATGCCAAGCGTCACGTCTGGAGGAAACCTGGCACAATCCCTACGGTGAAAAATGGTGGTGGCAGCATCATGCTGTGGGTATGTTTTTCAGCGGCAGGGACTGGGAGATTAGTCAGGATCGAGGGAAAGATGAACGGAGCAAAGTACAGAGAGATCCTTGATGAAAACCTGCTCCAGAACACTCAGGACCTCAGACTGGGGCAAAGGTTCACCTTCCAACAGGACAACAACCCTTGTGAGATTTGTTTATGACAGTTTGCGGTGGAACACGTGAAAATTGCATGTACTTTCAGAATTGTTTGGCGAGTTACTCATAGGTGGGCTGCAAGTAACTGGTAGCTCGCTATCGGCCCGCTGGAGACCCCTGGTGGTCACAATGTGTTTCCTTTCTCTCCTCCCACACTCTGTAGAAGACCCTGTACCCCCTGCTGGCCTGGTCGTTGAGGCTGCGTGTCCTGTATGAGATAGCTCTAGGGGTTAACTTCCTACACAACATGACCCCACCCCTCCTGCACCACGACCTCAAGACACAGAACATTCTGCTCGACGGAGAGTTTCATGTCAAGGTGTGTGTCAACCTCCATCTTACTTAGCAGTTTTGTTATTATATAGTCCCCTGAATCACTGTTAGTCTACACCTGTTGTTTACAAAGCATGTGGCAAATAACATTTGATTTTTGTTTTGCTAAGTTAAGGGCAATTTGTCTTACATTTAATATGACAGTATAGTATTCATGGTTCCAATTAAACTGTTTGGTCCCACTGAAAAAGGGAGCAGGGGAGGATCTAGAATATGAATCAGCTCTCCATCATCCAGGGCAACCCTCCCGCATGAACCAATTTAATCTTAACCTGCCCCAATTAAGCTTCAAGCATTAATTTTTGAATTTCCATGAGAAATAGCCTAGGCCTCCATATTTGAATGAATTTGCTGAGTCTCTGACGATCAATGTCTCCTTGGAGGTCCAGGGTTGTGTTCTGTAGGGAGAAAGTGTTTGAAAACTGAGCGAAACGGGGAGGTACTACCTGTACAAGAACAGATTTTAACTTTTCATTGCAAAACCCAGCTCTCTTAACAGGTTGTTGTCCTTGTTGTATCCAGATAGCAGATTTTGGCCTGTCTAAGTGGCGTCAGCTGTCCATCAGTAAAGGCTCAGGATCCAAGCCACCTGAGATGGGGGGCACCGTCATCTACATGCCCCCCGAGGCGTACGAACCCTCCAAGAGCCGCAGGGCAGACTCCAAACATGACATGTACAGGTGAGCCAACCAGAACCAGGGTTTGAGTTATAGGACATAGCCAGCTGGCCAGATCTGTTTGTGCTTTAGCCGGCTCCTCTGCTATATTCATGACAGTGAACAACCAAGCACCTAAAGCCCGAAGGGGGGAGGGGTGGGGGATGTCTCATGTTCTGACAAACACCACTGCAGCTCGGCCACTTTCCACCACAGATGCGGAAGGCCGACATAGGCGGATGCGGCGGATTGAGACGCACCCTATGCAAAAAAACATATCTCTATCTTAAACTGGCAGATTTTGATGGGGATCTTTTTATTATGTTACTTAGATTGATCAATAGACTCTTAAGGATTAAAGGGAAGATTGCAGCATTAGGTTGCTGTTAAACATTCTGATTTATTTCATCCTTCCAACTAAAAGTCCCAATACGACATATCACTTTACATTTATAGTTTTTATATTTCATCCAAATTTGACGGAAGTCATTTCGGAAAAGTAGTGTAAAGAGCAGGAGTGAAGCCACATAAGGTGAAGACCCACATCATACCAAGTCCTCCTATTGTAAAAATATATATATATTCTGACACTGAATAAAGGCAACTTATCATCTGACCATATCATGCGATTTCTTTATTCTGTATCAGCAAAAAATTGTTGCTCACAATACAGCTCGCAGGCTTTTAGCATAGACCCTTTTACACCCCTGGCTTACCCCTTCTAGCTAACCACTAGCAGCCTTGAAACACATCACTTATCAGCATTTCTCATACTGTTACACAAAATCAAGATAAACAGTACATCACTGGGGCCGAGCTCCCTGCCTTCCAGGACCTCTATACCAGGCGGTGTCAGAGGAAGGCCCTAAAAATGGTCAGACTCCAGCCACCCAAGTCATAGACTGTTCTCTCTGATACCGCACGGCAAGCGGTATCGAGAGCGACAAGTCTAGGACCAAATGGTTCCTGAATAGCTTGTGCCCCCAAGCCATAATATTGCTGAATAGTTCATCAAATGGCTACCAGGACTCTATGCACACTCACTGGACTCTACCCACACATACTGAACTGACACTCCAACATACAAACACACATGCATATTTCTGTGGGGATCCACCTCATCAAATACACAACTAGTTTCTACAACATTCCTAGCATATATTTTTCAAAAGGAGTAGCAGAAGTGTCAGCCAGTGAGAGATTTTTCACATAACTTTAAAGGGGGCTGAACTTCCTGATTTTAGCCTCGGTTTCAATTATCCTCGTTACGAAATGTGACTGAGAACGAGATTTGGTTTTGGAGTCGTGCTTTGATGTGGGTGTCTCGTGTGGGTGTGTGTTGGAACGTGGGAAGCGTTTGTACTTTCACTCTGCCAAAACGGTACACAGTTAGTCCATCACCCTTTTAGATCACTTCAAACAGTCCAACCAGGTCTTGTGTCTGGAAGTAGCCTAAACTAGCTAGCAAGCTAGCCAACAACTTTCGCCAATTACCTTCAGCCGGCCGGTGTGCAACCGTGGCAAAGTTGGTTTACCTTTGGATAGCCTATCTGTGGGGCTAATTTGGGACGTCAATAAATTACACAATGTGAACGGAACAATATTTTTATGTTGCACACCTTTTAGTTGTCTCATTAAATGCTTTCAATATTTGTATATGAATTTCTACAATTTATAGTTGGTTTGAGGTTAAGTAATTGAAATTTGGAGCTATTGACATTAAAAAAATATTGTCCCATGTACATTGTGTAATTTACTGATGGTCCCTAACTAACCCCATAGGGATATCAAATGTCAAATAAAATGTACCATGGGCATTATGATCGGGTTGCATGCAGCTGCACTCCGAATTGATGATTACTTGGGTGCTGTGGGCAGGATTGAAATAAACCCAAGGAAAACTGTTAAGGTACCCTTAATTCCGTGACATAACATTATTTCCTAATTATCTCGCAAATATCCGCTTTGGACGAGACTGACTTTATGACCAAAATTATCCTATTTACACTTTGTAGTCAATTTTTTTATTTAACCAGGTAAGCCAGTTGAGAACAAGTTCTCATTTACAACTGCGACCTGGCCAAGATAAAGCAAAGCAGTATCGATGCCACAGGCCGTTTTCAAAAGGAGAAGTTAGTTATCACGTTCAGTTGCTATTTAATAGAAGATTCTGTATTTCAAGGCAAGTGTAGTATTTAGCCTACGGTAAATCAGTCCACATTCCTCCCGGAGCAAACAGCGAGGAACTTTATGTTGTGTTAATTTCATTGATCTCAGCAAGTGTCTCTAGGGAGCTTGCACTTTCTAGATTAACACCCCCTTAAAGGAACCCCTCGTTTCAGTGAAGATGTCACAAAAGGAAATGCTGAAAAGAGATATGAAACTAGCTCTTCAAGTTCCCCTAACCTGACTGACTGACAGTCACTGGGGCCTCTGGGCAGGTGACTTGAACAGCTGTCATCATGACTGAGTCATTCCGTCACTGGGGAAGTGTGTTGGCCTTTTGTGTAAGACTGAGGAAATGAGATTCATGACTGATCTTAGTATTATTAGACCTCCCTTTAAGGGGAATGCTCATCTGACATAAATGTTTTTTTTCTCCACAGAGGCTGCTATTCTAACTGTGGGCCAAATAATACTTTTTCTTTATGTTCCCATTTTAGTTACGCTATCATTATGTGGGAGGTGCTGGCCAGGAGGATACCATTTGAAGGTAATTTAAGGTGTAGATGTTTTTAGTTTTTTTACTGTTGGAATGCATTGCTTTTACAATGTGTTTTATGGATGTTAATAACCTCACTTTTATGGGATCATATAACTTAATTCAAAATAAATGTCAGCTATACGTACACATTAGATTAGTCAGTGACATATACCAAATTCATGAGCTAACATTTATGGTCCTCTGCATGCTTGAAAATAGGAAAACACAAAGGCCAAATATAGTTGGAGGCATCAGTGGGATTTCCAGCCGGAAGTGATATTACATTAAATCTTCATTCAGAAGTAAAAAACTGAGTGAGCATTTGTTTTTCTGTACAGAGGCGACCAACCCCATGCAGATCATGTTCAGCGTGCTGCGGGGAGCGCGTCCGGACACAGGCCTGGACTGTCTGCCAGGGGACATCCCCAGCAGGGAGACACTCATCAACCTCATGACTTTCGGCTGGACCGCCAACCCCGACGAACGGCACTCCTTCCTCCGTAAGAGACATGACCTCTAACCTTTGACCTCAACTCGTTACCGTCACGTAGGCTGAAGTTGCCCCTAGACACAGATCTCACATCAGTTTGGCGCGTTCCTGCCCCAAATGGTTAAGGTTTGGATTGGGAAAAATATGCTGATCCTGGATCTGTGCCTAAGGGGGACTTCTACCCAGAGCCCAACAAAATACCCTTTCTTCTCAGTAAGAGATCACCCCTAACCTTTCATCTGACCTCACAGTAACCTTTACTGACTCAGACGGATGCCACTCCTCTAACCTTACCTTGTTACTTGGCGCAGAAACTTCCCTTAAGATCAACATGCCTAACTCAATGTTTTGTACAATTATTCCATTGATATCAATGTATTATCTATGTAGGTGTTGTAAGTATACATTTGTCCCTAAAAGCTATAGAGCCATAACCGTCTCCACCTGTCCTGTGCAGAGTGTGTGATGGAGCTGGAGCCAATGCTGAGGAGGTTTGATGAAATCGACATCCTGGAGGCCGTGCTGGAGGTCAAGAAGTCAAAGGTCAGTCAGTAACGAGACTGTCCAGTACACACGTCAACAGGAAAGAGTTTGGCAGGAAACATACAGTCCCAATTCATTCACTATGACTCAAGTGACCTTGTCCCCAGGCTATCACATGACCTCACTGTGTGTATTGCTAAATGTTTTAGTTCCGTTTGTGATAGCCCCAAATTTGATGGCTTCAGACTTGACCAGGGTTTGGAGCATCGTGGCTCATTGATATGTCTTGAGATGGATGACTCAACAAATTACGAACAGAGAGACAAACGGATTACTTCACATTTTTGTAGAAATAATCCACCATCCCCTACTTTCACTTCATTATTTAACATAAAAGGTGGAAAGAAATGCACACAATGATATGCATCGGTTTATAGCAGCATATCATTCTCTCTCTCTCTCTCCCAATTTGATGGCTTCAGACTTGACCAGGGTTTGGAGCATCGTGGCTCATTGATATGTCTTGAGATGGATGACTCACCAAATTACGAACAGAGAGACAAACGGATTACTTCACATTTTTGTAGAAATAATCCACCAACCCCTACTTTCACTTCATTATTCAACATAAGAGGTGGAAAGAAATGCACACAATGATATGCATCGGTTTATAGCAGCATATCATTCTCTCTCTCTCTCTCTCCCCTCCCTCCCTCTCTCTCTCTCCCCTCCCTCCCTCTCTCTCTCTCCCCTCCCTCCCTCTCTCTCTCTCCCCTCCCTCCCTCTCTCTCTCTCCCCTCTCTCTCTCTCTCCCCTCCCTCTCTCTCTCTCTCCCCTCCCTCCCTCTCTCTCTCTCCCCTCCCTCCCTCTCTCTCCCCCCCCCCCCCCTCTCTCTTTCTCTAGCTGATGAGGAGGGCAGGCTGTTACTCTGCCACACCCATGGTGTGTGAGAAAGGGAGGGAGAAGGAGAAGTCTCTGAACATTCTGAAGAACAACCCCAGTCCCTGGCCGCCAGTGAGTATAATGACCGGCTGTCCCCGGCAAAACATTTTTTGGGTCGACAGAGAGTCGTCTGTTCTTTTGACCAATCGATAGGTCGAAATTGTAAAACGTGTATTTTTCATTATATTAACACACCCTATGTGTTTTAATCAAATAGACTACATGCACTGAGCTTGTCAGATGCTTTAAGCGCACTGTTTGATTAAATAATTAAGACACACCAATGTGGCAGTTCATGTTCTTCAATCGCATTCATCGATCTACTCCGCCTGTCTGCAACGAACTTGAAAGTGGAACGTTGTATCAACTGTCAGGCCCAAAGCTTTCCCTAGCGAACTAGCAACATTGTATCAACTATTCTGAGCCCTCAGTTTCCCATGCCAGTGAGCTCCGGACAGACACAGCTGTATTTGCACAAAGTAATCAGGTTTCCACTGGATCAGAGCATTACATTTTTCCCACTAGCACCGAGGCTCGGTGGTTTTCGAAAGGGATAGAGCTGGAAAGATTTCACAAATACATTTGAGGAGCTATTGTCATTCTCAATGGATGTAAAAACAGACTTTGTTTACTTGCTGTTTTTAAGGTGAAGAAATAATTACTTTGCAAAGCTCCACAGCTCATTAGTGGTGGTGAGTTAATACTATCAGACATCCCCAAATGGGCACATTTAGACATTTGCGCGTCGGCCAGGTAGCCTATAGGCCTACTTATATTTGTAATCAGGTCCTTACTCAACATTGACAGGAGCGCTCCAAACAAAAGACAATGAATGAATTGACAACTTGTAAATGGAATGAAATAAACCAAGCCTTGTGTAGCAGGTTGTGAGCTCTGCAAAACAACGTGTCCACTCTGTAACGACTGTAATAATCATATATTGAATGTGTTAACAGAAATTACCTTAACCAAACAAATATTGTAGATTTAGAATTTATGGGGATTAATGGTAAATGTACTACTGGTGATATACTGTATGTAATGGGGAATTGATAGACACTAACAAAGGGCAAACTATTTACACGATTAAGTTATGAAACAATGAATGCAAACGAATTGGCGGGAGAGAGCGCATTCTGGAGAGAGACACGCCTTGTGCATTTTAGCCCCACACTCCTTTTTTTCTTGACGCAACATTTTAAATTATACCCAAGACACATTATCTTCACACATACTGTAGGCCTAAGGAATACTCTCATGAACTGTGGCAGGACCAAAGCAGAAGCCATTTATGGAAAACCAATGCAATTTCACTAATTTATCAAATTGCTTGGTGTGCCAAGGCAAATACCCTCATGGCACGCGTGCCTTACGTTGCCATGGCCTGTCCACGCGTGCCTTACGTTGCCATGGCCTGTCCACGCGTGCCTTACGTTGCCATGGCCTGTCCACGCGTGCCTTACGTTGCCATGGCCTGTCCACGCGTGCCTTACGTTGCCATGGCCTGTCCACGCGTGCCTTACGTTGCCATGGCCTGTCCACGCGTGCCTTACGTTGCCATGGCCTGTCCACGCGTGCCTTACGTTGCCATGGCCTGTCCACGCGTGCCTTACGTTGCCATGGCCTGTCCACGCGTGCCTTACGTTGCCATGGCCTGTCCACGCGTGCCTTACGTTGCCATGGCCTGTCCACGCGTGCCTTACGTTGCCGTGGCCTGTCCACGCGTGCCTTACGTTGCCATGGCCTGTCCACGCGTGCCTTACGTTGCCATGGCCTGTCCACGCGTGCCTTACGTTGCCATGGCCTGTCCACGCGTGATGGCCTGTGCCATCCCCGCAGCCTCCACAATGGATTAGTCCAGGCACCAATCAGACAGGTGTCTTATGTGTCATGAAAAAATATATATATTTGTGACCACTTAACAAAAAAAAATATGTTAACCAACAGCCTGAATACTTTCTGAAGGCACTGTATATATCTGTTTTTTTAGAGCCAGTTTACTCTTATGCGTAGCTGTGCGTGTGCATGTTTTTACCATGCTGTGTCACTGCCATAGGGAAGCTCCACCTCTGGCTCTGGGTCTTGCTCCTCCCAGGACACGGACTTCTCCCAACCAAGCTCCCTCACTAGCACCAATGCTCCGCCTTCTAAAGGTAAATCCGCCCACTTTCCTGGACTGTGATTGACAGCTGTGATTGACAGTTAACTTTTTGCCCTGAAGGGAAATAGTGATTTTCCTGAGTATTAGTCTGTTTCTGCATTGTATACGAGTTGATACCCAGTTCTCTTTGTCTTCTCCCACATCTCTTTCCTTTAGTTAATGAGGAGGAACTTCCTCCCTGTAGAAAAGCCTCCTCTGATTGACACACACCTCTCCTTGTCTCCCCCCAACCCCTCCTCTTCCTCATGCCTCCTAGAAGTGTCCCCCTCGTTGTTCATGCCCCACACCCTGGAGCCTCCGCAGCCCCTCAGAGAGCAGAGCCTGGGGGACAACAACCTCAACTACCCCCAGAGCGCCCGGCCCCTGGACGAGCTCAACATTCCCCTCAAACCGGGCCTGCCTGAAACGGAGTGTGTGACTCACCTGGACAACCTCACCCTGAAGCCACATCCATTACAACCCCAGCCAGGTAACGGAGGTAGAAGTTCAAAATTAAATCACATGACACAACTAACATTACACTCTCCTAGTCTCACTACCTACAGTTGAAGTAGGAAGTTTACATACACTTAGGTTGGAGTCATTAAAACTCATTTTTCAACCACTTCACACATTTCTTGTTAACAAACTATAGTTTTGGCAAGTCTGTTAGGACATCTACTTTGTACATGACACAAGTAATTTTTCCAACAATTGTTTACAGACAGATTATTTAACCTATAATTCACTTTATCACAATTCCAGTGGGTCAGAAGTTTACATACACTAAGTTGACAGTGCCTTTAAACAGCTTGGAAAATTCCAAAAAATTATGTCATGGCTTTAGAAACTTCTGATAGACTAATTGACATCATTTGAGTCAATTGGAGGTGTACCTGTGGATGTATTTCAAGGCCTACCTTCAAACTCAGTGCCTCTTTGCTTGACATCATGGGGAAATCAAAAGAAATCAGCCAAGACCTCAGAAAAATAATTGTAGACCTCCACAAGTCTGGTTCATCCTTGGGAGCAATTTCCAAACGCCTGAAGGTACCACGTTCATCTGTACAAACAATAGTACGCAAGTATAAACACCATGGGACCACGCAGCCGTCATACCGCTCAGGAAGGAGACGCGTTCTGTCTCCTAGAGATTAACGTACTTTGGTGTGCGAAAAGTGCAAATCAATCCCAGAACAACAGCAAAGGACCTTGTGAAGATGCTGGAGGAAACAGGTACAAAAGTATCTATATTCACAGTAAAACAAGTCCTGTATCGACATCACCTGAAAGGCCGCTCAGCAAGAAAGAAGCCACTGCTCCAAAACCGCCATAAAAAAGACAGACTACGGTTTGCAAATGCACATGGGGACAAAGATCGTACTTTTTGGAGAAATGTCCTCTGGTCTGATGAAACAAAAATATAACTATTTGGCCATAATGACCATCTTTATGTTTGGAGGAAAAAGGGGATTGCTTGCAAGCCGAAGAACACCATCCCAACCGTGAAGCACGGGGGTGGCAGTATCATGCTGTGGAGGTGCTTTGCTGCAGGAGGGACTGGTGCACTTTACGAAATGGATGGCATCATGAGGAAGGAAAATTATGTGGATATATTGAAGCAACATCTCAAGACATCAGTCAGGAAGTTAAAGCTTGGTCGCAAATGGGTCTTCCAAATGGACAATAACCCCAAGCATACTTCCAAAGTTGTGGCAAAATGGCTTAAGGACAACAAAGTCAAGGTATTGGAGTGGCCATCACAAAGCCCTGACCTCAATCCTATAGAAAATGTGTGGGCAGAACTGAAAAAGCGTGTGCGAGCAAGGAGGCCTACAAACCTGACTCGGTTAAACCAGCTCTGTCAGGAGGAATGGGCCAAAATTCACCCAACTTATAGTGGGAAGCTTGTGGAAGGCTACCCGAAACATTTGACCCAAGTTAAACAATTTAAAGGCAATGCTACCAAATACTAATTGAGTGTATGTAAACTTCTGACCCACTGGGAATGTGATGAAAGAAATAAAAGCTGAAATAAATAATTCTCTCTACTATTATTCTGACATTTCACATTCTTAAAATAAAGTGGTGATCCTAACTGACCTAAGAGAGGAATTGTTACTAGGATTAAATGTCAGGAATTGTGAAAAACTGAGTTTATAATGAGGGGAAAAGTATTTGATCCCCTGCTGATTTTGTACGTTTGCCCACTGACAAAGAAATGATCAGTCTTTAATTTTAATGGTTGGAGACAGAATAACAACCAAAAAATCAAGAAAAACGCATGTCAAAAATGTTATAAATTGATTTGCATTTTCATCAGAAAACATTCTGGCTCCCAGGTGTCTTTTATACAGGTAACGAGCTGAGATTAGGAGCACACTCTTAAAGGGAGTGCTCCTAATCTCAGTTTGTTACCTGTATAAAAGACACCTGTCCACAGAAGCAATCAATCAATCAAATTCCAAATTCTCCCCCATGGCCAAGACCAAAGAGCTCTCCAAGGATGTCAGGGACAAGATTGTAGACCTACACAAGGCTGGAATGGGTTACAAGACCATCGCCAAGCAGCTTGGTGAGAAGGTGACAACAGTTGGTGCGATTATTCGCAAATGGAAAAAACACAAAAGAACTGTCAATCTCCCTCGGACTGGGGCTCCATGCAAGATCTCACCTCATGGAGTTGCAATGATCATGAGAACGGTGAGGAATCAGCCCAGAACTACATGGGAGGATCTTGTCAATGATCTCAAGGCAGCTGGGACCATAGTCACCAAGAAAACAATTGGTAACACACTATGCCGTGAAGGACTGAAATCCTACAGCGCCCGCAAGGTCCCTCTGCTCAAGAAAGCACATACAGGCCTGTCTGAAGTTTGCCAATGAACATCTGAATGATTCAGAGGAAAACTGGGTGAAAGTCTCTCCCGAGTGGCGCAGTGGTCTAAGGCACTGCATCGCAGTGCTAGCTGTGCCGCTAGAGATCCTGGTTAGAATCCAGGCTCTGTCGTAGCCGGCGGCGACCGGGAGACCCATGGGGCGGCGCACAATTGTCCCAGCGTCGTCCAGGGTAGGAGAGTGAGGGATGTAGCTCAGTTGGTGGAGCATGGCGTTTTGCAACGCCAGGGTTGTGTGTTTGTTTTCCCACGGGGGTTTTGACATTTTTTTTTAAATAAAAAAATAATGTAAGTCGCTCTGGATAAGAGCGTCTGCTAAATGACAAAAAATAAACAAACAAAAGTGTTGTGGTCAGATGAGACCAAATTCGAGCTCTTTGGCATCAACTCAACTCGCCATGTTTGGAGGAGGAGGAATGCTGCCTATGACCCCAAGAACACCATCCCCATTGTCAAACATGGAGGTAGAAACATTATGCTTTGGGGGTGTTTTTCTGCTAAGGAGACAGGTCAACTTCACCGCATCAAAGGGACGATGGACTGGGCCATGTACCGTCAAATCTTGGGTGAGAACCTCCTTCCCTCAGCCAGGACAATGAACCAAAACACACAGCCAAGGCAACAAAGGAGTGGCTCAAGAAGAAGCACATTAAGGACCTCGAGTGGCCTATCCAGTCTCCAGACCTTAATCCCATAGAAAATCTGTGGAGGGAGCTGAAGGTTCGAGTTGCCAAACGTCAGCCTCGAAACCTTAATGACCTGGAGAAGATCTGCAAAATAGGAGTGGAACAAAATCCCTCCTGAGATGTGTGCAAACCTGGTGGCCAACTACAAGAAACGTCTGACCTCTGTGATTGCCACCAAGTACTAAGTCACGTTTTGCAGAGGGGTCAAATACTTATTTCCCTCATTAAAATGCAAATCAGTTCATAACATTTTTGACATTTTTGACAATTTTTTTTGTTATTCTGTCTCTCACTGTTCAAATAACCCTACCATTAAAATTATAGACTGATCATGTCTTTGTTAGTGGGCAAATGTACAAAATCAGCAGGGGATCAAATACTTTTTTCCCTCACTGTAAATACATACATACAGTACCAGTCAAAAGTTTGGACACACCTACTCATTCCAGGGTTTTTCTTTATTTTGGCTATTTTCTACATTGTAGAATAATAGTGAAGACATCAAAATGAAATAACACATATGGAATCATGTAGTAACCAAAAAAGTGTTAAAACAAATCAAAATATATTGTATAATTGAGATTCTTCAATGTAGCCACCCTTTGCCTTGATGACAGCTTTGCACACTCTTGGCATTCTCTCAACCAGCTTCATGAGGTAGTCACCTGGAATGCATTTCAATTAACAGGTGTGCCTTCTTAAAAGTTAATTTGTGGAATTTCTTTCCTTCTTATTGCATTTGAGCCAATCAGTTGTGTTGTGACAAGGTAGGGTTGGTATACAGAAGATAGCTATATTTGGTAAAAGACCAAGTCCATATTATGGCAAGAACAGCTCAAGTAAGCAAAGAGAAACGACAGTCCATCATTACTTTAAGACACGAAGGTCAGTCAATACGGAAGAACTTTGAAAGTTTCTTCAAGTGCAGTCGCAAAAACCATAAAGCGCTATGATGAAACTGGCTCTCATGAGGACCGCCACAGGAAAGGAAGACCCAGAGTTACCTCTGCTGCAGAGGATATGTTCATTAGAGCTGGTGACACAGTCTGTGATTTATTTTGAATTCAAGGCACACTTAACCAGCATGGCTACCACAGCATTCTGCAGCGATACGCCACCCCATCTGGTTTGGGCTTAGTGGGACTATCATTTGTTTTTCAACAGGACAATGACCCAACATACCTCCAGACTGTGTAAGGGCTATTTTACCAAAAAGCAGAGTGATGGAGTGGTGCATCAGATGACCTGGCCTCCACGAACCCCCGACCTCAACCAAAATAAGATGGTTTGGGATGAGTCGGACGGCAGAGTGAAGGAAAAGCAGCCAACAAGTGCTCAGCATATGTGGGAACTCCTTCAAGACTGTTGGAAAAGCATTCCAGGTGAAGCTGGTTGAGAGAATGCCAAGAGTGTGCAAAGCGGTCATCAAGGCAAATGGTGGCTATTTGAAGAATCTCAAATGTAAAATATATTTTGATATTTTTTGGTTACTACATGATTCCATGTGTGTTATTTCATAGTTTTGAAGTGTTCTATTATTCTACAATGTAGACAATAGTAAAAGAAAAACCCTTGAATGAGTAGTTGTTCTAAAACTTTTGACCAGTAGCATGCATACACACACACACACACACACTGAACTAATATATGAACGCAACATGTAAAATGTTGGTCCCATGTTTTATGAGATGAAATAAAAGATCACAAATGTTCCATATGCAAAAAAAGCTTATTTAGCTCAAATTGTGTGCACAAATTTGTTTACATCCCTGTTATTGAGCATTTCCCCTTTGCCAAGATAATCCATCCACCTGACAGGTGTGGCATATCAAGAAGCTGATTAAACTGCCTGATCATTACACAGGCTCACCTTGTGCAGTTTTGTCACACAATACAATGCAATGCCAAAGATGTCTCAAGTTTTGAGGGAGCGTGCAATTGGCATACTGACTGCAGGAATATCCACCAGAGCTGTTGCCAGAGAATGAAATGTTCATTTCTCTACCATAAGCCACCTCAATGTCATTTTAGAGAATTTGGCAATATGTCCTACCGACCTCACAACCGCAGACCATGTGTAACCACCCCAGCCCAGGACCTCCACATCCGGCTTCTTCACCTGCGGGATCGTCTAAGACTAGCCACCCGGACAGCTGATGAAACTTTGGGTTTGTACAACAGAATAATTTCTGCACAAACTGTCAGGAACCGTTTCAGGGAAGCTTATCTGCATGCTCGTTGTCCTCACCAGGGTCTTGACCTGATTGCAGTTCGGCGTTGTTGTAACCGATTTCAGTGGGCAAATGCTTACCTTCGATGGCCACTGGCACGCTGGAGAAGTGTGCTCTTTACGGCTGAATCCCGGTTTCAACTGTACCGGCCAGATGGCAGACAGTGTACAGTGTTCCAGTTCCCGCCAATGTCCAGCAACTTCGCACAGCCATTGAAGAGGAGTGGGACAACATTCCACAGGCCACAATCAACAGCCTGATCAACTCAATGTGAAGGAGCTGTCGTGCTGCATGAGGCAAATGGTGGTCACACCAGATACTGACTGGTTTTCTGATCCACGCCCCTACCTTTTCTTGTGATGTATATGTGACTGTCGTGGAGAATTATCCCTATACTTATTAAAAATCAAAGTTCTTCCAGAGTTTGGTAGAATCAAGATAGACTTTATTACATAACGCAAACAAAAGCTGAACTGGGCTGCAGAGCAACTGAACTACCAACACTTGGCCCTCTGTTTATATACAGTTCTATTCCTACACATTTTACATACTTTTTAGCCTAATCCCTCCCTGTTTAGTTCTTCCACCATTGTCCCCAAATCAACATATTTTGACCGCTCCGCCCAATCTCTTAATTTGACTTCTCCTCCTCCAATGTATTCAGACTTGGAAAAAATAGTGGCAGGACCAAGCTTTCTCATACAAAAAAAACATATCTTATCAGTCAGGAGAAGCCTTGAGATTAGGGAGTGCACACTCATGCAGCCTGTCCCAGTTCACCAGCTTCAGAGATAGGCCCCCTCTGCACAGTCTCCAGCCACAAATACATTTGCACATAAAACATCCCATCAAACCAATATCACATTATAAAACATATCAATCAATGCTTAAAGATGATTTAAACATGGCAGGTCCATAACCCATTCTCAACCATATACATTTTAAAAGACATTCCTAACAGCCATCCTCCCTGGACCTTGAGCAAGAAACCTATGGTTTCTTCTTGTGACTGTGTATGTGGCTATGTGTGTCAGGTCATAGCGCACAAACAAGTGATAACGTTACTTCCGTTGCTACTCCTATCTCTACACAGCTGCACCCTTGGAAGATAGTAAAAGACAGGATGAACTGAAAAACCTGTGGTCATTCTGAGGCTCTTTTGTTTTAACCGTGTGACCGGATTACTCTGAAGCAACAAGAAACAATACAGGTCTATACAGGTCTATCTGTTCCTGAAGTTTATCTCTATCCCATGTCCTTGACTACACGCCCAGACCAGCTGCAAAGAGCTATAGGGAACCATCCTTTCTCAGAAGCACAGCATTTGCACTAAAGAAATGTCTCTACTATTGTTAAGCATATTATAATATATGTAATGGAAAAATACCTATAGAGCCATTTCATCATGGCTCTGTTTTAACCCTTTAATTGGTTGTTAATCCATAAGCATATAGGGCATATAGGCGTTTCATTCTACAACATGCATAATCCATATAATTGGTTTGTTATGTTGTCTAAGTAGTTAACTAAAAATCTCCAATATGACCAACAGATGCATATCTGTATTCCCAGTCATGTGAAAGCCATAGATTAGGGCCTAATGAATTTATTTCAATTGACTGATTTCCTTATATGAACTGTAACTCAGTCAAATCTTTGAAATTGTTGCATTGTATATATTTATTTATTTTGAGTGTACAAAACATAAGGAACACAAGAGACTGGCCAGGTGAATCCAGGGAAAAGCTATGATCCTTATTGATGTCACCAGTTAAATCCACTTCAATCAGTGTAGATCAGGGGTGTCAAACTCATTTTAGCTCAGGGGCCACATGGAGGAAAATCTATTCCCAAGTGGGCCGGACCGGAAAAATCATGGTGTATGTGTATATATATATATATATATATAACTTAAAAACAACAACTTCAGATTGTTTTCTTTGTTCTAATACGATCAACATACAACATAAAGCTGGAGCCTGAGGACAGTGTGTCCAAAATAGTACAAGCACAACATCACTATTAATCATAAAACACGTCAAGTTTATTTGAAAATTCTAAAGAAAAAGAACACAAACACACAATGCCTCAGTGATTAACAGAACTGTTTCACAGATCACAGAACTATATCAGGGTGTCATTTCTCAGGCAGAAATGTAGATAAAAATAATGAAATCCTGTTCCCCAAACAAGTGCAAGAACCACAGAGTCAAGAATAGGTTAAATATACAAATAAAATAAAAACAATTAAAAACAATAGCACATCAACATAAAAACACAAACATAAAGCTGGAGCCTGAGGACAGTGTCCAAAAGCACAACATCACTATTAATCATAAAACACCTCAAGTTATTTGAAAGTTCTGAGGACAAAGAACACACAAACACACAATGCCTCAGTGATTAACAGAACTGTTTCACAGATCACAGAACTATATCAGGGTGTCATTTCTCAGGCAGAAATGTAGATAAAAATAATGAAATCCTGTTCCCCAAACAAGTGCAAGAACCACAGAGTCAAGAATAAGTTAAATATACAAATACAATAAAATAAATTAAAAACAATAGCACATCAACATAAAAACATATAAACATAAATCTGAAAGCGTTGCTCAAACTCCCGTAACAGTCCCGTTATTTTATCTTTGAACCGCTTCATGTCTGCCACATGTTGGGTCGCGCACACATTTTTCAGACAGGGGAAGTGAGCTGCATCACCACCGGCAAGTTGCGTCTCCCACAATGACAGCTTCAACTTGAAAGAATGTATGCTGTCATAATACTGCGTGACAACTTTGTTGCGCCCTTGCAGCTGTTTGTTCAAGTTATTCAGGTGCTCTGTAACATCCACCATAAATGCAAGGTCCTGCATCCATTCTGCGGAATGAAATTCTAACACTGGTTTGCCCTTTTCTTCCATGAACTGTTCAATTTCTTCTCGTAAATCAAAGAAACGCCTCAGCACAGCACCTCGGCTTAACCATCTTACCTCAGTGTGGTATGGCAGGCCATAGATGTGGTCTTTCTCTCTGAGAAGGCTGTCAAACTGACGGTGATTCAGGCTTCTGGATCGGATGAAATTAACAGTTTGGATGACCACCTTCATGACGTTATCCATCTTTAATGACTTGCAACACAAAGCCTCCTGGTGCAAAATACAGTGAAAAGTCAAAAAATCACGTCCTCCATTTGCAGATTGCACTTTCTCTCTGAACTTTGTCACAACGCCTGCTTTTTTCCCGATCATTGAGGGCGCACCATCTGTAGCCAGGCTGACAGCGCGGGACCAGTCCACTCCGACCCTGTCCAGCGCGCCGACGAGTGCGGTAAAAATATCAGCTGCTGTCGTATCTGTCATCGGCACCAACTCCACGAACTCCTCGGTGACGGTCAATGTGTCATCAACTCCGCGGATGAAAATGGCCAGTTGTGCAACATCTGTAATGTCCGTGCTTTCATCAATTGCAACCGAAAACGCAATAAATGACTTTACTTTTTGCTTCAACTGGCTGTCCAAATCCACTGAAAGATCGGAAATCCTGTCTGCAACTGTGTTTCTTGTCAGGCTGATATTTGCAAAAGCATCCGCTTTTCAGGGCACACAATCTCCGCTGCCTTCATCATGCATGTTTTTACAAATTCACCCTCACTAAATGGTTTTGAAGCCATGACCATTTTTCTTGGAACACTCTGCACTCTGCGTCCACTTTTCTCTTTTTTGACAGAGACATATTGGGGCAATGAGGGTGCCAAAGCACATAATGTTAAAAGTAGAAGCCGTAATAAATATCGCGGGCAAAACAAAGTACCTCATTGGCTGCACGTGCTTGACCTACTTGCTCTGCCCCGGTATAAACAGTTTGCTTGCTTAACACAATTGCTATTGCGACATCCAGTGGACACAATTGGAACAGCAGTTTATTTTATTGAAAAATTGCAGCGCATTTTTATACTTTACAAAATAATTATTAATTTTATTATATATATATATATTTTTTTTTTATCATCTCGCGGGCTGGATTAAACCCGTTTGCGGGCCGGATTAAACCCGTTTGCGGGCCTGATCCGGCCCGCGGGCCGGACGTTTGACACCCCTGGTGTAGATGAAGGGGAGGAGACATGTAAAATAAGGATTTTTAAGCCTTGAGACATGGATTGTGTATGTGTACCATTCGGAGGGTGAATGGGCAAGACAAAAGATTTAAGAGCCTTTGAACAGGGTATGGTAGTAGATGCCAGGCGCACCGGTTTGAGTGCGTCAAGAACTGCAACGCTGCTGGGTTTTTCACGCTCAACAGTTTCCCGTGTGTGTCAAGAATGGTCCACCACCCAAAGGACAAGCAGCCAACTTGACATAATTGTGGGAAGCATTTGAGTCAACATGGGCCAGCATCCCTGTGGAACTCTTTCAACAGTTTGTAGAGAATTTAGGCTGTTGTGAGGGCAAAAGGGGAGCACTAAATATTAGGAAGGTAATCCTAATGTTTTGTACACTGTGTGTGTGTGTGTGTGTGTGTGTGAACAGCAGTTGTCCAAGAACAGAGCCTTGAGGAACACTGAAAACGTTGTCCTATCTAAGGTATGTGTTGATGTTCCTCAAGGCTCTGTTCTCAGGCCACTACTGTTCCAATTATGTATATTACCTCTAATCTAATACTTACTTTGGCTTTACCCCCACCCTCTACAGACTTCAACCCACCTTCGGATCCCCCCGACCTCACGCTGGGCCCTGTGGCGCGCTGGATCGCAGCACGGCGCGAGGATATCGTTTCCCAGATGACGGAGGCCTGTCTGAACCAGAGCCTGGATGCCCTGCTGGCGCGCTCTCTCCTGATGCTCGAGGACTACGAGCTGGTGGTGAACCGGGTCACGCGCACCGCCAAGGTACGCCAGCTCCTTGACACCTGCCATCGCCACAGCGAGGACTTCTGCCGTGTGGTGGTCCGCAAGCTCCAGGACAACAAGCAACTGGGCCTGCAGCCGTACCCCCCAGAGCTCAGCTCCCCAGTAGCCGTGCCAAGCCCCAGCTCACCCCCACTCTCTGTGTCCTACAACAACCCTAGGAAATACTAGAACAGAACTTGTCCAGAGAAGACCAGAGACCAGAAAGACTGTAAACTGTTTAAGACTTTTAGCTCATTGAGCTAGGTGGTGGAAGAATTATCTATGGTCTGTTAGTCCTGGGTTATATTCATTAGGCACCAAATGGAAGGAAACAGGGAGGGACTACCTGAATTTGTCCAATAAGATACTTGTTTTCCTTTGCACATTGTTTCGAAACATTTTGTGCACTGAATACGACCCTGGGTTTTGACTGAACTTTGAATTTAGTGGGGAATGGTCAAGCCCAGCTGTTGTTTCACATTGCTCATCATGGTACCTGCTTTCCTGCCCACTCACACAGGACAATACTGTATGTTGCTACTGTTCATCGAACTGAAGGCTACTAGAAATTGAGCGAAAGGACTTGAAGGTAAAGATGCCTTTTGGAAGAACAAAACCATATTGTGTTCACTAAATTTCACCTGTTCTCTGAAAGCAGAGAACGGGTTGGGATTAGCAATCATAATCAAAAACCTGTTAGTATTTGATCCAGGCTTTGAAAAATGATATTATGGATTTTATGTCATTTGTCAGGTAAATAATTTGGTTCTCTTGAAGCATTCCCTATATTCTGAGTGATCAGGGTACAGGCCTGAGTTCTGCTTCTATGCATATTTCTGTTATTGTTGTCCCCCCTTTGCACTGAATGGTTACATCCAGAGAGAGACTGTACATCCAGAGAGAGACTGAATAACATCATACTGATCTAAGGCTCTGGTTTCACTCTTTATTGAGTGGACAGTCTAGACCAGGGGTATTGAGCTCTTGCACTACGAGGTCCGGAGCCTGCTGGTTTTCTGTTCTACCTGATAATTATTTTTAACCACCTGGTGTTCCAGGTCTAAATCAGTCCCTGATTTAAGGGGGAACAATGAAAAAATATAGTGGAACTGGTTTCGAGGTCCAGAGTTGAGTTTGAGGGTTCTAGACTATACAGGTCTTCATGGGCCCGGGTGGGACGCGATTAACGTGACTGAAATTCTGTAGTTGACCCTCAGATCCGGGTCGGGTCTATGTAACTACAGCTGATAGACCCAAGTGGACCTGAATGGATCCGACCACGGCTCTGGATAGCCTAAAACATTTTTATTTTACGGTAATAAGGTGAATCTATTGACTTTTGGAGAGCCTAGCCAACATATAAAGACCCATTTGTTAGCCAGAAAACTTGGCTGATTAACATAATTTTGTCACTCTGGTACAATCGGGTCCAACCTGGTAGGGTATGGGTCCGGTCTACGTATGGTTGTTCTCAGGTCTGTTCGGGTCCAGATCCCCCTTTTAGGTCTGATTTGTCCTTGGACCCGAGAAAACATCCTACTAGACTCATCTGTAGCTATCCAAGTCTGAAAAGGTACTTGACTGGAGTTCTGCCGTTTTGAGGTTAATGTAGCATTGTATTTTGTATTTTACATTGTATTCATTTTTTTACCACTGCCTTTTCAAGACAGATTTGATTTATCTTATAAAAGGAGCTTGCGTTGACATTGACATAGGATGGGCCAAGGCAGAAATGACATCTGAACTTATACCAAGAATAGAGTTAGCATTTGTTTTTGTGGGGAAGAAAATGTTGATCATTTAGCCTTTGTTGAGGCCATATCATATATGATATACATCTCCATACCATTTATTTAGAATGTAGTCAGTGGATTTAGGTATGGCGGATAGATGTAGCTACTGTAGAGTTAATTACATTTTAGTCATTTAGCAGACGCTCTTATCCAGAGCGACTTACAGTTAGTGAGTGCATACATAATTTTTTTATTTTTCATACTGGCCACCCGTGGGAATCGAAACCCACGCTACATCCCTGCCGGCCATTCCCTCCCCTACCCTGGACGACGCTGGGCCAATTGTGCGCCGCCCCATGGGTCTCCCGGTCGCGGCCGGCTACGAAAGAGCCTGGATTCGAACCAGGATCTCTAGTGGCACAGCTACTGCGCCACTCGGGAGATATCCTTGGTCTTTCTCTTGACACGTTTACATATGGGGACAGACACACTACCACTGTAGCCAGAAAGCAGGAAATAAGGTAATGTAGCTCATGTAGATCAGAGTGTACCAGGATCTGTCTGGAGCTATTTTGGTACTCTCCTTGGATCCAATGGTCTCTGTTATGGGCGGTTTTTGTAGACATGTTTTTTGCGATAGAGGTCATGGCCCATACTTGTTTTGGTACAAGACCAGTGAATGGATAGAGCGGGGTTTAGTCATCGAGCCAAGTGCTAAATATAGTAACACGTCCCTAGCAGCTTAGAGCTGTGGTTGGTTATCCTGCACTTTGACAAAAACATTCAGCCTCAGATTCAGCTTTCCCACCTAAAGTTTCCATCATCCAGTGCTTTAAGCCAGGGGAGGGAGATCGCTACAGTAGGAACCGGTCACAGAAGAAGCAGCCAGTGACCCACACTGAAGAGACTGTGGTGTGTGTGTGTATATTTGTCTAAAGTGGGCCAAAGGAAACTGTGTTACGTAGGACACTTAATCCCTTCATGAATTGCATGATCTATCCTCAGTTTTGTCAGCACATGACAGGTCTCAAGTAGCAAAGGGCACTTCCTGGGACACATGACTGGGAATTGAATCATACTGTAGCTTTAATACAAATGAAATCTATATACCATAAAGTAATTACACTTAAAAGTCACAGACAAATTCTCAGCCTTGAGGCTGTAGTTGGAGCAAGCATAGGGGCCAACTAAATCTAGCGCTAGCTAGCTACAATGTACCCTCAATCTGAGCGCTAGCTAGCTACAATGTACCCTCAATCTGAGCGCTATATGTAGCTAGCTACAATGTACCCTCAATCTGAGCGCTATAGGTAGCTAGCTACAATGTACCCTCAATCTGAGCGCTAGCTAGCTACAATGTACCCTCAATCTGAGCGCTATAACTAGCTAGCTACAATGTACCCTCAATCTGAGCACTAGCTAGCTACAATGTACCCTCAATCTGAGCGCTCTAGCTAGCTAGCTACAATGTGAGCGTTATAGCTAGCTACAATGTGAGCACTATAGCTAGCTGTCTACAATGCACACTATCGCCTGTAGAAGCCTCAGCAGGGACCCTGTGTTATGACTGTTTCTCACTGTGGAGCTGTCCTCTGCTAATACATATCCAGAAATGACTAAGTGCCAAAATACACTGTAGTTAAGCAATTTCCTGATTAAAAAACTACTATTTTTCCCGTGGTTACCTCACCATCCTCTATCTTCCTCAGTTTCTGTTTCTCTATGTCAGTGATGTGTGCATGCAATGTGTCTCCACATAGGGAACCGAGAGCGCCACTGAATCAGGGGTGTGGTTTCTAGAGGCCTTACCATCAATGCACTTCCTTAAATGGGTTCTGAAGGCACCGTGGCTAAGTATCATTACCTAGGGTCAGTGCCCTACAATTGTGACCCTTCGGAATTGAGGAGCGCTGGCTGAGGGGTTTTAGGGTATTGTTTTGTATTTATTAATCTAGGTGTTCTTACCTATTTATTTTATTTGTGCTGTTGTAGAATAAACAATGTACATTGTTTGCCCCCCATGACGAGGGTGCTCTTTGTAAGTTTGTTTTCAGCTTTTGTTGAATTAGAATATGTGCTGTGCCAGTGGTGTAGGGTGGCAACAGCCAGGAGAGAAACTTCCAAAATCCTCTGGACTTTTACTGCCTTGTTGTCGATACTGTGCCTCATATTTAAGATTTTGATTATTTTCCACAATTATTTTCTCATATGATATTTGCACAAAACTTGATCAAATTAGATTTGAATGACTTTCCTAGTCATGTTAATATACTTTTGAACAACATGTTGTATAAGTACAACTGTCTTTTTTTTATAGCGTTATTCTATTTATCTTTAGTCAAACTCTTGCATAGTTCTAAACCATTAGATGTCTATGTTAGAAATCATTGCTTCATGCACCAATCAACATTGCCATATTCCTGGTTAGCGTTCTGTTTTATCCATATACTTATGTATGTTTTTCATATAATTAGCAACAATCTATCAAATATCCTGTATACATAGTGTACACTGAGTGTACCAAACATTAGGAACACCTTCCTAATATTGAATTGCACCACCCCTTTTGCCCTCAGAACAGCCTCAATTTGTTGGGGCATGGACTCTACAAGGTGTCGAAAGCGTTCCACATGGATGCTGGCCCATATTGATTCCAATGTTTCCCATAGTTGTGTCAAGTTGGCTGGATGTCCTTTGGGTGGTGGACCATTCTTGATACAGATGGGAAACTGTTGAGGATGGAAAAACCCAGCAGCGTTGCCGTTCTTGACACAAACCGTTGCGCCTGGCACCTAATACCATACCCCGTTCAAAGGCACTTAAATACCCTCTGAGTGGTACACATACACAATCCAGGTCTCAATCGTCTCCAGGCTTAAAAATCCTTCTTTAACCTGTCTCCTCCCTTTCGTCTACACTGATTTTGAAGTGCATTTAACAAGTGACATCAGTAAGGGATCATAGCTTTCACCTGGTCAGTCTGTCATGGCAGGTGTTCTTAATGGTTTGTATACTCAGTGTATAAGTACATATTTTGGCAGAAATAGGATTTACTATTTACTGTACATGTATTGCATGACGTTTTAGATACCGGTACGCTTTATTGCTGTGTCATTAAAGTGTGTAAAATCCTTCCGCCCCTGTTTTTCTCCGATTTTGTTTTTTACTGATTGCCATATTGTGAATCCCTACCATGCATGATTCCTTTAATACTTGAAGACTGCTTGTGGTAAGCGAGATGGTGCAATGCTCTGGCTACCAACAGTCCCTATGCGCCTCAGTCATATACAATAAATTATCACCCTATAATACCCTCCACAATCAGCCTCTGATTATCTTTGCTGCCAAACGTGCTTCCAACAAGTAACTATTAACTGGGGGGTGTGAAGACAATGAAGACGTCTTCGTTTTCTTTTTTTGTAAATTAATTTAGAAACAAATCTATAATGTGTCTTTTACTTTGGAAATGTGGAGCAGGTTGTGTATATAAGTAGGAAATAAATCCAATTTAATAAATGTTTAGATTGAATTTAAAGGCAGCAAAATGTTAAACTGGGCAAGGGGTGTGTAGACTTTCACTAGGCACTGAACTGTAGGCCTCTTTCCCTAATTACCCCACCATACTACTGTTCAGACATGTTGGTGTCATGACCTCCTGTGAACAGTCATGTATAACGTTCCCCTTACGGGCTGTTTGTTTCGTTGTTTGGGAGTCAATAATGGGACTTGAATCCACAACAATATTCTCCAGGGACGTATGGTAAACAGTTTGGTCTGGAACAGTTTCTCAACCGTACTAGTGTAGTGTATCCCACGTTATCAAGACTCCCTCAGGGCAAGAAGAGCGGGGGCTCTCTTTCTGAGTACTGACATCCTCCCAAAATAGAAGGGGAACACGAGTGGGCGTCAGCGCTGGGAAAACAGACATTGTGCTGGCAGGGGCGGCCTGTTCAATAGGGCGATATGGGCGACGCACTGCCAAACGGGAAAAGGAAGGGATTTTTTTTCTAATCAATTATATCACGGCAACAGTAGTTATCAGTGTTGTAATCTATACGTCTGATCTGCCACACTGCCACTAAATGTCGAATCAGGCTAAAGTCGTGCTTCAAATGGCTCCCCCCCCTTTTGGGGCGATTTCAGTCAGGTTGAAAATCGCCCAGAAGTCTGTCATAGACTCCCATGTAAAATCTATTTTTTTCAAATTTCAGAGCCTTCAATACAATCTCAATGGGTGTCTGTGGGCTTGCACTTACGCGCTTTCGTCATACGTTACGTAACCATGAACGTAACTGAGAAAAGAGTGGATTGTTTGAAAGAAGTTCCTTTTTGTCGGCGAACAAATGAAGATAAATTGGCAACGAAACAATTAGGACCTCCCAGACCAAATTTAATAATTCAACAGGTTTCTACTAAAGGCGGAAAGTCCTACACCCGAGGATTTTCCAAAAATTGGTACGAACGAAAAAAGACATTGCCACTCACTCAACTGGATGACGAGGGATACAGGCTAGCTGTCCGCCGCCACAACGATGAGGTTAGTGTTGATAATCACAAGTTTACTGGAGAACCAACTGAGACCAAGTAGAGACTTTGGACAGGGTGGATATGGTGTAATAAAGGCAGTTTATTCAGAGGTAAATATATCTGGAATCGCGTTCACGGACCCGTTCGTCAAACTCTTAGGGAGCTATAAATCAAGCCCCATTACTTACCATATCAGATAAGAGAAATTGCTGCAGCTACATATATTTTACATCCTGGCCCTACATAGTTCACTATTTGCATCACTTACCAAAATATTACATGTGGTCATATATGCTTGGAAAGTGGAGATGCCATAGAACGTCAAAAAAGTAAACATTGCTGGAGACACATTGCCGTTTTGGAGAAGACATCGCGTTTGCTAGCGAAGAGATTTGTTGTGGCAAATGAACTTGGGCTGGGAATTGCCAGGAACCTCACGATAAGATATATGCATCAGCATTGCGAGTCTCATGATTCTATACGTATTGCGATTCGATACTGTGATTTTATTGCGCACCATATGTCTGTTGCAGAGGGATCAGAAAGCCATGAGAACGAGTTTTGATCAGTCATGGAAATAAAAGTGCTGAAAACTAATTGGCTCCCAATGTGAAAAGATTGAGAACAAGCTATGAAGGAACAATAATGTTGTTTTGGTGCAGGTACAGCCAACTAGCGCTAAAATATTGCGATATTGTCAATACAGTATATCGTAAAGTATCACTATGTAACTCGATTTCTTTCACCCCAATCCCTCAAATTAACGGTAAATAACTGAATTGTTTGCCCCACATTTAGCTAAGATGATTAGCTAGCCAGCTAAAATGTTTTATTTAGTTAGCAGTCGCATCTACAATAGTTTACTGTCAATAACATGTCTCCAAAAATGACGTGGTGTCTCCAATTGTGTTGACATTTTACAATTGCAATGCGCATCCATGAGTATCCACTTTCTGTAGCTCAGCTGGTAGAGCATGGTGCTTGTAACGCCAAGGTAGTGGGTTCGATCCCCGGGACCACCCATACACAAAAATGTATGCACGCATGACTGTAAGTCGCTTTGGATAAAAGCGTCTGCTAAATGGCATATTATTATTATTATTATTATTATTATCTGAAGAGAGCCCCGAAACATTGTGTGCAGACATTTTATGCAATAAATGAAGTAGGTTCAATCTAGTAGTTCTGATCTTCTGATTGGTCCTGATGAGTTGGGCGAGGTCCCCTCCAGGCTACTGTCACTGTTGCATTGGCTCTGAGTCGGGTTCTCTGTCTTCAAATGTTCAGCCTGAGAGAGGGGATTTTTGTGTGTGTGTGTGTGTGTGTTTAACAGTGATGATGTGTGTGTGTGTGTGTGTTTAACAGTGATGATGTGTGTGTGTGTGTGTTTGTGTGTGTGTGTGTCCTCAGAGCAAGAACTCGTGAGTTGGAAGAACTGAGAGGCCTATGGCGTGGGTGTTGTCCTTGGCCACCTGCTGACAAGGCTGACAAGATAGGACCCTTTTGTCCATTGTTATTGGATAGGAACAGAACTTATAACCAGCTCCTGACCTAAATAGATCTTAGCACAACATTTTACTCAACATATCATATTCCATATTCACTATAACAAATATATTTACTACGACATTAGCAAGAACCGCCACATCCTCAGCCGGCTAATCCAGTGTGTGAAGTTTTGCGGAGTGTTTGAGTTAGCTTTGCGAGGCAAAGATGAAACTGAGGGCTCCACCAACCCTGGTAAGCCAACACTTTTGAGATCAGTCAATAAATGCTTCTGGTATTGACTTATATGCTGCCCCTGTCTTCATGTTGTTGCTGGACATATCTTTTTTTAAATGTGTGTAGGTCACCTAAATCATCAGAAAAATTGCCCCTCCTGAGAATTTTTTCAGGAGCCGCCACTGTGTGCTGGGATTGACATTGACCGTCCTGTTGCTGCCTCAGCTGTGCGAGCGCCTTCAGTTCTCTTTGACTGACTCAGAAAATTAATCTTGGAGGGATATAACTTGTCAACATTTGAGCATTCACCCTTAGAAGAGGAACATCTCTGATTCTCACAACTGTTGGGACTATTGTTCTCCTACAGTAGGTGCAGTGAATGTATATTTTGCAACTTTTTCTTTAATTCATCATTGGGTTTTATGGGTTGTTTTCCACCCGTGACTTGAATCTCTGTCTAGAAGACCATGGTGATGGAGAATTACCACACTTGTGACGAGAACATTTTGTCCATTTGTACCATTCAATTTCCAATGGCATAGAATCCATCCGTGATCCTGCTGAAGGACTGAGAGAGCATGTGCTCTGGCTCTCCCCAACGGCATCTGCCTCGATGTGGGCATCATGACTGGCTCAGGAATTGTTGTCTCACCTAAAGGTGTCCTCATGGACAGTGGTCCCTATGGGCTATTGCTGGTCATCTGGCCTCTCAGCGGCATCTTTTCGGTGCACTGTGCTACGCAGAGTTGGGAACCACAATCACCAAATCGGGCGCTAGCTACGCCTCCATCCTGGAGTCGTTTGGCGGTTTACTGGCGTTTATCAGGCTGTGGACGTCCAATCCTGCTCCTCGAGCTGGTGTGATGAACTCGATTCAAAGAGCACTCCGTAAACCACGTCCCGGTGGGCAGAGCCAAAAATATGGTATTTTCAGCTGCATACTAAACCGAAAGAAAAAGATGCAAAAACGAGACTTAAGAATGGGAAGCATATATAGCACACATACCGCTTCTAATATATATATATTTTTAGGGGGAAGATCAGCTTTAATATTGCAAATAAATTGTAACTTCCATCAATGTAAATGTCTGCATCACTTCCAATCCCCCATATGTTTTTTTCTCTCACAAATATATATACACTGCTCAAAAAAATTAAGGGAACACTTAAACAACACATCCTAGATCTGAATGAATGAAATAATCTTATTAAATACTTTTTTCTTTACATAGTTGAATGTGCTGACAACAAAATCACACAAAAATTATCAATGGAAATCAAATTTTTCAACCCATGGAGGTCTGGATTTGGAGTCACCCTCAAAATTAAAGTGGAAGACCACACTACAGGCTGATCCAATTTTGATGTAATGTCCTTAAAACAAGTCAAAATGAGGCTCAGTAGTGTGTGTGGCCTCCACGTGCCTGTATGACCTCCCTACAACGCCTGGGCATGCTCCTGATGAGGTGGCGGATGGTCTCCTGAGGGATCTCCTCCCAGACCTGGACTAAAGCATCCGCCAACTCCTGGACAGTCTGTGGTGCAACGTGGCGTTGGTGGATGGAGCGAGACATGATGTCCCAGATGTGCTCAATTGGATTCAGGTCTGGGGAACAGGCGGGCCAGTCCATAGCATCAATGCCTTCCTCTTGCAGGAACTGCTGACACACTCCAGCCACATGAGGTCTAGCATTGTCTTGCATTAGGAGGAACCCAGGGCCAACCGCACCAGCATATGGTCTCACAAGGGGTCTGAGGATCTCATCTCAGTACCTAATGGCAGTCAGGCTACCTCTGGCGAGCACATGGAGGGCTGTGCGGCCCCCTAAAGAAATGCCACCCCACACCATGACTGACCCACCGCCAAACCGGTCATGCTGGAGGATGTTGCAGGCAGCAGAACGTTCTCCACGGCGTCTCCAGACTCTGTCACGTCTGTCACATGTGCTCAGTGTTTGCCAATCTTGGTGTTCTCTGGCAAATGCCAAACGACCTGTGGACGTCGGGCCCTCGTACCACCCTCATTGAGTCTGTTTCTGACCGTTTGAGCAGACACATGCACATTTGTGGCCTGCTGGAGGTCATTTTGCAGGGCTCTGGCAGTGCTCCTCCTGCTCCTCCTTGCACAAAGGCGGAGGTAGCGGTCCTGCTGCTGGGTTGTTGCCCTCCTACGGCCTCCTCCACGTCTCCTGATGTACTGGCCTGTCTCCTGGTAGCGCCTCCATGCTCTGGACACTACGCTGACAGACACAGCAAACCTTCTTGCCACAGCTCGCATTGATGTGCCATCCTGGATGAGCTGCACTACCTGAGCCACTTGTGTGGGTTGTAGACTCCGTCTCATGCTACCACTAGAGTGAAAGCACCGCCAGCATTCAAAAGTGACCAAAACATCAGCCAGGAAGCATAGGAACTGAGAAGTGGTCTGTGGTCACCACCTGCAAAACCAGTCCTTTATTGGGGGTGTCTTGCTAATTGCCTATAATTTCCACCTGTTGTCTAATCCATTTGCACAACAGCATGTGAAACTTATTGTCAATCAGTGTTGGACAGTTTGATTTCACAGAAGTGTGATTGACTTGGAGTTACATTGTGTTGTTTAAGTGTTCCCTTTATTTTTGTGAGCAGTGTATATACATACATACATACACATACATATCCTTAAAAAATATATATTTATCTTTATTACTCTCCAACCCCACCACCCCTTCCCTAATTGGAGTAAACTAGTGAACAACAATGCTTAGGCCTCTACTTCCAGCTTATACATACTATATACATTTTATGGACACAGTTAATTTTACAATCATTCTATTTTGTTGGTTTTTACTCCTGAACTGCCTATAAGACTTCCGCTTCTAAGACTTGCTTTCAACGAGAATGACAGATCTATAACTCACATTTCTTAGGGATTTTTGTCTGGTCCCCCAAAACTTTACATATTGCAGCTTTAATAAATATAATATATTTCAGTAGTAAACAGGGAAACAAGGTGTCCCAGACAGTTCGTAATAGAACATGCCAGAGTGGGGCATCGTTTACTAGGCTACATAAATTATTGGGATCATCTGGTTACCACCATTGTTTGGAGTACATTGAGTTCGTTGACAAAACAGACCATGGACCTCAAAATGGGCCTCAGGATCTCATCACAGTATTTTTGTGCATTCCAATTGCCATCGATAAAATGCAATTGTGTTCGTTGTCCATAACTTATGCCTGCCCATAGCATAACCCCACCGCCAACATGGGGCACTCTGTTCACAACGTTGACATCAGCAAACCGCTCGCCCACAGGACGCCATACACATGGTCTGCGGTTGTGAGGCCGGTTGGACATTCCTGCAGTCAGCATGCCAATTGCACGCTCCCTCAAAACTTGAGACATCTGTGGCATTGTGTTGTGTGACAAAACTGCACATTTTAGAGTGGCTTTTTATTGTCCCCAGCGCAATGTGCACCTGTGTAATGATCATGCTGTTTAATCAGCTTCTTGATATGCCACACCTGTCAGGTGGATGGATTATCTTGGCAAAGGAGAAATGCTCACTAACAGGGATGTAAACAAATTTGTGCACAACATTTCAGAGAAATAAGATTTTTGTGTGTATGGAACATTTCTGGTCACAAAGCATTAACTGGTGGTCTCACAATGTTATGACTTACAAAACATAGCCGAATGGACCAATGTGTATGCTGTAAATTGCATACAGAAGCAATAAGCACATAAAGGATATATTAATTACAATATGAGCTCTCAAACAGGGATTTGATTATTAAAGTGTTTTGTTTTTAATTGCTCAAGGATTACATGTTAATACGCTACTTCATTTAGCTAGGCTTAAGTTACTCAAGGTCAATACACTGTAAAACCATGAAACATGTGACACATTTATAAACTAAACATTAGGCATTTTAATTTGCCAGTAAGTGTTCTCTTGTTATTTCAGCTCATGAAACATGGTACCAACACTTTACATGTTGCGTTTTATATTTTTGTTCAGTGTATTTGTCAAATGTCCGCAGTGGGTCTGTGTAAACTATGCGATTACAGTTGAAGTCGGAAGTTTACATACACCTTAGTCAAATACATTTAAACTCAGTTTTTCACAATTCCTGACATTTAATCCTAGTAAAAATTCCCTGTCTTAGGTCAGTTAGGATCACTACTTTATTTTAAGAATGTAAAATGTCAGAATAATAGCAGAGAGAATGATTTATTCCATCACATTCCCAGTGGGTCAGAAGTTTACATACACTCAATTAGTATTTGGTAGCATTGCCTTTAAATTGTTTAACTTGGGTCAAATGTTTCGGGTAGCCTTCCACAAGCTTCCCACTATAAGTTGGGTGAATTTTGGCCCATTCCTCCTGACAGAGCTGGTGTAACTGAGTCAGGTTTGTAGGCCTCCTTGCTCGCACACGCCTTTTCAGTTCGGCCCACGCATTTTCTATAGGATTAAGGTCAGGGCTTTGTGATGGCCACTCCAATACCTTGACTTTGTTGTCCTTAAGGCATTTTGCCACAACTTTGGAAGTATGCTTGGGGTCATTGTCCATTTGGAAGACCCATTTGCGACCAAGCTTGAACTTCCTGACTGATGCCTTGAGATGTTGCTTCAATATATCCACATAATTTCCCTTCCTCATGATGCCATCTATTTTGTGAAGTGCACCAGTCCCTCCTTACGCAAAGCACCCCCACAGCATGATGCTGCCAACCCCGTGCTTCACGGTTGGGATGGTGTTCTTCGGCTTGCAAGCCACCCCCTTTTTCCTCCAAACATAACGATGGTCATTATGGCCAAACAGTTCTATTTTTGTTTCATCGGACCAGAGGACATTTCTAAAAAAAAGTAAGATCTTTGTCCCCATGTGCAATTGCAAACCGTATTCTGGCTTTTTAATGGCAGTTTTGGAGCAGTGGCTTCTTCCTTGCTGAGTGGCCTTTCAGGTTATGTCGACATAGGACTCGTTTTACTGTGGATATAGATACTTTTGTACCGGTTTCCTCCAGCATCTTCACAAGGTCCTTTGCTGTTGTTCTGGGATTGATTTGCACCTCCTTCCTGAGCGGTATGACAGCTGCCTGGTCCCATGGTGTTTATACTTGCGTACTATTGTTTGTACAGATGAACGTGGTACCTTCAGGCGTTTGGAAATTGCCCCCAAGGATTAACCAATTTTTCTGAGGTCTTGGCTGATTTCTTTTGATTTTCCCATGATGTCAAGCAAAGAGGCACTGAGTTTAAAGGTAGGCCTTGAAATACATCCACAGGTACACCTCCAATTGACTCAAATGATGTCAATTAGCCTATTAGAAGTTTCTAAAGCCATGACAACATTTTCTGGAATTTTCCAAGCTGTTTAAAGGCACTGTCAACTTAGTGTATGTAAACTTCTGATCCACTGGAATTGTGATACAGTGAATTATAAGTGAAATAATCTATCTGTAAACAATTGTTGGAAAAATTACTTGTGTCATGCACAAAGTAGATCGGCATAGCCCTGTCTGGAGTGCCTTTCTACCACATTACCATATACCTGCCTGAAGACATGAGGCCCAAGTTTATAGGCAAATGAAATGGTAAGGATCAGAGCTATACAGGTGCGCAACTTTGGTTGTAGAAGTGGGGGGGCATTATATATATACAGTGAGGGGAAAAAAGTATTTGATCCCCTATTGATTTTGTACGTTTGCCCACTGAAAAATAAATGATCAGTCTATCATTTTAATGGTAGGTTTATTTGAACAGTGAGAGACAGAATAACAACAACAAAATCCAGAAAAACGCATGTCAAACATTTTATAAATTGATTTGCATTTTAATGAGGGAAATAAGTATTTGACCCCTCTGCAAAACATGACTTAGTACTTGATGGCAAAACCCTTGTTGGCAATTACAGAGGTCAGACGTTTCTTGTAGTTGGCCACCAGGTTTGCACACATCTCAGGAGGGATTTTGTCCCACTCCTCTTTGCAGATCTTCTCCAAGTCATTAAGGTTTCGAGCTTGACGTTTGGCAACTCGAACCTTCAGCTCCCTCCACAGATTTGCTATGGGATTAAGGTCTGGAGACTGGCTAGGCCACTCCAGGACCTTAATGTGCTTCTTCTTGAGCCACTCCTTTGTTGCCTTGGCTGTGTGTTTCGGGTCATTGTCATGCTGGAATACCCATCCACTGCCCATTTTCAATGCCCTGGTTGAGGGAAGGAGGTTCTCACCCAAGATTTGACGGTACATGGCCCCGTCCATCGTCCCTTTGATGCGGTGAAGTTGTCCTGTCTCCTTAGCAGAAAAACACCCCCAAAGCATAATGTTTCCACCTCCATGTTTGACGATGGGGATGGTGTTCTTGGGATCATAGGCAGCATTCCTCCTCCTCCAAACACGGCGAGTTGAGTTGATGCCAAAGAGCTCGATTTTGGTCTCATCTGAGCGCAACACTTTTGTTTTGTCATTTAGCAGACGCTCTTATCCAGAGCGACTTACATTATTTTTTTATTTTTTTTCATAACCCCCGTGGGAAACGAACCCACAGCCCTCGCGTTGCAAACGCCATGCTCCACCAACTGAGCTACATTCCTCCTGCCGGCCAAACCCTCCACTACCCTGGATGACGCTGGGCCAATTGTGCACCGCCCCATGGGTCTCCCGGTCATGGCCGGGTACGATAGAGCCTGGATTCGAACCAGGATCTCTAGTGGCACAGCTAGCACTGCGATGCAGTGCCTTAGACCACTGCGCCACTCGGGAGAGACTTTCACCCATTTCTCCTCTGAATCATTCAGATGTTCATTGGCAAACTTCAGACGGGCCTGTAAGTGCTTTCTTGAGCAGGGGGACCTTGCGGGCGCTGCAGGATTTCAGTCCTTCACGGCATAGTGTGTTACCAATTGTTTTCTTGGTGACTATGGTCCCAGCTGCCATGAGATCATTGACAAGATCCTCCCGTGTAGTTCTGGGCTGATTCCTCACCGTTCTCATGATCATTGCAACTCCACGAGGTGAGATCTTGCATGGAGCCCCAGGCCAAGGGAGATTGACAGTTCTTTTGTGTTTCTTCCATTTGCGAATAATCGCACCAACTGTTGTCACCTTCTCACCAAGCTGCTTGGCGATGGTCTTGTAGCCCATTCCAGCCTTGTGTAGGTCTACAATCTTGTCCCTGACATCCTTGGAGAGCTCTTTGGTCTTTGCCATGGTGGAGAGTTTGGAATCTGATTGATTGATTGCTTCTGTGGACAGGTGTCTTTTATACAGGTAACAAACTGAGATTAGGAGCAATCCCTTTAAGAGTGTGCTCCTAATCTCAGCTTGTTACCTGTATAAAAGACACCTGGGAGCCAGAAATCTTTCTGATTGAGAGGTGGTCAAATACTTATTTCCCTCATTAAAATGCAAATCAATTTATAACATTTTTGACATGCGTTCTTCTGGATTTTGTTGTTGTTATTCCGTCTCTCACTGTTCAAATAAACCTACCATTAAAATTATAGACTCATCATTTCTTTGTCAGTGGGCAAACGTACAAAATCAGCAGGGGATCAAATACTTTTTTCCCTCACTGTATACAGTGTTGCAATGATCATGTGAACGGTGAGGAATCAGCCCAGAACTACATGGGAGGATCTTGTCAATGATCTCAAGGCAGCTGGGACCATAGTCACCAAGACAACAATTGGTAACACACTACGCCGTGAAGGACTGAAATCCTGCAGCTCCCGCAAGGTCCCCTCTGTCGTACCCGGCCATGACCGGGAGACCCATGGGGCGGTGCACAATTGGCCCAGCGTCGTCCAGGGTAGGGGAGGGTTTGGCCTGCAGGAGGGATGTAGCTCAGTTGGTGGAGCATGGCGTTTGCAACGCGAGGGTTGTGGGTTCGTTTCCCACGGGGGGTATGAAAAAAAATAAAAAAATAATGTAAGTCGCTCTGGATAAGAGCGTCTGCTAAATCACAAAAAAAAAGTGTTGTGCTCAGATGAGACCAAAATCAAGCTCTTTGGCATCAACTCAACTCGCCGTGTTTGGAGGAGGAGGAATGCTGCCTATGACCCCAAGAACACTATCCCCACCGTCAAACATGGAGGTGGAAACTTTATGCTTTGGGGGTGTTTTTCTGCTAAGGGGACAGGACAACTTCACTGCATCAAAGGGACGATGGACGGGGCCATGTACCGTCAAATCTTGGGTGAGAACCTCCTTCCTTCAGCCAGGGCATTGAAAATGGGTCGTGGATGGGTATTCCAGCATGACAATGACCTAAAACACACGGCCAAGGCAACAAAGGAGTGGTTCAAGAAGAAGCACATTAAGGTCCTGGAGTGGCCTATCCAGTCTCCAGACCTTAATCCCATAAAAAATCTGTGGAGGGAGTTGAAGGTTCGAGTTGCCAAACGTCAGCCTCGAAACCTTAATGATTTGGAGAAGATCTGCAAAGAGGAGTGGGACAAAATCCCTCCTGAGATGTGTGTGTAGTATATGAAGAATTATGAGTTTGCTAATGTTTTCAAGTGGAACCTGAGAGGATGTTTATTTAGTGTCAGAGGGAATTGTTTTGTAGTGACACCCCTGTTCGTTGGAGACAGGTGATTGGACAGTAGAGGGAGCCACCCATATTTTTGTATATCTTATAAGTATAGGCTAGAGACAGAGAACGTTAGAGCAGACATTGCAAATTGGGAAACACTGCTCTCCGGATGATATATACATCTGTACACTTATGCTGAAATCTTGTGATATGAATAAAACTTATGATCAAAGTTCAGTATAAGCGGACTCCTTTGTTTAACAGCAATGATTAGCAACATTGACTCGACACTACAAAATGGCGCCCGAACAGGGACCGGTCTGCGTCTCTCCTTTGTTCCATTCATGGGCGCCGAGCTGACTCTCGTTCCAAAGTCATGGCCAGATAAGGGTGAGTTTCCTCACCACTTTGGGCATTTGTTAGTTCGAAGGCTATTTGAGTGTGCACTGGGGAGATGTACCGTGTAAAGTACTTGTGTGTGCTGGTGTGGCTGTTATTGCTGTGGACTAAGGGTCTGTCATAACTATTCAAAATTTGTTTGCACTGGTAAACAGCGCAAATAGGGGGGAGTGTCTATAGAGATATTTTGCTTGAATAGGAATTCAAGAACAATCGATGGAAGGTAATAAGGCCAAGGTATATGTATACAAATTAGGACATTGTGAATCTGGAAAGACCTCTAAACAAGGCGACCTCTTTAAGGTGGGCCGAAAATCCTGTAACGCGTTAGTTGTGTTTTAGGTGAGTCCTGGGGACTGGAGACGGTGGTATATACATTCTATTGCAAGTTACTGCTCATCTTATAGCTGACGAGGTATATGTTTGATGTGACCGCTCATAGAATATCCATAGAACTCGCGGCAGCATAAAGTTAGGGACAAAGGAAAAGGAATTTTACGGCGCAATGTAGGTTACATGCTACATGCTACATGCTACATGCTACATGCTAACATGTGACCTTAGAGGGCCATCGAGATGGAATAAAGCCTCTTAAATTATGTTTGTGTGTGTAGAATTTAAGTTCTATGCTTTGTGAGCTCTGTTAAATGTTGTTTGACTATGAGGAGAAAACGGAGTTACAGCGGGACTGTTAACTTTCTGTTTGGCTTGGGGAGAGAGCTGCTTGAGGGCTCCCTTCCATGGTGAAATCGTAGTGATGAATGTACTGCGCATGCGTGTGATTTTACGACACTAGATTACGACACGTGTGATTTTACGACACTAGAGTGACGTAGGGGTAAATAGGTCACTCTGCTACACTGTGCAAGGGGGGAGACACAGACGAACGTAGAGATTTAGAGTCTAATGGTGTATTCTGGTTGTTACATCGGCTGTTGTTTGACGATGAAACTGTTTTCTTGAGACATATTGAATTGATAAATGAGAGAGATATGTTGACGGATTAAAAATAAAAATAATTAAATAAATAAATAAAATAAAAATGTTATTGAGCTATTTATGCGATTCCTGAGTTAATTCTTAGCGCAAATGTGACTGGAGGAATATTGAATGGTTGAAGTAACTCAGTGACTGCATAAACTACTAAATTCTTGTCTGTTTCTTTGTTCTTTTGTCATATGAGAGACGATGGGACGAGAGGAGAGAGAGAGAAAGAGAGGAGGTGCTGACGTGTACATCACGCGACAGGTGTGACGCGACAGAGGATCTCGTCAAATATCAGGCTAGTGCTGTTCTGTTTACAAAGTCTTCCCCTACAGGATATTTGATGTTATGACAATTTGACAAAGACTTGGCAAAAGACTGATCAATTGATTAAAATAAAAATTGCGTATTGGAGTTTTTGTGAATGAGTGGGTTTGATTAGAGTTGTGTTGGGAATCGAGTACTGACATTATTCTGTAAAATTAAGATAATTGGGTGCTTACTAAGCAATGGGGTTTATGAGTACTGTAATGTTGCGGGATTATAGGTATTTTCTTTTTGGATTGCTCTGAAGTTGTCTACTTTCCTGTACTTATCCTGATTGAAGGGGGTAAGATAGCCACTAATTGATAAATTAGTAAAATAGGAAATAGAAATAAAGAATTATGTTTGATTATTCATATTTTTATAGATTAATTTTTGTTATTTAGAAGAAGAAAAAAAAATTAAAGGGAGGACACTATATTAAAAATTAAAGGGAGGACACTATAAGCTATATATTCTAAAATAATAATAAAATAATTCACAATAAAGGAATATAAAAGAGTTGTTACAATGGGGAAAAAGGATATCAGGACTATGAAGGTAATTACACCTGTTGATATAGTACAAAATAGCAATACCACTAACTAAAGTATTGCAAGGTTATCCGGCAAATGGAACAAACGTTGGCCTGACATTGAACAACCATGGCCAGTGGAAGGGACTCTTAACCCTGACGTAATCAACATAATGAAAGTGCTTCTGTCAATTCATAAAGCAGAAACGACCATAAAAAATGAATCCAAACTCCAGAAGTAAGAAAAACCGAGATGTCTGGAAACTAAGAGAAGAAGAAGAAGAAGAAGAAGAAGAAGAAGAAGAAGAAGAAGAAGAAGAAGAAGGAGAAGAAACAAGCTTTGGTTATGAAGAATCAGAGTGAATCAAATCAACAATCACTGCCACAGCTTCAACAGGACCAGTTCCAATCGCAATTGTATCAGCCACCAATAGCGGTTCCAGTTGTTCCATATCCACAGCCAGTTTCTGGACAGACACAGAATTGGAGAGGAAGAGGACGAGAAGGCTTAGAAGGAGGAGGAAGGTTTCAGCTACACTTCCAGCAACTTTCAGAAGCGTGTTATAATTGTGGACAGGTTGGTCACTTTACCTGTGAGTGCAATGCGCCAGGAGGAAACAACAGAGGGAATTTCAGAGGAAGATAAAGGAGCAAGTGAAGATCATCTGGAGGACAGCTGAACCCTTAAAGGAGCAAGGATTCTAGAGTGCCTAGAAGATCCGAAGGGGGGTGTCAGCTGATAGCACCGATTAGGGAGAAGAGGAAAAATATCCAACAATTGAAGTAAAAATAAAAAGGACTAGGAGAAGGAATAGAGGAAAAGCTTTTATCTGTGTTGAGCCTAAAAGAGGTTAAACATCTCACTATGTAAAATTAACTAATTAAGATAGGGATTTGAGGGAGTAAAACAGCTGATTACTCTTAAGGAACCAATTTAGATCTGCTATAAAAGTCAAAGAGAAATTAAAATACACATACTGGTATTAGAACATATACCTATTGCATTGTTGGGAAGAGATGCATTGTGTAAATTGAACTGTACAATAAGATGTACACTAGACGGCTGTCTGGTAGAAGATTTTAAAAGAGTAGGGTTTTTGGGAATCTATTAGACTGCCTATTAGACAATCTGTCTGAAAAATAAAGTTAAAAGGGGTGACTGTTATTCTTGGTTACATTCCTACACCAGGAGATTTCAAACTAGGCTAAAAGATGTTCGATCGTTTGCCAAGTCTGTGTGTAAAGAAGTCTAGACAGGGGATTACCCGATCACATATTCTAAAAATTGGTGGTAAAAGGATTTTGTGAATAAATCAGTGGGAAGAGGTTTTTTAAAAGTTAGGAGAAAAGATTAGATTAAAAAAGTTATGAGAACTAGGGTTGAAGGAACTCTAGGATTAATGTTAGTTAGTAGGAAGAGAGAGAGAACTAGTGGTGATAGATGGAAATACAAGTAAAGAGTTCAGACTCTTAGGGAGAATGGATGAAGTGACAACAAGGACATTAACACTTCAGCATATTAAAACAACATTGAGAAGCAATTCAACTCTTTCAACATTGATAGTTAAAGCCATAAATATATCGCATTTGATTACAAGGGAGCAGATAGCTCCAGCACCAATTTTAGGGGAATTTCATAGTCTGGGAAGCCTATCATTGGAGGATAAGTCTAAGAGAGAAGTGGGGATTTTTCCATGGTATGGTGTAAAATTTGGGAAGATCATATTGATAATATTACCTATACTTTGATTCCAGATAGTTCAGATAATATCACTAGTGTTATAGATGCATTGAAGAATATAAGGGATGCATTTGGTAGATCTGAAGGAGCTGGATGGTCAGTGAAGTCTTGGTTGCAAGATCAGTTAGGCCCAGTGGGAGCAGTGATGGTTCAGATTTTAATAGCAGCTGTGATAGCGCTGTGTGTGATGTTTTGCTTTTGTACTTTGTTACTGACCTTTGCGAAAGCTATGATATTGAGATGGGTTGGAGTAGTGATGCCTGGAGACAACACTCAGATGCCGTTGTTGACTGTTCCTGATCTGGATGAAGATGGACAAGTGGGACTGGATGGAGTATTGATGGATAAATATCCTTTTTGATTATTTGATCATTTTTCAAATGTTTTTCAATATTAGTGTGATTTTAGTATGTTGTTATGAATCAAAGGGGGGAAATAGGATAATGTGATTCATATATCATTTTATATCATTTTTTATATTCTTAGTTGATATTGATGTTTTAATTTGAAAGTGTTGTTTTGCAAAAGATACTGTTTGGTCTTTTCTTTTCTTCCAGAAGCATTTGGGGGAATATGTAGAGATTGAAATACTCAAACAAGGACAATATGAAGGGACAATATGAAAGGAGAATATGAAGGGACTGGAGGAGATGGAACAAGGAAGGTGTGGAAATGTTCCAATTCCATCATCGAAGATGCATTGGAAGTCGACACTGCTGAGGAGATGAAGTGTAGTGGACTACATTCCGGTGTCTGCACTGAAATATAGACATATTTGCATGTGTAATACATAATTTGTGTCATATTCTTAGGTATAAATTTTTGTAGAATGATATTTGATGTTATTGAATACATGTGGGGATCTTAGATGTTTTTGTTTATTTCGTGAATGCTTAGGGACATGAAGTCTAGGAAGGGATAGAGATCCACGGTAGGGTCCGATGGGTCTACCAGCCTTAGTGTGGACATTTTTTGGATGGTATTTTGTTTGCTGGAGCTTTCATGTGTATTTAATGGCATCATAGTTTCAAATGCATTGATAAAGATTTATGAATTGATCTGGAGTACCTAGGTGGTTGCCTGGGGCAGAGGGGCCGTGAGAGAATTTTACTGTCTTGATTGATGGATGGATATTTGGAAAGTTGGCTGCCAGACAGGTTTTTCACTCTCACACTTCATAAAGATTTGTTCATATTTCATAGTAATGTATTCACACTTCATAAAGATTTGTTCATATTTCATAGTAATGTATTCACACTTCATAAAGATTTGTTCATATTTCATAGAAAGGTATTTACACTCCAGAGAAAAGTGTTTTGGGTTTATTGTTAAAGATACTCAATAAGAGAAATTGTTACTTGTCATAATCCTATTCTGTTTGTTTTCGAGACTTTTAGTTAGTCTCGAAGGGGGGAATGTAGTATATGAAGAATTATGAGTTTGCTAATGTTTTCAAGTGGAACCTGAGAGGATGTTTATTTAGTGTCAGAGGGAATTGTTTTGTAGTGACAACCCTGTTCGTTGGAGGCAGGTGATTGGACAGTAGAGGGAGCCACCCATATTTTTGTATATCTTATAAGTATAGGCTAGAGACAGAGAACGTTAGAGCAGACATTGCAAATTGGGAAACACTGCTCTCCGGATGATATATACATCTGTACACTTATGCTGAAATCTTGTGATATGAATAAAACTTATGATCAAAGTTCAGTATAAGCGGACTCCTTTGTTTAACAGCAATGATTAGCAATATTGACTCGACACTACATGTGCAAACCTGGTGGCCAACTACAAGAAACGTCTGACCTCTGTGATTGCCAACAAGGGTTTTGCCACCAAGTACTAAGTCATGTTTTGCAGAGGGGTCAAATACTTATTTCCCTCATTAAAATGCAAATCAATTTATAACATTTTTGACATGCGTTTTTCTGGATTTTTTGTTGTTGTTATTCTGTCTCTCACTTTTCAAATAACCCTACCATTAAAATTATAGACTGATAATTAATTTGTCAGTGGACAAACGTACACAATCAGCAGGGGATCAAATACTTATTTCCCTCACTGTATATACAGACAGTACCAGTCAATATTTTGGACACACCTACTCATTCCAGGGTTTTTCTTTATTTTTACTATTTTCTACATTCTAGAATAATAGTGAAGACATCAAAACTATGGAATAACACATATGGAATCATGTAGTAACCAAAAAAGTGTTAAATCAAAATAAACGCAGCAAAACAAGAAACGTCCTCTCATTGTCAACTGTGTTTATTTTCAGCAAACTTAACATGTGTAAATATTTGTATGAACATAACAAGATTCAACAACTGAGACAGACATGTGACTAACAGAAATTGAATAATGTGTCCCTGAACAAAGGGGGGGTCAAAAGTAACAGTCAGTATCTGGTGTGGCCACCAGCTGCATTAAGTACTGCAGTGCATCTCCTCCTCATGGACTGCACCAGATTAGCCAGTTCTTGTTGTGAGATGTTACCCCACTCTTCCACCAAAGCACCTGCAAGTTCCCAGACATTTCTGGGGGGAATGGCCCTAGCCCTCACCCTCCGATCCAACAGGTCCCAGACGTGCTCAATGGGATTGAGATCCGGGCTCTTTGCTGGCCATGGCAGAACACTGACATTCCTGTCTTGCAGGAAATCACGCACAGAACGAGCAGTATTGCTGGTGGCATTGTCATGCTGGAGGGTAATGTCAGGATGAGCCTGCAGGAAGGGTACCACATGAGGGAGGAGGATGTCTTCCCTGTAACGCACAGCGTTGAGATTGCCTGCAGTCCGATGATGCTGTGACACACCGCCCCAGACCATGACGGACCCTCTACCTCCAAATCGAACCCACTCCAGAGTACAGGCCTCGGTGTAACGCTCATTCCTTCGATGATAAATGCGAATCCGACCATCACCCCTGGTGAGACAAAACCGCGACTCGTCAGTGAAGAGCACTTTTTGCCAGTCCTGTCTGGTCCAGCGACAGTGGGTTTGTGCCCATTGGCGACATTGTTGCCGGTGATGTCTGGTGAGGACCTGCCTTACAACAGGCCTACAAGCCCTTAGTCCAGCCTCTCTCAGCCTATTGCGGACAGTCTGAGCACTGATGGAGGGATTGTGCGTTCATGTTGTAACTCGGGCAGTTGTTGTTGCCATCCTGTACCTGTCCCGCAGGTGTGATGTTCGGATGTACCGATCCTGTGCAGGTGTTGTTACACGTGGTCTGCCACTGCGAGGGCGATCAGCTGTCTGTCCTGTCTCCCTGTAGCTCTGTCTTAGGCGTCTCACAGTACGGACATTGTAATTTATTGCCCTGGTCACATCTGCAGTCCTCATGCCTCCTTGCAGCATGCCTAAGGCACGTTCACGCAGATGAGCAGGGACCCTGGGCATCTTTCTTTTGATGTTTTTCAGAGTCAGTAGAAAGGCCTCTTTAGTGTCCTAAGTTTTCATAACTGTGACCTTAATTGCCTACCGTCTGTAAGCTGTTAGTGTCTTAACGACCGTTCCACAGGTGCATGTTCATTAATTGTTTATGGTTCATTGAACAAGCATGGGAAACAGTGTTTAAACCCTTTACAATGAAGATCTGTGAAGTTATTTGGATTTTTACAAATTATCTTTGAAAGACAGGGTCCTGAAAAAGGGACATTTCTTTTTTTGCCGAGTTTATATGTTTTATTGGAGATTCTTCAAAGTAGCCACCCTTTGCCTTGATGACAGCTTTGCAAACTCTTGGCATTATATCAACCAGCTTCATGAGGTAGTCACCTGGAATGCATTTCAATTAACAGGTGTGCCTTCTTAAAAGTTAATTTGTGGAATTTCTTTCCTTCTTAATGCGTTTGAGACAATCAGTTGTGTTGTGACAAGGTAAGGAGTGGTATACAGAAGATAGCCCTATTTGGTAAAAGACCAAGTCCATATTATGTCAAGAACAGCTCAAATAAGCAAAGAGAAACGACAGTCCATCATTACTTTAAGACATGAAGGTCAGTCAATCCGGAAAATGTCAAGAACTTTGAAAGTTTTTTCAAGTGCAGTCGCAAAAACCATCAAGCGCTATGATGAAACCCTTTGCTGTCATCAAACAACAAACTCAAGCGCCTACAGTTTGCCAAACGTTACTGGAACTTTCAATGGGACCGGGTTCTATGGTCAGATGAGACCAAAATAGAGCTTTTTGGAAACAAACACCACTGTGAAGTATGATGGTGGATCTTTGATGTTGTGGGGCTGTTTTTCTTCCAAAGGCCCTGGACAACTTGTTAGGATACATGGTACAAGTACCAGCAGATATAAAATCAAAACCTGACTGCCACTGCTAGGAACCTTAAACTGGGCCGTGGTTGGATCTTCCAGCAGGACAATGATCCAAAGCACACCTCAAAATGAACACAAAAATGGTTCACTGACTACAGAATCAAGGTTTTGCCATGGCCATCCCAGTCCCCTGACCTAAACCCCATAGAAAACCTGTGAGATGAGCTGAAGAGGAGAGTTTTCTTCAATTTTCTGCAATGTTGCAAACTAGCATATGGAACATCTCTCTGCAAAATGTGTCCTTCCCGGTCTGGAAACAGTGACGTAGCACTAAAGAGCACGTGGGGGAGGGTTCTTGAAATGTAACATCCAATCAAAATCTTCCAGCGGACCATACAAAACATTTTTGCACTACAAAATTCTCCAGACCTCCAAGGGAGGCATGACAGCAAAGTGATTTTGGTGGTATGGCAACACGGGATTTACAAACATATAGCCTATTAGGTATACAATTGTAAAAGACCCCTGAAAGGAGGGAAATATGAGAAATGATTCATACTGACGCATAGCATCAGTGACTGTTTAGTCAGTTGTAATGATGAATTGCATAAAATCAATTGTGTACCTTTATTTAACTAGGCAAGTCAGTTAAGAACAATTTCTTATTTACAATGACGGCCTACACCGGACGACGCTGTGCCAATTGTGCACCACCCTATGGGACTCCCAATCACGGCCGGTTGTGATACAGCCTGGAATCGTACCAGGGGGTCTGTAGTGACGCCTCAAGCACTGAGATACAGTGCCTTAGACCGCTGTGCCACTCGGGAGCCATAGATACATAGATATCTCTTTTCTCAATTACATAGCATTCACATTCCTAGGCATTACTAATCAAGCTCCGCACAAACAGACATAAATGGAGCACACAGATGATCGTATTATCACATTCACATGAAATATTATGATTCTGTATTAACATCAGTGATGTAGTGGTGATAAAAGGTGTGTAATGGATAAACAAACAACTACTGATATAAATGAAAACGTATACATTTTTATAACTGTATTGTTTGCATTTTGATTGCATATTAATGTAGGCCTATAGGGAAAATAGTAAATGTGGAGATGTTCATAATGAAACATATTGTCACGACTTCCGCCGAGGCTGCCCCCCCTCCTGGTTCGGGCAGGCTTCGGCGTTTGTCGTCACCGGAGTACTAGCTACTGCTGATCCCATGCTCATCACTCCACTTGTCATGTCTTGTCAATCACACACACCTGGTGCTCAATCCCCTAATTAGTATGTGTATAAGTGTTCCCTCTGTTCCCCTTGTCTTTGTGAGTGATTGTTTTGTCGTGAGAGCGGTTAGCTCGGTTGAGCTACATTTCACTGTGTTATTGCCAAGGTGGATGTTATCCCTTGTACAGTTTCGTTTGACGCTTGGGGCGTTTGATTTATGCAAACGGAATAAACTCTGGACTTCGGTATTTTACCTCCTGTGCCTGACTCCTTCTTTCACACCATGTCACACATATCTTATTTTTTAAGTTCCTAACTTGTTTGATAAGATTAGTACAGATTTTCTCAGGGGACCCCACATGGGGCCCAGAACCCAAGTTTGGTAACCACTGTACTAACATCTCTCTCTGCTTGCTTTGTTTCTCTCTCTCTCTCTCTCCCTCTCTTTCTCTCTCCCCCTCTCTTTCTCTCTCCCCTGCTTCCTCTTGCATGCATTGCAGCCTGCCAGCCTCACCCCTGAGTGCCACATCACTGTCTAAGTAGCCTACTCTCTGTAAAGCAAAGTTATGAGAACTTGATTGTTTATTTCTTTGACAAGACAACCATAAGAACTGAGGACAATATACATGACAATACTCAAACAAACATACAGACACGATACAACACATTTGGACCAGACAGTTATCAGCAATGCCATGGTGTAGTCTTATACAAAACATATTTTTTGCCGTCCATTCCATGGCATATGGAGCATTTTTCCCTTATAATAACATATATTTGCTTTAATTGATATTATTCAATAGAACTCTGGTCGACTTTGTCAAAGAAATATGCCTAAAGAGTTTCCCAACACTCCCCCTTGCTTAGCATCTCCCACTTTCTTTGATGCTGTTGAATTTTCTGCTTTCTAGTTCAATTGTACTTTCAAGGATGAATTGGTGTCCAACAAATTGTTTAAAAAGGTTGGGTGTTAGAGATGTAGAATTTTGTATTTTGAATATTAATATTTTACCTTGCAAAAGTATTGTGTTATTAATTGGAGGATTATGGACATTGAGGTCACCAAAGATGATAAGCTGAGGGTTAATATGTACAGTGGGGGAAAAAAGTATTTAGTCAGCCACCAATTGTGCACGTTCTCCCACTTAAAAAGATGAGAGAGGCCTGTAATTTTCATCATAGGTACACGTCAACTATGACAGACAAATTGAGAAAAAAAAATCCAGAAAATCACATTGTAGGATTTTTAATGAATTTATTTGCAAATTATGGTGGAAAATAAGTATTTGGTAATCTACAAACAAGCAAGATTTCTGGCTCTCACAGACCTGTAACTTCTTCTTTAAGAGGCTCCTCTGTCCTCCACTCGTTACCTGTATTAATGGCACCTGTTTGAACTTGTTATCAGTATTAAAAGACACCTGTCCACAACCTCAAACAGTCACACTCCAAACTCCACTATGGCCAAGACCAAAGAGCTGTCAAAGGACACCAGAAACAAAATTGTAGACCTGCACCAGGCTGGGAAGACTGAATCTGCAATAGGTAAGCAGCTTGGTTTGAAGAAATCAACTGTGGGAGCAATTATTAGGAAATGGAAGACATACAAGACCACTGATAATCTCCCTCAATCTGGGGCTCCACGCAAGATCTCACCCCGTGGGGTCAAAATGATCACAAGAACGGTGAGCAAAAATCCCAGAACCACACGGGGGGACCTAGTGAATGACCTGCAGAGAGCTAGGACCAAAGTAACAAAGCCTACCATCAGTAACACACTACGCCGCCAGGGACTCAAATCCTGCAGTGCGAGACGTGTCACCCTGCTTAAGCCAGTACATGTCCAGGCCCATCTGAAGTTTGCTACAGTGCATTTGGATGATCCAGAAGAGGATTGGGAGAATGTCATATGGTCAGATGAAACCAAAATAGAACTTTTTGGTAAAAACTCAACTCGTCGTGTTTGGAGGACAAAGAATGCTGAGTTGCATCCAAAGAACACCATACCTACTGTGAAGCATGGGGGTGGAAACATCATGCTTTGGGGCTGTTTTTCTGCAAAGGGACCAGGACGACTGATCCGTGTAAAGGAAAGAATGAATGGGGCCATGTATCGTGAGATTTTGAGTGAAAACCTCCTTCCATCAGCAAGGGCATTGAAGATGAAACGTGGCTGGGTCTTTCAGCATGACAATGATCCCAAACACACCGCCCGGGCAACGAAGGAGTGGCTTCGTAAGAAGCATTTCAAGGTCCTGGAGTGGCCTAGCCAGTCTCCAGATCTCAACCCCATAGAAAATCTTTGGAGGGAGTTGAAAGTCCGTGTTGCCCAGCGACAGCCCCAAAACATCACTGCTCTAGAGATCTGCATGGAGGAATGGGCCAAAATACCAGCAACAGTGTGTGAAAACCTTGTGAAGACTTACAGAAAACGTTTGACCTGTGTCATTGCCAACAAAGGGTATATAACAAAGTATTGAGAAAATGTTGTTATTGTCCAAATACTTATTTTCCACCATAATTTGCAAATAAATTCATTAAAAATCCTACAATGTGATTCTCTGGGAAAAAAAATCTCATTTTGTCTGTCATAGTTGACGTGTACCTATGATGAAAATTACAGGCCTCTCTCATCTTTTTAAGTGGGAGAACTTGCACAATTGGTGGCTGACTAAATACTTTTTTCCCCCACTGTAGATGGAGTGATGGGAAAGCCAGACTAAAGAAAAGGGAATGAATGTCTAATTTAGTTAATTTAGCTGAAATCCAGTTTGGATTGGAATATAGTTTCTGTATCCAGGACAGCTTCAAGGTCACATCCAGGGCCTTTAAATTAGTCAATCTTAGCCCATCCACTTGAAATGAGTTATACATATATTTTCGTACAATTTTTCTCAGGTTTATTGTTCCATATAAATGTAAATATTTTCTGTTCATACCGTTTGAAAAAAGTATTATCTGGCAAAGGAAGAGATGTAAGAAGATAATTGAATTGAGAGACTGCTAAATAATGTATTAATGTGACTTTTCCCATGGATGGAAAGATGATTGCCTTTCCATGGTTACAATATTTTGTCAATCTTTATACATTTTGCTTGAAAATGTAATTTAACGAGGTCGTTCATGTTTTCAGGTATATGTATTCCAATAACATTTACTAGCCCGTCTGGCCACGTAATTGGTACACTACATTGTAATACAAAGTTGGGGTTTCTTAAAGAACCCAGTCTAAGTAGTGAGCACTTGTCATAATTTGGTTTCAGACCGGATAGATAGGCAAAATCATCTCAATCTTTGGTGAGGGCACTTATGGAGGCCGCTCGAGGACGGAGATGGAAGGTGCACTGGTAGACATCTTGCTCATAAAACCATACATGCCTAATCCTTCGATCTCTATATTATTTCTCACCTTTATAGCTAGTATTTCAATTCCAATTAAAAAAAGATATGGTGAGAGCGAGCAACCCTGTCTCACTGCACTCGATAGTTTTAAACTATCAGAGCTGTATCCATTATTTATGATTTTGCTTGCAGAGTCCTGGTATAATACCTTTACCTATTTTATGAGGGACTTGCCAAAGTTAAAGTATTTCAGACATTCATATAAGAAGTCCCATCTGATCTTATCAAATGCCTTTTCAAAATCTGCAATAAATATAAGGCCTGGTTTATTTGCCTCAATAATTTCAAGAAGCCTTCTGATACTGTCTCCTATGAATCTCCCTGCCAAGAAACTGGTTTGATCATGGTGGATTATATCTTTTGCGTTTTTTTCCAGGCATCACGCAAACACACTGTCAGCAGCCAGGCTGCATCTCTAATTTTGCCTAATTCACTAGTGAGCCGACTCCGAGCTAGGGTAGGTCTGTGCCTCAGGCAGAGTTAGCCGTTTGAGAGAGTGGTGAATGTGCTGCTAAAAAGGCAAATCAGGGAGGCAAATCCGGGGGACGCGGGTGAACATAACGAACAAACCACTGTTTATGATTCCACTGCTTCGCAAAGAGGCAGGCGTGATTAGACCTCAGTCAGATCAAGAATATATAAAGCGTTCTGAGCTTTAATCAACGCTGGGAGCAATATTTAGATGTTGACCCAGAATCGATTTTCTTTGTGTACAAAATACATATTTTTATTAATATTACAAGTCCGGACCTTGATGTCCTCATATGTACAGTGAGGGAAAAACGTATTTGATCCCCTGCTGATTTTGTACGTTTGCCCACTGACAAACAAATGATCAGTCTATAATTTTAATGGTAGGTTTATTTGAACAGTGAGAGACAGAATAACAACAACAAAAAATCCAGAAAAACCCATGTCAAAAATGTTATAAATTGATTTGCATTTTAATGAGGGAAATAAGTATTTGACCCCTCTCAATCAGGTGTCTTTTATACAGGTAACGAGCTGAGATTAGGAGCACACTCTTAAAGGGAGTGCTCCTAATCTCAGTTTGTTACCTGTATAAAAGACACCTGTCCACAGAAGCAATCAATCAATCAGATTCCAAACTCTCCACCATGGCCAAGACCAAAGAGCTCTCCAAGGATGTCAGGGACAAGATTGTAGACCTACACAAGGCTGGAATGGGCTACAAGACCATCGCCAAGCAGCTTGGTGAGAAGGTGACAACAGTTGGTGTGATTATTCGGAAATGGAAGAAACACAAAATAACTGTCAATCTCCCTCGGCCTGGGGCTCCATGCAAGATCTCACCTCGTGGAGTTGCAATGATCATGAGAACGGTGAGGAATCTGCCCAGAACTACACAGGAGGATCTTGTCAATGATCTCAAGGCAGCTGGGACCATAGTCACCAAGAAAACAATTGGTAACACACTACGCCGTGAAGGACTGAAATCCTGCAGCGCCCGCAAGGTCCCCCTGCTCAAGAAAGCACATATACAGGCCCGTCTGAAGTTTGCCAATGAACATCTGAATGATTCAGAGGAGAACTGGGTGAAAGTGTTGTGGTCAGATGAGACCAAAATCGAGCTCTTTGGCATCAACTCAACTCGCCGTGTTTGGAGGAGGAGGAATGCTGCCTATGACCCCAAGAACACCATCCCCACCGTCAAACATGGAGGTGGAAACATTATGCTTTGGGGGTGTTTTTCTGCTAAGGGGACAGGACAACTTCACCGCATCAAAGGGACGATGGACGGGGCCATGTACCGTCAAATCTTGGGTGAGAACCTCCTTCCCTCAGCCAGGGCATTGAACATGGGTCGTGGATGGGTATTCCAGCATGACAATGACCCAAAACACACGGCCAAGGCAACAAAGGAGTGGCTCAAGAAGAAGCACATTAAGGTCCTGGAGTGGCCTAGCCAGTCTCCAGACCTTAATCCCATAGAAAATCCGTGGAGGGAGCTGAAGGTTCGAGTTGCCAAACGTCAGCCTCGAAACCTTAATGACTTGGAGAAGATCTGCAAAGAGGAGTGGGACAAAATCCCTCCTGAGATGTGTGCAAACCTGGTGGCCAACTACAAGAAACGTCTGACCTCTGTGATTGCCAACAAGGGTTTTGCCACCAAGTACTAAGTCATGTTTTGCAGAGGGGTCAAATACTTATTTCCCTCATTAAAATGCAAATCAATTTATAACATTTTTGACATGCGTTTTTCTGGATTTTTTTGTTGTTATTCTGTCTCTCACTGTTCAAATAAACCTACCATTAAAATTATAGACTGATCATGTCTTTGTCAGTGGGCAAACGTACAAAATCAGCAGGGGATCAAATACTTTTTTCCCTCACTGTAGATTTTGTCATGACTCAGCCAATGCAAAAAAAATCTTTAGCTTAAACAGAAAGATTTTAATGGGGATTTTTATTTGAGTTATTATAACTTGAGCAAAGAAATTATTTGAATATTATTATTTTTTTATACATTTAGCAGACGCTCTTATCCAGAGCGACTTACAGGAGCAATTAGGGTTAAGTGCCTTGCTTAAGGGCACATCGACAGATTTTTCACCTAGTCGGCTCGGGGATTAGAACCAGCGACCTTTCGGTTACTGGCACAATGCTCTTACCCACTAAGCTACCGGCCGCCCAATATGTTTTTATATATATATACAGTGGGGAAAAAAAGTATTTAGTCAGCCACCAATTGTGCAAGTTTTCCCACTTAAAAAGATGAGAGAGGCCTGTAATTTTCATCATAGGTACACGTCAACTATGACAGACAAAAGGAGAATTTTTTTCTCCAGAAAATCACATTTTAGGATTTTTTATGAATTTATTTGCAAATTATGGTGGAAAATAAGTATTTGGTCAATAACAAAAGTTTCTCAATACTTTGTTATATACCCTTTGTTGGCAATGACACAGGTCAAACGTTTTCTGTAAGTCTTCACAAGGTTTTCACACACTGTTGCTGGTATTTTGGCCCATTCCTCCATGCAGATCTCCTCTAGAGCAATGATGTTTTGGGGCTGTCGCTGGGCAACACAGACTTTCAACTCCCTCCAAAGATTTTCTATGGGGTTGAGATCTGGAGACTGGCTAGGCCACTCCAGGACCTTGAAATGCTTCTTACGAAGCCACTCCTTCGTTGCCCGGGCGGTGTGTTTGGGATCATTGTCATGCTGAAAGACCCAGCCACGTTTCATCTTCAATGCTGATGGAAGGAGGTTTTCACTCAAAATCTCACGATACATGGCCCCATTCATTCTTTCCTTTACACAGATCAGTTGTCCTGGTCCCTTTGCTGAAAAACAGCCCCAAAGCATGATGTTTCCACCCCCATGCTTCACAGTAGGTATGGTGTTCTTTGGATGCAACTCAGCATTCTTTGTCCTCCAAACACGACGAGTTGAGTTTTTACCAAAAAGTTATATTTTGGTTTCATCTGACCATATGACATTCTCCCAATCCTCTTCTGGATCATCCAAATGCACTCTAGCAAACTTCAGACGGGCCTGGACATTTACTGGCTTAAGCAGGGGGACACGTCTGGCACTGCAGGATTTGAGTCCATGGCGGCGTAGTGTGTTACTGATGGTAGGCTTTGTTACTTTGGTCCCAGCTCTCTGCAGGTCATTCATTAGGTCCCCCCGTGTGGTTCTGGGATTTTTGCTCACCGTTCTTGTGATCATTTTGACCCCACGGGGTGAGATCTTGCGTGGAGGCCCAGATCGAGGGAGATTATCAGTGGTCTTGTATGTCTTCCATTTCCTAATAATTGCTCCCACAGTTGATTTCTTCAAACCAAGCTGCTTACCTATTGCAGATTCAGTCTTCCCAGCCTGGTGCAGGTCTACAATTTTGTTTCTGGTGTCCTTTGACAGCTCTTTGGTCTTGGCCATAGTGGAGTTTGGAGTGTGACTGTTTGAGGTTGTGGACAGGTGTCTTTTATACTGATAACAAGTTCAAACAGGTGCCATTAATACAGGTAACGAGTGGAGGACAGAGGAGCCTCTTAAAGAATAAGTTACAGGTCTGTGAGAGCCAGAAATCGTGCTTGTTTGTAGATGACCAAATACTTATTTTCCACCATAATTTGCAAATAAATTCATAAAAAATCCTACAATGTGATTTTCTGGATTTTTTTTCTCAATTTGTCTGTCATAGTTGACGTGTACCTATGATGAAAATTACAGGCCTCTCTCATCTTTTTAAGTGGGAGAACTTGCACAATTGGTGGCTGACTAAATAGTTTTTTTCCCCACTGTATATATATATTTTTTTTATGTATGCCCAGCTCATTAGGCCCCTTGATGATGTGAGGCCTGAGGCAATTGCCTCTTCTGTCTGATGGTAAGTCTGCCAGCCCAGTGCATTAACCCAGCTCGTGAGGGGGCTTCAAGGGTATTATCCTTGATTGCTATCGCTCATGCTATGACAAAATCTCTAGTTACACGTTATGCTCAGGTCAATTGGCGTGTTGTTTGAGGTTGTTGTTCTGAACATGTGAGGGGACAGTGTAGCCGAGACCATTACAGAGCATCGTTATGGGAGATGGATGAAGCTAGGCCCAAAATCCATTACATGTTCTTTTAGACCCCTAGTCTTCTTTGTTGTGATTGTGAAACAACACATACACAGACAGAAAGGTAACATGTGGCTCAGTTGGTAGAGCTTGCAACGCCAGGGTTGTGGGTTTGATTCCCATGGGAGACCCGTATGAATTAATATGTATGCACTCACTACTGTAAATTGCTCTGGATAAGTCTCTGCAAAATTACTAGAATGTAACATTTGTTTGACAATTTTCACAATTGTGTTGTTAGCCTATTACTATAATTAGGCTACCATTGCACTCCAATGGAGAAATGTTTACCAGTGTGTAATGTGAATCATGTCTGAATGGTGTTTCCCACTGATTGAATAATGTCTTCGCGCTTATATGAAATGGCAAGTTGCCACGTTTTATTTACTAACACACTATGCCCTAAGGTGATCCAGTTTAGAATCTGCCTGGAGTGATTGGCTTTAGCTCAGAGGGCTAACAAAGGCAGTCATGAACCTGGTTATGACTTGTCAATGTTCAGTGTATGTATCACATAACATCTGAGGTAATAATCTAGATAAGAAGAGGACAACAGTAACAATGCCCTCAGTGACATCTCAAGAGGGAGTTCAACTCTCTCCATGTACTGTGCTTCTCAAATGCTAATTGATATCCCACACTTATGCTTTTCAACAGCGCACATGACCTGTCTGTGGCAGGGTATTTGGCAGTGCGGCCCTTTAAAAAGCCCATGTAGCCTCCTAGAGGCATACAGTCAAAGGAGATCCACCCAGCCACCAGCAGGTCTCCTATAGCCTTCAGAGGACAGATCTACCTATCTATTTACACCATGCATATTAACACCCTGCTCATAGCGTCAGCTCTCCTTTTGGGGGTCACCGTTGTTGCCATTTGGCCTGCGGACCATCTCCACATGCAGTGCAAAGTAATATGGTATGGAACTCAAGTTTATTGATTTTGGAATTTATTTGTGATAATTTATTAGAAACAATGAGGGACAAGTGTGATATTGAAGACTGGTAGCATCTTAGTATTATTTTTAACTAGTTTGAGTTTGCCTCTTGGGTGTAGTTAGATAATTTAGTAACCTACAAGTATAATAGATTGTCATTATGTCAAAAAAGTTTATAATTTAGACTGCTGGATTTGTGATGCACTGTATGTTCTATTGAAATAATTTGATGTAAACAGCAAAGCATGTTTTTCATACCCTCTTTTATACCATTTGGCAGCAGATGTGTTGAAGATGTTGGACTTCTACTTTTAAAACATGTTTGAAAATGTGTTTTAAATCCTTTAATGGCAATGCAGTGTGTTTTGATACAGTAGGCTACTAACTGACCTGGTTGGGTGATGCCTAACTCCTGGAACTGGCAGAGTTTGGGACTAGCTAGCTAGACAGAGATAACATTTCTGTGTGGTAATCAGACTATGTGAGAGATCCAATATAATCAGTGTGAAAGGGGGTGAAATTCACAATAGGCAAGGTCCATGTGATATTCCCCCCATTTTTCTTACCTGTTATACATGTAAAGTATCTCTGCACTGGCACTGTCCAGTAGGGGGTGAATGGAGACAGAAGGGTTCAACTTGACTGTGAGATACATATTTCTTTAATGTTAATGTGTCACCGGCTGGGGTTCGAATCCCGGGGCTCTCCTTTGGTTTATAGGCTTATTGCTGCCCCGTGCGAAGATGTCTACATAGCTGTGGTGAACCAGATCAAGGCCTGGAGAGGAAGGGAAAGCTGTGAACATGGAGGAAAGAACTGTCTGTATGAGGTAGGAGCCCACTAACATTACATTCCCCATACAGAATAGTACATTTTTCCCCACTAACACTACCATATTGAATAGTACATTTTTCACACAAGTACTACATTCCCCATTCTGAACAGTCTCGGAAATTCCAGACCTAGTGTATGCTGGAACATTGGTTACATTGTGGGAGGCAACCCGTCTGTCTAGAGAGACTACGTACAGAATAGTACCTCTTTGTCCATCGTGAAATTAACATTTGTCTATTGCGGTCTTGTTTAAAATTCATAACCCCTTGAACACCAAACACATACACATCAGTGGAGGCTCCTCAGAGGAGGAAGATCCTCAGTGAATTTCATAAAATTATATATTATTTTAACTATATTAAAAAGTTATCATTTTTAGATAAAACTATACTAAATATTATCACGTCACCAAATAATTGATTAAAACACACTGTTTTGCAAAGAAGGTCTACAGTAGCCTCAACAGCACTCTGTAGGGTAGCACCATGGTGTAGCCAGAGGACAGCTAGCTTCCGTCCTCCTCTGGGTACATTGACTTCAATACAAAACCAAGGAGGCTCATGGTTCTCACCCCCTTCCATAGACTTACACAGTAATTATGACAACTTCCGGAGTGACTGTCTGTCACCTCAAATTTGTCTCTCGACCTATGTGCACCTACGTTGTAAACTGTCATTCATAGGCTAAGTTGTAGCAACCTCATGATGGGTATAGGGAAAATTAGAAATAAGGCCATGCTCATGAAAAAAACTTGGTCCTCCCTCATCTTAAATGGCACTGACCGCCACTGAACACCAAACACATACACATGCCCTGACCACCAAACACATATCCATGCCTGCAGTATAGGAGTTTGATTACAGTATTTATTTCATTAAATTCCATGTCCTTTAACACTATCTGTATAAGGTTGTTCATTGTTTTGAGATCCGTTTGCTGGTTTTGTGTATTCAATGAAATCTGCACTTTGATTCCTCAGTTGGTTTCTGTGACCCCTTATGAGATCAAAGCCAAGAAAATGTATCCCAGCACCAGAAATGTGAACGACCTCACCTTCAACCTCTATCGAACCGAGGAGTCTTCCACATGCCGCATGTCGGTAAGCTAGAAAAAAGGTCCCCAAAGGTCACATCAAAGGTCACCAGGAGCACAGTTGGTCAAAGTGACATACAGTGCCTTCGGAAAGTATTCAGACCCCTTCACTTTTTCAAAGTTTTGTTACGCTACAGCCTTATTCTAAAATGCATTAAATTGTTTTTTTCCCCTCATCAATCAACACACAATACCCCATAATGACAAAGCAAATACAGGTTTTTAGAAATATGACATTTACATAAGTATTCAGACCTTTACTCAGTACTTTGTTGAAGCGCCTTCGGCAGCGATTACAGCATCGAGTCTTCTTGGGTATGACGCTACAAGCTTGGCACACCTGTATTTGGAGAGTTTCTCCCATTCTTCTCTGCAGATCCTCTCAAGCTCTGTCAGGTTGGATGGGGAGCGTTGTTGCGCAGCTATTTTCAGGTCTCTCCAGAGATGTTCGATCGGGTTCAAGTCCGGACTCTGGCTGGGCCCCTCAAGGACATTTAGAGACTTGTCCCGAAGCCACTCATGCGTTGTCTTGGCTGTGTGCATAGGGTCATTGTCCTGTTGGAAGGTGAACCTTCGCCCCAGTCTGAGGTCCTGCGCGCTCTGGAGCAGGTTTTCATCAAGGATCTCGCTGTACTTTGCTCCGTTCATCTTTCCCTCGATCCTGACTAGTCTCCCAGTCCCTGCCGCTGAAAAACATCCCCACAGCATGATGCTGCCACCACCATGCTTCACCGTAGGGATGGTGCCAGGTTTCCTCCAGATGTGACGCTTGGCATTCAGGCCAGAGAATCTTGTTTCTCATGGTCTGAAAGTCTTTAGGTGCCTTTTGGCAAACTCCAAGCGGGCTGTCATGTGCCTTTTACTGAGGAGTGGCTTCCGTCTGGCCACTACCATAAAGGCCTGATTGGTGGAGTGCTGAAGAGATGGTTGTCCTTCTGGAAGGTTCTCCCATCTCCACAGAGGAACTCTAGAGCTCTGTCAGAGTGACCATCAGGTTCTTGGTCACCTCCCTGACAATGGACCTTCTCCCCCGATTGGTCAGTTTGGCCGGGCGGCCAGCTCTAGGAAGAGTCTTGGTGGTTCCAAACTTCTTCCATTTAAGAATGATGGAGGCCACTGTGTTCTTGGGTACCTTCAATGCTGCAGAAATGTTTTGGTACCGTTCCCCAGATCTGTGCCTCGACACAATCCTGTCTCGGAGCTCTACGGACAATTCCTTCGACCTCATGGCTTGGTTTTTGCTCTGACATGCACTGTCAACTGTGGGACCTTATATAGACAGGTGTGTGCCTTTCCAAATCATGTCCAATTAATTGAATTTACCACAGGTGGACTCCAATCAAGGTGTAGAAACATCTCAAGTATGATCAATGGAAACAGGATGCACCTGAGCACAATTTCGAGTCTCATAGCAAAGGGTCTGAATACTTATGTATATAAGATATTTCTGTTTTTAATTTTTTATACATTTGCTAAAATAAAAAAATAAAAATGTTTTCGCTTTGTCATTATGGGGTAATGTGTGTAGATTGCTGAGGATTTTTTATTTATTTAATCTATTTTAGAATAAGGCTGTAACATAACACAATTTGGAAAAAGTCAAAGGGTCTGAATACTTTCCGAAGGCACTGTATGGTGAAGATTTAGGTCATTTTGTCTCCATCACAAAGCAATCCATCAATCATTCTTCCCTTCCACACAGACAGTGGCCTCTCGCGTGTTCTCAAGTGACACTTCTGTTATTTACCAGGGTGATGCTATCTCAGAGTCTTGGATAAGCCTGATGGATAATTGCGCCAACTACTGCAGCCTCAAAGACCTGCTAGTCGGTAAGAGTATATCCCTACGACTTTATCCAGTAACGTCCTCGGTAACGTCCCCTATTCTACTGCCATTTACTTTACGTTCGTATTCTTATCTTTTACTATTTCTCATTATTGTTGCATTGTCAAGAAGGAACCTGCAAGGAAATATTTCGTTGGACGATATATACCATGCGTATCCCGTACATGTGACTAGTAAAACTTGAAACAAAGTCCCCACTAAACGACAATACAATGTCAACCATACTCAACAATCTGATTCTGGCCTTGCCTGTCTCATACCTTTGCAGGAAGTGGGCTCAGTAAGATTCAAGGATTCCAGGAGTACACCAACGACTGGATTTGCCATGCGTATGAATCAGCCAACTGTACAGTTAAGCGTTTCAGCAGAAGGATTGGGGAATGAATACAGATCATGTATAGCAGGGTTCTTCAATTCCGGTCCTGGAGGGCCGAAACACTTCTGTTTTTATTTATACCTGGTAGTTAATTGCACTCACCTGGTGTCCCAGATCTGAATTAGCCCCTGATAAGAAGGAGAGGATGAAAAACAGAGGTGTTTCGGCCCTCCAGGACCGGAATAGGCTACACTCTCTGGAGCCCTCTGGTTCTGTATGTTCATAATAACATAGGATAATAACATAGGCCTACGTGACTTAGTTTCAAACGTAATTCTAAAATGTACAGGGTACATTTTTTACGTTGATATTTGTGTATACTCAATTAAAAACTCTTAACAATATTTGATTTATGTTTATGATGTAAATTCATACACCAATTGGTTTTCGCTTTGGAGTGAAACCCCTTGCTTGCACAAAAAATGTGGCTAGTAGTTATCAAGGTTTAGCTCAATTTGTACACATAACATTGTTCATTATCTTTTTATTTTTTTATGAATGAAGAAAGTGTCAATTTACAATTTTGGGGTGGGTTAGATTGTTCTTTTCAGGGAAGAGTCACCTTATGTTTGCCAAATTTCATTAATCTCTGTTTGATATAATAAAGATTGGAGTCACTGGATCCGTAGAATTTACATCAGTGTGAGAACAGTTGCAGTATTTGTAACATGTTGATAGCCAAAAGAAGATTACAGTAGTCAGGACTATTCAGTCCAACATCAAAACCATCTGAAAACACGGGAAGCAGAAGATGACAAGATCGGGGTTTTCCATGCTAAGCCGCATTCTGCATACCAACAATGTGACACCACACAACCCAACCACAGGTATGGACACCTGCATATAGCCATTTATAATACATCATGTTCATTCTCACTTTAACCCTCCCGTTGTCCTAGGGTCAAAATGACCCGCCACTGTGTTGAAACAACTTTATTTAATTTTTATATTTTTTGGATCATTTGTGAGAAGGAGGCAGTGATACTTTCTTTAAAGTAATAAAAATTATAATAAAGTTGTTTCAACACAGTGGCGGGTCATTTTGACCCTAGGACAACGGGAGGGTTAAGGAAATGTCATTTTGTTTAACAAGTTATGTAATGTCTCCTTAATCAAAATGATCACAATTTCTAAATATTGTATCTTTAGTCATATTGTGATCCATTTATAGGATATACATTTACATTTTAGTCATTTAGCAGACGCTCTTATCCAGAGCGACGTACAGTTAGTGCATACATTTTTTATTTTTTTCATACTGGCCCCCCGTGTGAATCGAACCCACAACCCTGGCGTTGCAAACGCCATGCTCTACCAACTGAGCTAAATCTTGAAAACAAAGAATGGATACAGAGATAAGTCTTAGCATACAATTCCATTATAGGAAGATAATGTATTTCATCCTATGGAGATATACTTGTGGGCTTTTCATACAGTAGGAAATCAGGTTAAAGAGATTCTATGAAAGTGGGTAGAGTTGTGACATAACTCTTGAATTACAAGTCCTCCTCCAGATGATATTTGGAATGTGCAGCAAGTCAATTATATTATAAATTCAAATATATTATTAACATGAATAAAAATGACTGTCATGAAACAGCATAAAATGATTGAAAATACAGTATAGTATAATAGTTCACATCTGCATACTGTATAAGGTGCAGAACATGATGTACCATTAGAACTTAAACCTGCTATGTCTTTGATCATAATGAAACTTTCTGGACAGTTTTTACAGTCAGTCGAATGTTCAGATCAGGTTGCTGCGCCCGAATGATATGGTAGAGCTAGAAGAGAGAATATTTATCAATATTTACTTCAACTCAAGCTCATCTAATCCATATCTTATTTTCCAATATAAATAATTGTATAATAGATCAATCATATGCAGTGGAACTTTATATAAAATATATACATACATTGCTACCAGGGATATAGATTTTTTTTTTAAACAAGCAAACCACCATAATTGAATGAGGAAATGTTACCTGACTCAAGACTGGATCAACTGTGGTCTAAATGTTACCTGACTCAAGACTGGATCAACTGTGGTCTAAATGTTACCTGACTCAAGACTGGATCAACTGTGGTCTAAATGATCCAGTCTTGAGTCAGGTGACAACTTCAGTCTAAATGTTACCTGACTCAAGACTGGATCAACTGTGGTCTAAATGTTACCTGACTCAAAACTGGATCAACTGTGGTCTAAATGTTACCTGACTCAAGACTGGATCAACTGTGGTCTAAATGTTACCTGACTCAAGACTGGATCAACTGTGGTCTAAATGTCACCTGACTCAAGACTGGATCAACTTCAGTCTAAATGTTACCTGACTCAAGACTGGATCAACTGTAGTCTAAATGTTACCGGACTCAAGACTGGATTAACTGTAGTCTAAATGTCACCTGACTCAAGACTGGATCAACTGTAGTCTAAATGTTACCGGACTCAAGACTGGATTAACTGCAGTCTAAATGTTACCTGACTCAAGACTGAAACAACTGTAGGCTAAATGTTACCTGACTCAAGACTGAAACTGTAGGCTGAATGTTACTTGTCTCAAGACTGGATCAACTGTGGTCTAAATGTTACCTGACTCAAAACTGGATCAACTGTGGTCTAAATGTTACCTGACTCAAGACTGGATCAACTGTAGTCTCATTTAGCTCCTGATAAGATTGGACAGTGGTCTGAAGAATTGCAAATCCTATATTTGGGCAAGAGTATTCCAATTATGTCAGTATATAAAGACAATTAGCAGAGTATCATAATTCAATGTATGTACTTTATGCTTAAATACCCACCACTTTTCGGTGCTTTAGTACCAAAAGGTGGGTCCACATATGGGGTAGTAAAAGTTGGAGGTGTTGTGGTAGGCATTGGTTCCATTGAAGGTGTTGGCGCTGATGGGGGGAAATATTGACATGAAGCTATCTTTCATTAGCCTGAAATCCAGACCTGTTTTATGTTAATCATTCCACTCCCTGTACTCCGTCATATACAAAACATTACAAGGAGTGGAATGATAGCCCAAAGAGACTGGTACCCAGTCTAGTCACGACCAGCAATACAAATACAAATAAAGTAGTTTTACATTTACATTTACGTCATTTAGCGACTTACAAATTGGTGCATTCAACTTAGGATAACCACCCTTTTTATTTTTTTATTTTTATGGGGGAGGGGAGGTAGAAGGATTACTGTCTTCACAGTAGTCATCACACTTCTCTACTTCCTACTATATTTGAAATATCACCCCCCCCCAAGAAATTCCACATTCAATAATCTGATTTGTTCAATTGTATTGTTCTATTCTTTTCCACACATTCTTTTTATTTTTTTTACTTACTCATGCTCGCTACTCATAACTGGAAGACACACATTCATTCACTGATATCTGGGGTTGGTCATGTTTCAACAGTCATTGTTTTCTGGACTAAATCAGACATAATTGTATTTTTAAATCATGAACATTAAAAACATGTTAAATGGATAACTTACCAAAGGATTGCCCTGCAGACAAAGCAACACATCCAACACAAAATAATAGGAACAGCATGATGTTGTTTCAGAAGACAGAGCAAGAGCACCGACTGAGCTCTGATGTGGGAAGATTATGTTCAGTGAGTCCGTCTGACAATCTTTGTTCAGCATGAGGAAGTTGTCTCCTCTATTCATTGTGGTAGGGAGTTGCCTTTTGAATAATGCCCAGGTTTTCAAAGAATTCCTTTGAGGCACAAGTGATTTCAGAAAAAGGTCAGACGTCTCCTCTTGAACCCATTTTAATAGCTATTAGGAAGTTGTTCCATATGTCTCACAAGATTTTATGTCAAGACCTCAACCAGTATTTTTTAAAGGTCCAATGAAGCCGTTTTTATCTCAATATCAAATCGTTTCTGGGTAACAATTAAGCACCTTACTGTGGTTGTTTTCAATGAAAACAGTAAAAAAAGAAACAAAAATAGCTTCTTAACAAAGAGCAATTTCTCAAGCAAGACTTTTGTCACCAGGCAGGCCAAAACGCAATCCCACCAAAACAGGCTGAAATTTCAGGTGGTATTTTCAAACAGCTCTTATAATAAAAAGGGCATTAATATCCTTTTCATAATTTCATAGTACTATTCCAAACTCATAGTGTGGAAATATATATAAAACACAGGAAAATCACGTTTTTGTTTGCATTGGGCCTTTAAACAAATTAATTGTATTATCAACTAATTGATCATTCTGACAAGCAACCATATATTCTATTGGGATATATCCAGAAACACATTGCCAGGAGTAAAAAATTAATAAAAACATTACAGATTTTTTTAATGCACATTTACAATACAATTCTATAAAGGTTAGCTGACAAATGGAAAATATGTGCCTTTCAAAGAATAGGTCAATAATCTATTATTTAAGTGTATTTCTCATATCACTGCAAGTTGTTCCAGTTCATTAAAAAATAACATGCAAATCAATCAACTCACCAAACGGTTGTTCAGTACATTGAACAGTGACACACATTCTCTTCCTAATGCCACTACAGTCTTCTTAGCCATCTGGTTCTGTAAGTGAGGCTGCCCTACTGTGGGGTTTCTCTAGGGGCTCTGGCGCTTGCTGCGGCTGCTGCTGCTGCTGCTGCTGGTGGAGCAGGGTGGATGGGAGTCCCGTGGAGAGGTGATGAGAGGAAGGGACGTCACGGACAACCCCAGGCCCAGCTCCAGAGTCTTAACAGGGGGAGACTGCACTGACGACGCCCTTGGGCTGCTGCTTGCTGAAGACCCAGCTGACCTGCAGTGAAAAAATACAAAATACATTTAAGAAGCTATATTTTACAAGAACATATTGACATACAATGAGTGTACAAATCATGCTCTTTCCATGACATAGACTGACCAGGTGAATCCAGGTGAAAGCTATGATCCCTTATTGATGTCACCTGTTAAATCCACTTAAAATCATTAGACAGGATAAGGAAGGATTTTTAAGCCTTGAGACAATTGAGACATGGATTGTATACAGTGCCTTCGGAAAGTATTCAGACCCCTTGACTTTTTCCACATTTTGTTACATTACAGCCTTATTCTAAAATTGATTAAATTGTTTTTCCCCTCATCAATCTATACACAATACCCCATAATGTTTTTTAGAAATGTTTGCAAATGTATTTTTAAAAATGTTAGATCGGTTCAAGTCCAGGCTCTGGCTGGGCCACTCAAGGATATTCAGAGATTTGTCCCGAAGCCACTCCTGCGTTGTCTTAGCTGTCTGCTTAGGGTCGTTGTCCTGTTGGAAGGTGAACCTTCTCCCCAGTCTGAGGTCCTGAGCGCTCTATAGCAGGTTTTCATTAAGGATCTCTCTGTACTTTGCACCGTTCATCTTTCCCTCGATCCTGACTAGTCTCCCAGTCCCTGCCGCTGAAAAACATCCCCACAGCATGATGCTGCCACCACCATGCTTCACCGTAGGGATGGTGCCAGGTTTCATCCAGACGTGATGCTTGGCATTCAGGCCAAAGAGTTCAATCTTGGTTTCATCAGACCAGAGAATCTTGTTTCTCATGGTCAGTGTCCTTTAGGTGCCTTTTGGCAAACTCCAGGCGGGCTGTCATGTGCCTTTTATTGAGGAGTGGCTTCCATCTGGCCACTCTACCATAAAGGCCTGACTGGTGGAGTGCTGCAGAGATGGTTGTTGTTCTGGAAGGTTCTCCCATCTCCACAGAGGAACTCTGGAGCTCTGTCAGAGTGACCATCGGGTTCTTGGTCACCTCTCTGACTAAGGGTGCATTCGTAAATTCACTCTGGCCATCTACTCCGATTTCAGAGCACTCTCGTCTGAGTGTGCCAGGGCACAGAATAACTGATGAATTTACGAACGCTCAACACCCGTTGAATATGACCGGTGTCAGTAAACGTCGGCAAAAAAGCATAATTAAATTGTTGCCAGCAGCACAGTTAGTCACCAACGCTCTGGATAACATGAAAACAGCCTAACTCTGCAAGGGCGAGTAAAATTGACAGAGTGAAGTGTTCTCTCATTTGTGTCTGGAAATAGCTAGCAAGCTAGCCAACGTTAGCCAGTTAGCTTGGGTGCTTGACTGCCGTTGTGACGTCAGAACACTCGGATCAACCCTACTCCTCAGCCAGAGCGTCCAGTGTGTGCTCTGAACGCTCCGAAAACGGACAATCTGACAACATTTTGAATTTACTAACACCCAGAGCGTACTCTGGCACTCCAGATTGAATTTACGAACACACCCCAAGGCCTTTCTCCCCCGATTGCTCAGTTTGGCTGGGCGGCCAGCTCTAGGAAGAGTCTTGGTGGTTCCAAACTACTTCTATTTAAAAATGATGGAGGCCACTGTGTTCTTGGGGACCTTCAATGCTGCATAATTTTTTTGGTACCGTTCCCCAGATCTGTGCCTCGACACAATCCTGTCTCGGAGCTCTACGGACAATTCCTTCGACCTCATGGCTTGGTTTTTGCTCTAACATGCACTGTCAACTGTGGGACCTTATATAGACAGGTGTGTGCCTTTCCAAATCATGTCCAAACAATTGAATTTACCACAGGTGGACTCCAATCAAGTTGTAGAAACATCTCAAGGATGATCAATGGAAACAGAATGCACCTGAGCTCAATTTTGAGTCTCATTGCAAAGGGTCTGAATACTTATGTAAATAAGGTATTTCTGTTTTTAATTTTTAATACATTTGCAAACATTTCTAAAAACGTTACTTTCGCTTTGTCATTATGGGGTATTGTGTGTAGATTGAAGAGGAAAAAAATTCATTTAATCCAATTTAGAATAAGACTGTAACGTAACACAATGTGGAAAAAGGGAAGGGGTCTGAATACTTTCCGAATGCACTGTATGTGTGCCATTCAAAGGGTGAATGGGCAAGACAAAATATTTAAGTGCCTTTGAATGGGTTATGGTAGTAGGTGCCAGGCGCACATACTGGACAATTCCGTTGTAGCAGTCTAAAAACAAGTCATACAAAAAACAGCTAAACAGGAAAAACCTTTGTGGTTGTAAAATGTGTCAGGGAGAAAACCCTGGGAGAAGACCCATGGGGCGGTGCACAATTGGCCCAGCGTCGTCCAGGGTAGGGGAGGGAATGGCTGGCAGGGATGTAGCTCAGTTAGGAGAGTATGGCGTTTGCAACGCCAGGGTTGTGGGTTCAATTCCCACGGGGGGCCAGCATGAAAAATAAAATAAAATAATGTATGCACTCACTAACTGTAAGTCGCTCTGGATAAGAGCGTCTGCTAAATGACTAAAATGTAAAAAATGTAAAAGGAATGTAGCTTTGAGATAGACTCACAGTTAGGAACATCTTTCGTTTTTTTACCCATTGGCCCAAAATAATTGGCTCTAGCAGGTATTTGGCTACGGACTGTACCCCTGAGCTAGATTGACTGTGTAAAATAGTTGTGACGTACCTGAGAGAGACAGAGCTGCGAGCAGAGTTAGTCTTTGAGCTCTGTCGGCTGGCAGGGGTGGAGGCAGGAGACGGCAGGGGCAAGTTGGCCTGAGACACATAAACACAAATTAAATTGGACCTTATTAGTCCTGAGTAAAAGGCCATCCAAAATTAGACTTAATGGGATGGGTCAACTTCTTGATTGCTTTTAGAGTAAGTTGCCAGAAATTGATTAGTTTAGTTTTATTAGATTGGTTTGAAACCTAGCTGTCCTTAAAACCTTACATTTTGCATTTCCTTGAATCAACTAACAGCAGGGCAATTTGCTGTCAAGATTTCAGAATGGAGTCATTGCCTTGCCCAACTCTACAAGGCTGAAAAGGTATAATTTGCACACACCTACACTTTTAGAAAAAAAAGGTTATTCGTTTCTCCCCATAGGATAATATTTTAGTGGTGAAAGGTTTCACGTAGAACCTCTTATTAGTGAAAAGATTCCACTTGAAACCAAAAATAGTTATTTTCAGAGGGTTCTTCTACGGTGACAATTTAAGAACCCTTTTTGGTTCTAGGTGGCACCTTTTTTTCCCAGAAGAGTGTATAGTATTATCAGGTGCATGGAGAAAAACGTCATACTTTTTCTAGTAAAAAGAAAAGAAGGCTACCTGGACAAAGTACATGTGTAGAGCTGATCTGAGGTCAGGCTGCTCCTCCATGGCAACAAGCAGCATCTTGTTGATATTCTTATTGAAGTCCTTCAGCTCCCTCAGCTCAATGTCCCTCTCCTCAAATGTCTCCTCCTTGGCCTTCTTGGCTGACCGGATCTCTTTGGTCAGTTTGGAGCACTGTCATGGAGGATAGCAGGGGATGAAGACAGAGCAGTGATTAATATGGACAGGATTTGTTTCCTGACCCTATGACCGACCAATGTTTATGACTGCCTATGACAGACGTTATGTCTTGTGTAGCTGTTATAAAGGCTTTATGAATGCATACATAAGGCGGGCTACAGTAAAGTGTATTTCGTATTTAATGTTTTATTTTGTCATTGAAGAATGGTTGCTATGGTGTGAATTGTTCTGTGACGGTTGTTGGGTGGTGGTATCAAACCTGCTTAGTGACCCTATCGAGTTTCTCCTGCTGGGAAACCAGTTCTCTGTTCATAGACATGATACGTGACTGGGTCTCTTCAGTCCTCTCGTTCTGAACGGCCTCCTCTTGAAGCAGGCTGTCAAGTGTATTGTTCATGCCCTACCGATGGAATCATCACACACACACACAGATTTGCAAACACACACACACACAGTTATGATTGCACTGTCTGGTAGTTAAGAGGGAGTTGTCAGACAAGTCTATTTTGGACCTGTTGTTCTTGGACACAAGGGAATGTATATAATACAAGCAGCCAATGTAAGGCATGTGATGAAGAGATCATGATAGGGCTTAGAACATATCTAACACACTGCACATGGGAAAGGCAGAGACAGAGAGAGAGAGAGAGAGAGAGAGAGAGAGAGAGAGAGAGAGAGAGAGAGAGAGAGAGAGAGAGAGAGAGAGAGAGAGAGAGAGAGACAGAGAGAGAGACAGAGAGAGAGAGAGACAGAGAGAGAGAGAGAGAGAGAGAGAGACAGAGAGAGAGAGAGAGACAGAGAGAGAGACAGAGAGAGAGAGAGAGGTAAAGTAACAACATGGAAATTAAGTACACAAAAGATGATTCTACTCCAGTTTCATAAACGTGTGAGAAGATGATGGGGTGGTGGAAAACCCACGCTCACTTCAAGGCTAGGACCAGGAGTATTCTTGATCAGGTTTACGTAGTCCAGTAAAACTGGTTTGGTGGAGAAGTACCTGAATGTCCTCCTGCAGTTCTCGGATCTGCCTCCTCTTGTACTTGTACTTCTCCTCAGCGGCTCTCTTCTGCTCATCCAGCTTCAGCTTCTCCTGATACTCCTCACCTTCAGAGTTTTGGGTTCATTATTTACATTAAAGTTGGCTTCTTAGTTCAAATGAAGTCAAATTCACTTTAAAAAGTGCATTTCACAAGGGTTGTACCAACACACTTTACAACATGAAGCAAGAAATAAAAACAAAGAGTATAAAAGGATCTAAACAGAACAACACCACAAAACAACCAATACGTTATAAAATTGTATAAAAGTCAAGACGGTGATGAATCTAACATATCCTCTCTTATCTGCTTCTGTTGTGTTTTCCCTTCATATATGTAGAACACTGATAACATTGATGTGTGTGTTACCATGGTGATGGCATAGAATCAATATTTATTGCTGGCATCTTGTTTGGGGGCATAGAGGCCTAGGCTTTGTCGGAATCAGTTTCTCTCACTAGGAACCTTTGCTCATACTGTACGTACTGGACTCAGTCACTTTGTTGAAGGATTTGCGATAGGTTGTGTTGCGGCTGTTGATGACGTGGAGCGTGTTCTCCAGTGCTCGGATCTCCTTCTCCATCTTGCGGATCTTGCCGTCCAAATCGTCTCCCTCGCGTTGGAGCTCCTCTTTCTCTTGGGCAGCCTTATGAAAAGCACATCACCCATGGTAGAATGTCAAATGTCAGAACGTTTTTTGTAAACAAAGTTCCATGTTATCAAAACAATTAACTGTCAAAACTATCCATTTTTTCACAATAAGCCAAATCAATTGGTAACTGAAGCAATAGTTGGCTGGTGAATTTTTTGGGGGTGTCTGAAGGAATTCTCACCTTGATCACGTAATAAGCCTGTGATTTTTCCTCTTCTCCCTCGGGAGCAGCCATTGAGACAGTCATAATCTCATAGCGTTTCCTCATCTTGTCGACCTTGGACAATCTCTCGTGCACCTCTGCACTGAAATGAACCAATCAATGTACGCATAGAATAATTCGAGAGTACTTTTCTTGACCATTGATGGCCTGAAATCCTACCCCCGTAAACCTATGTGAACTTTCCTCCACATCTAAATGTGATGAGTTTGTGGCATATTTCAGAGATAAGATAACAAACATTGAGCTGGGTATCAGTCAAGCAAGACCTGATGAGAAGTATGATGATATGTGCCCTAGTCTACCACGCAAAGGCACTATGGATTTATTTTCCTTGGTTGACACAGACATGCTCAGGAAAGTGATATCACAACATATGCCTTCTACCTGCCTTCTTGATCCTATCCCCATCACCGTCTTCAAAACAGTTTTTAATTGAATATCTGAAGAAGTGAAAGATATTGTTAATCACTCAATGTTCACAGGCACTTTCCCCACTTCACTAAAAACTGCTATGGTGAAACCTCTTTTGAAGAAAAGTAATCTAGATTCTTCAGCTCTTAGCAATTTTCGACCACTCTTCAACCTTCCATTCTTAAGCAAAATTCTGGAGAATTTGGTTTTCAAACAGCTAAATAATTTTTTGTGGCAACTATATTTTAGAACAATTCCAATCTGGTTTTCGTGCCCACCACAGCACAGAGACAGTCTTAGTTAAAGTGGTAAATGATCTTAGAGCCAACACTGATGCCAAACAGCTCTCTGCCCTTGTACTCTTAGATTTAAGTGCTGCTTTCGACACTTCACCATGATGTAATTCTGGACAGACTGGAGAGGTGGGTTGGCCTCTCTGGTCCAGTTCTAAATTGGTTTAGGACCTTGGTGAACATAACTCAGAGAAAATACATATCACGTGGCGTTCCACAAGGTTCGATTTTGGGTCCGGTACTGTTCAGTTTATATATACAGTACCAGTCAAAAGCTTGGACACACCTACTCATTCAATGGTTTTTCTTTATTTTTACTATTTTTTACATTGTAGAATAATACTGAAGACATCAAAACTATGAAATAACACATAGGGAATCATGTTAAACAAATCAAAATTTATTTTATATGTGAGATTCTTCAAATTGCCACCCTTTGCCTTGATGACAGCTTTGCACACTCTTGTCATTCTCTCAACCAGCTTCACCTGGAATGCTTTTCCAACAGTCTTGAAGGAGTTCCCACATATGCTGAGCACTTGTTGGCTGCTTTTCCTTCACTCTGCCGTCCAACTCATCCCAAACCATTTCAATTGGGTTGAGGTCGGGGGATTGTGGAGGCCAGGTCATCTGATGCAGCACTCCATCACTCTCCTTCTTGGTAAAATAGCCCTTACACAGCCTGGAGGTGTGTTGGGTCATTTTCCTGTTGAAAAACAAATGATAGTCCCACTATGCCCAAACCAGATGGGATGGCGTATCGCTGCAGAATGCTGTGGTAGCCATGCTGGTTAAGTGTGCCTTGAATTCTAAATAAATCACAGACAGTGTCACCAGCAAAGCACTGCCACACCATAGCACCTCCTCCTCCATGCTTTACGGTGAGAACTACACATGCGGAGATCATCCGTTCACCCACACCGCGTCTCACAAAGACACGGCGCTTGTAACCAAAAATCTCAAATTTGGACTCCAGACCAAAGGACAAATTTCCACCGGTCTAATATCCATTGCTCATGTTTCTTGGCCCAAGCAGGTCTCTTCTTCTTATTGGTGTCCTTTAGTAGTGGTTTCTTTGCAGCAATTCGACCATGAAGGCCTGATTCACACAGTCCCCTCTGAACAGTTGATATTGAGATGTGTCTGTGACTTGAAATCTGTGAAGCATTTATTTGGGCTGCAATTTCTGCGGCTGGTAACTCTAATGAACTTATCCTCTGCAGCAGAGAACTCTGGGTCTTCCATTCCTGTGGCGGTCCTCATGAGAGCCAGTTTCATCATAGCGCTTGATGGTTTTTGCGACTGCACTTGAAGAAACTTTCCAAGCTCTTGAAATGTTCCGTATTGACTGACCTTCATGTCTTAAAGTAATGATGGACTGTTGTTTCTCTTTGCTTATTTGAGCTGTTCTTGCCATAAAATGGACTTGGTCTTTTACCAAATAGGGCTATCTTCTGTATCCCCCCTACGTTGTCACAACACAACTGATTGGCTCAAAATAATTAAGAAGGATAGAAATTCCACAAATTTTAAGAAGGCACACCTGTTAATTGAAATGCATTCCAGGTGACTACCCCATGAAGCTGGTTGTAGAAAATAGTAAAAATAAAGAAAAACCCTTGAATGAGTAGGTGTGTCCAAACTTTTGATTGGTACTGTATATATATGTTACCCGTTGGCAGCATTATCAGAAAGCACAGCATTGATTTTCACTGCTATGCAGACGATACACAACCATTTCTGTGTCACCAGAGGATTTTAGCTCTATGGATAAATTATTAGACTGTATTAGTGATTTAAATACTTGGATGGCTCACAACTTCCTCCAGCTAAATCAAGACAAGACCGAGATACTTATTGTTAGAGCCAAAGCACAGAGAGAGAATCTGGCCGCACATTTTAATTCACGGGCAATAAAGATAAAACACCAGGCACAAAAACCTGTTATTTTACATTCTGAACAAAATTTTGAATCACACATTAGGAATGTGACCAAAATAGCTTTTACCACCTGAGAAACATTGCCAAGGTGCGGCAGTTTCTCTCTCAGGCTGATACAGAGAGACTCATCCTTGCTTTTATTACAAGCAGGCTTGACTACTGTAATGCTCTCCTGTCTAGTCTACCCAAGAAAGCCATTGTCAACTGCAAAACATACAGAATGCTGCAGCACGGGTACTGACCAAGACCAGACGGAGAGCACACATTACACCGGTTTTAAGGTCTCTGCACTGGCTGCCTGTGAGTTTTAGAATTAATTTTAAGATTCTTCTATTGGGTTTTAAATCAATCCACAATTGTGCACCCCAATACATGTCAGACATGCTTTTAAGTTATGTACCCATTAGGTCCGTCAGGTCCTCTGGCACTGGCCTTTTAACTATCCCAAAGCCTAGGACCGAGAGGCAGCCTTTAGTTATTATGCCCCCAGCCTCTGGAATAGCCTGCCATAGAACCTGAGGGGGGCCGAAACTGTGGACATATTTAAAAGAGACCTTAAAAACACACCTTTTTAGCTTTGCTTGTCCATAGTGTGCTTTTTAGTAATTCCGTTTTTATTGTATTCTTGTGTGGTAAATATATTTTTCTATGTTTTTATTCGTTGTTTTTTTCCTGTGAAGCACATTGCGTTGCATTCCATATCTGAAATGTACTGTATAACTAAAGCTTGATTTGATTTGACATAAAGAGTATACACAATGAATCAAAACACCAAGTGGCTAGCTATCCTATGTTCAATTCATTTGAAAGCTTTCTTTTCAAGTGCTGCATTACCACTTTCTATGAGCCATGGGAAAAACAAACACAACCCCCTCATATGGCACTGGATCATCAAGCCCTGTATTCAAAGAGCGTCTCAGAGTAGGAGTGCAGATCTGGAATCAGTTCCCCCCGTCCATACAATCTTATTCATTATGATCTAAAAGGAAAAACTGATCTTATATATCAGCACTCCTACTCTGAGACTATGTGAATACGGGCCCAGGTATGTTAGCACTGGGACGGGAAAAAAGCCTGCACAGGTTCAGGGTTTAAAGGGATAATTAGGGATTTTGACAATGAGGCCCTTTATCTACTTCCCCAGAGTCAGATGAACTCGTATATACCATTTTTATGTCTTTGTGTGCAGTTTGAAGGGAGTTGCTAACAAGCGCTTCCAGTCATTGCGCTAACGCTAGTTAGCATTGGCTCGCGAAACTACCTCTAACTTATCCAGAGCGACTTACAGTTAGTGAGTGCATACATTTTCATACCGGCCCCCCGTGGGAAACGAACCCACAACCCTGGCGTTGCAAGCGCCATGCTCTACCAACTGAGCTACAGGGGACTAACTGGACACAGAGACATAAAAATGGTAACCACGAGTTCATCTGACTCTGGGGAAGTAGATAAATGGCCTCTGTCAAAGCCCCTAAGTATCCCTCTAAGAACACTTCACTATACTGTCTGGGTAATGGGGTATATTTTGAGAGCCAGTCTTAGACATACCTGAGTCCTTGGCGCTCCTGGTCAGTGATCTTGACCTGCTTGTTGAGCATCTCCCGGTGCGCCTTAATCTCCTCCTCCCGCTCCCTCATGGCCGTCTGCAGCTGCAGCCGCCGCTTCTCCAGCGAGAGCACGCTGTCCGCCTTGTTGTACAGCAGGTCACGCAGACGCTTGATCTCCAGCTTCAGGATGTTGTCCTCCACCATGGTGTCCTGAAGGTCAAAGGTCAGAGGCAATGTGTGTCAATGAGTGGCTGTGTAAGAGTATGAGTTTCTCATTTTCAAATACAATAAAGACATTCATCATTTTATTTAATCATATCGATAAAGACAAGGTTGGCTGAGCAAAACTGCAGTGACTGTGCATGTGTGCCTGTCTGTGTTCTCACCTGCTTCTTGAGCCTGAGCTTCTTCAGTTCCTTGTCTGAGATGTGGTTGAACAGGTGCAGCTCCTCGATCTTGGTGGTCAGGTCTCTCTTCTCAGCTCCTGTCTTCTCTGCCTCTTTCCTCACACAGCGAATATCATCCTGTCAGATGACAGAAACAGTCAAATCACAGAATGTATATCTAAAAATGTTTTTTAAAAAGCATGTCTCAAAATAACAATTTAGGATTATTTAGTTAAAATGTAATTATATGGTAACTGTAAACAGAGACTCATTTGAAAACATAGAAAATCAGAGAAAAACACCAACGATTTTCAATGATAAGATAGGGTTGCAAGAAATAGTCTTCCTACTTTGCTGAGGTGACAAAAACAACAGAAATACCCGAATCATCAGGAAAAATAATATCTAGAACATTCTACAGTACGAGAGTACGGTCTGTCCACCTGGAGCTTCTTCAGTTGGGTGGTGAGCATGGTGGCCGTCCTCTTCTTCTCCTCCAGCCTCTGTGCCAGCTCCTGGGCCTTCTTCTCCAGGACCTGCTTCTCCTCCGTGTTCACCTCGCCACGCAGACGCAACATCTTCCTCTCCAGCAGCTGGATCTGGAAGTCCTGGAGTAGCAAAGTTTGAGGTTAGTGAGGTACCAACTACACCATACATACACTATAAGACTAGCTGTATACCCCAATGGTAGAGGGAGATGTGATGACATTAGGGTGAACGCTAGCTATAATGGTCATGGTGGTGGAAATAGATAATGATCAAATGACAGTGGTAGTGGTCTAGCCCTATCTGTTGAATGACCATACTGTTATTACTATTCAAATAAAATAAAATAAAATACAATTGTATTTGTCACACGCGCCGAATACAACAGGTGTAGACCTTACCGTGAAATGCTTACTTACAAGCCCTTAACCAACAATGCAGTTTTAAGAAAAATAAGAGTTAAGAAAAAAAGATTTACTAAATAAAATAAAAGAGCAACAATAAAATAACAATAACGAGGCTATATACAGAGGGTACAGGTTAGTCGAGGTAATTGAGTTAATATGTACATGTAGGTAGGGGTAAAGTGACTATGCATAGATAATGGATAATAAACAATGTGGATATTCCATATTGTTAGTGATAGGAAAATAACAACAAGAGAAAGACTATTGTTTCTGCTGTCTAGCCTGGTTGTAGATGATCTCCTGCTGCTTGAGGGAGTTCTGGTCCAGTTTACTGAGGCGGCCGTCCAGGTTGGAGAGGGACACCCGGCTCCCAGAGAGCACAGCCATGGAGTCCTTCTCCTTCACCCTCAGGGCCTGTAGCTCCTGGGTCTCACGGAACAGCACCTCGCGGTGGCGGTGCAGCTGAGCGTCGATGTCCTGCAACCCAACACAGACGCAGAATGACACAGTTCACCAGAACATGGTCATGAGTACATTAACCAACACAATGTGTCACTGAAGTCAACACATGGTTCAAAGGCTCCACAGAATGACATCCGAGAGCAGTACACAGTCGCATCAGAGACTGTTCCCCAGATGGCAAAAATGACGAAACAGAACACAATGCTACACTACATTCCTCATGGGAGTGAATAGAATGACATCAGAGCATCACAAAATCAAAGAAACAACTAAATGTGAGAATACAGTCAGTCAGAATGGGATTTTATGTATCAGTTTGATCGATACAATGTTCATATACTTCTATCTAGCAATATCCAGTTCGTATTGTGACCATGTGAATTGCTAGGTAAAGTGCACAAGTTAGCTCAATGCAACTGCAGCCAGCCATCCCAGTCCCATGCAGACACGCTTTCCGATAAACATACTGGTAATATGACAAAAACATTATTTTATCGTGCGGAATGACACTCACTTTAATAGTTTGCTCCTCTTCCTTCAGTACTTGCTCCATCTGAGTGGCCCTCTCCTCCACGCTGAGGGTCGTCTCCGTCACTGTCTTCAGCTTCTCCTCCAGGGCTGTGTTATGAAGCTTGGCCCCCTTTACCCTGGACCAGGTTCACACACACACAGATCAGAACTAGTGAGCGGGTGGGTATTTCATAGAATTACATATAGAATCCCTGTGAGGGAATTCATTTAAACGTAAAGGGTCGGTTCCCCCCAAAACGATGCCATCAATTATTCCTATTTGATTGGCACTGAGGCCTCCAGATCTCTATGTCTCACTTGTTGTTTTTGTCCTGGATGTCCTTTTTCATGTTGGCTAGCTGGGACCTCATGGACTGGACATCAGTAGCTGCTCTGTCCACTGTCCCTTTCAGACTCTCCAACTAGAAAGAGGTACGTGATAATAACAGATAAGACAAACCATCATTCCCATAGAACGAAGTCATACAGAAAAAAAAACCTGTCTGCAGAAAGCATTGACTAAAATGATTGGGTTATACTTTTTAATCACTTTCTTGAATAAGCCATTATAAATGTAATTACATGCTTATGAATTGCAACGTTATAATGCATATAAATGTTTGCAAATTATGAAATACTTATTTGTTAATGTTTTGTCCTGAGAAGAAGGCTATGGACAGACAGACAGACACACACACACACAGCAGACAGACAGACACACAGCAGACACACAGCAGACAGACAGACACACACAGCATACAGACAAACAGCAGACAGACACACAACAGACAGACAGACACACAACAGACAGACAGACAGACAGACAGACTCACCTGGTCCTGTAGTCTGGTGCGGTTACTCTCCTGCTCCTGGAACTCCTGTCTCAGCTTGGCCGCCTGCCGGTCGGCCATGGCTGTCTTCTTCTCGTACTCCTTGTTGTTCTCCGTCTCGCTCTCCAGGAAGGTCTTCTTCTCCTTGATCACTCCATTCCTCTCTCTGATGTCCTGGTTGACTTGGGTGAGGAGCTGGAAATACATGGCAAAATCCATTGTTTACATTATCAGTCCATTGTTTTAGAAACTTCACAGTTGCTTGCCATCAGTCACTTTCATGGAGCCTTTTTTATGATTCTGATAAACTAATCTTAAGTAGGTGTCGCAATATGAAAAGGGGTGTTGAAACAGTGTTGTTTCAACTATAAAATAACTACAACTATAAAATACATGTTATAGTTTCTGGACCAAGTGTGTGAATAGTAAACTAGAGTATTTACAATAGTTTTGAACTGGTATAATATTCCTAGCCTGGTTGAACCTGACTGAACGATAGTGAAGCAATAGTGAGTGTAGCATTCAATCTGGTTTAACCAGGCTATGATATCCCATCATCATCTCAAATATTGTATGACTGACTGACTGACTGTAATGACTGCAGGCTACCATCTATTGGTTACCATTGAACACTGCTGCATCTCTGTGTCTCTCTTCTTCATCTGCTCGATGGTGTTCTCCCACTGGTGGATCAGCTCCTGTCTCTCTAGGTGGGCCTGGCGGAAGTTCTCTGCCGTCTTATCCAGACCAATCTGTTGGCAGAGCACAACTACAATACATGAGACACACTCTGATGGATATCAACAAGGAAGAATAAATGCTTTCTGTTTGATGTGTGATGTGTAAATCTCAAGGGAAATGTAACTGTCAACAATGGACACAAAGTAGCTTAAATGTCAACAAAATATTCTCAGTTGTGGGTGATTGAACATTGACTGATATTCCTGTGTTTGTAAGATAGCTGGTGTTTTGACCTGTGCTGAAACGGTCTCAGTCAGTTCGTTGTCCAGTGCCTTGTGCTTTTGGTTGGCCTTAAGTGTCATCTTCTCTATCAACAAGGTGAGCTCCTGTAAAACAAAGAAAGTTAACAGTAGTTTAGAAAATGGATTGTACTGTTCATTAAGTATATCCCATTGTCAGCATACTGTTCATTCTTGAGGATCCTGAAAGGACTGTACTTGCTTGCCACTGTAACAGAGATCCAAGACCACACAGGTTACCCGGGTTTTTGTACCCCCAGCTGTCGGTCACTCACACCACCAATGACGTACCCGTATCCTGCTCTCGTCCTGCTGGGCATACTTGATGATGGCCATGGTGTCCTCGTCCTTGTGTGCCGACTCCTCAAGCCAGGCGTCCAGGGTCTGCTGGTCCCAATTCAGCTGGCTCTTCAGCTCCTCCAGCTTCTGGGTGGCTTTGAAGATGTTGTTCTGAGGAAACAGATTGCTAGACATTTATCTAACACAGTGGAACATACACTGAATACGTTGTATGTTCAGGTGAATACTAGCAGTTGGAAATATAACTAACTACAGTAGGCTACAACCCAGAGAATTCTCAGTCACACACACACACACACACACAGAGAGAGAGAGAGAGAGAGAGAGAGAGAGAGAGACAGAGAGAGAGAGAGAGAGAGAGAGACAGAGAGAGAGACCCATGTTGTTTTGAGGAAAGACCTCTGATTTAGTGATTTAGAACTGAAAGACTATGATGTTGATGGCACGTAGAATAACCTCCTGTGCATTCTTCTTCTCCCTCAGAGCTCCAAGCTCGTTGTCCAGCTGTGCAATCTCCTGACGCAGGCGGCCCACCTCTCTCTCTGCCAGGGCCTTGAAATGCATCTCCGACTCAGTCTCTTTCTCCCTGGCTTTGCACAGAGCCTGACACAGTGCAAATCAAAATAAACTAGTTAGAGGACAGCATTTCAAAGTTGTTGCAAAACGATTACTGTCATACCTGTGTTTGCATGGCATTATTCATTAATCCTTGCATAAACATAATTACTTAGCAATATAACTACTACTTATAAAGTAAGGTGTGTAGATCTATGCATGAGCGAAATAGTTTTCAGTCAGAACCTCAGTCGTCGTCTCTTTTCATGGAATTCCAAAATGGGCAAGTAGCTTTACCTGAGTTTGAGATAACTCCTGCCTAACATTTTGCAGGTGTTCAGCCATGGCTTGTATTCTATCCTTGTATCCACCAAGTTTGTTCTCCAGTTGTAACTTCTCATTTTGTTTCCTTTGAAGCTGTGGAGAGGCAGGAAGAGCAAATGACAGTCATATTTCACCTTGGACTGATGTTCATGCCAGCTGTTTCGTTTTAGCTAGCGTTAGTTAGCTAGCTAGCTACCTACTGTCAGCTATGTGAGGCATAAACATTTCAATTTATATAAAATAAAGACGAAACAAATAAAATGTCAGATATTCTGGTACAGATAAGCTAATAAACTGTTAGCTAACGTTAGACACTTACCTCATCTTCCAAACCCTTATTTTCTGCATTGGCAACTGGGATGGCAAAGCCCTCATCCCAGCCTACCTCGGATAAAAGTATGTTCGACATTTGTTCTGTAAGACTAAATTCCAAGTTTAAGAACTGAATATCAAACCAACACAATATGCCAAATAATTATTTACAATAAGTAAGAAATTGCTACTTTGTTCTATTTTTACAACTTGTTAGGGACATGACATGCTACAAAACCGCCGTATGTTTTCAATGCTGGCCCCTAGCAACCGTGACAGGTGGCTAGTAACCACATCTTCCGGTTGTCACAAGAGGGCAACACTACCACCACTTGGCAATGTATGCAACCGGAGTCAGCGGTCTCAGTTTATCCACTAAAAACTTTGTGAATCACACCAAAAGTTTATCATTTAACTCCTATTTTACAATAAACCATCCTGCCTATTTTCTATCCAACTAACATACTTAACCACATTAAAGAATAGTTAATTCACACTCAGGCCAGTGGAGTGTACATAGGCCATCACTATTTGAGAAACATCTGTAGTAAAATTAACAATTGGAAGAATAGTACATCCTTTTATCATATGACATACAAGTTCATAAGCAGGTTTCAGGTATCAGCTTTGGCAGAGAGAAATATGACAGACAAGAGTGCATCAGCATTATAAACACACAAAGATCCTGACAAAGCGCCTTGGACACATTAAAGAAATACCAAATTGAAACATTTATTACCTTATACATCTGTAATTGAATAGCATTATGCTTAAAACAAACAAAAATTACAATCAAATGTTTTTGTACTGTTCTGTCACACAAGTCTCATAAAACAAAATTCATATTCATAGCAGGAACGCACACAAAGTATTAAAATTAAATTTAATATTTAAAGAATGACATTCCCTCACGGACCCTCGTGTTTAGAATACGATACAATTGTATTTGTCTTTTCGGGGTGTCGGTTTGCTTCACGCGAACCTCGACTGTGTCAACTAAACACTGGGACAGGAACTGTAAGGTCCGGGATGGCGACTGCTCTCCAGTTTGCTAGAGTTGACACAAAAAAAGCCCCATACTAAAGATAAAATCCCAAACCACCACAAGACGACCGACGAGGAGATATGCCTTTTATATAGTCTTTGTTGTGTAAAACATCTCAGTCCTGAGGGTTGGAAAAGGCAACATAGATCTCAGCTCAGTGCAGTCCCCTGTGCTCCGTTTCTCCGCCTCGGTTGTGTGTTTTTTGTATAAACAAACGTATAGACGTTCCTACGAGTTTGGGCAGCCCCTAGACAGCGGTGCTTTTGGTCCCGATGTGCAGTCGTGCAAACTCCACAAAATCGTCAATGAGGACCGGCCATGCCCCTTGGAGGAAAGAGATAAAGAAATGACAGATGTTTCATGCATTATATTCAACTTGCTTTATCTAAAAGGAACCACAACAGATGCAGGGTTAAGCAAGAAAACATAACTTTTCAACTCTGGTGGTTGTTGGGAGAGGCAACAAGTGGGCTGGCTCCATATTGTTCTATTCACAACTGATTCATTCCATTATCATGCACCTGACCTGACCTGTGGCAATGGGCTGCTATAGTTTTCAGCCTTATGACACAAAAACACAAACCTTCCTCATCGTAATTGGACATGTCATCAGTTATCATTGTGCTGAAGTCTAACAAGAGGTTCCAGGTGTCTTTAGGGATTGATCGTTTATGGTGCTCCTGCAGGGAAAGTGGAGGAAAACATCAAAATTAGCATCAAGAGAAACTACTAGCCTTCATTTATCGCCCTACATGTTTGTTGAAGCCTTCAACTGAAGCAAACCCATCCAATTTCCTTTCTGTGTGGATCAATAAAGCCTATTCGATTAAGAGAAAATAACTTACCACTAAAAATTTGTTCCACAGGTCCAGGAATTTGAATCTTCCAGCCAGTACTAAATTCCAATACGCAATTGCCATTTCTAAGTCTAGAAAATGCACAACAATGAGGACATGTCTGAGAGAAATCCAAGTCCAGACTATGAAAATAGATCAGGAATGTCAAAATTGATTGCTTACCCAAACCTTTCTGGCCAGGATTCTTTGCAAAGTTAAATGTAAACTGGTAAAAGTCCTTAAATTTCCCATGGTCCTTTAACTCTTGCTCCATTTTTGGTAGTTGGGCTTTTAGTTTCTCTATACTGTCACACCTGAGGAGAACAAAATAAGCTTTAGCACCAAGTACAAGTTTAAGGGTTAGCCTATCTGATGTGGAGAAAGAAGAGCTTAGCCTACATTCTGTTACACAACTCAGTAGCTGAAGGAAGACAATAAACCATTTCCTCTATAATTACATTATGAAATGAATGAACACAACACACACAGATGCACAGTCACTTGTTGTCAGTAAATTGGCCCCAGAAATTAAGCAAAACCTCTCTCCTCAGAGGCCCTCCTCACCCTTGTTCTGCCATCCCATCCATGAACTCCTGTCTGGAGAACTCGCACTGTGTTGCAGCCCGGAACTTCCAGGCGATGAAGAGCACACTAATACTAGCCGGGTCCAGGCCCAGGTCATCACAGAACTGCTGGATGCCATCTATACCAATCTTGTTGTCATCTTGTGGGTCTGAGTGAAGGATAAGGCAAAAATAAGGTGTTCAATTAATACTTTCACCACTGTGAGTAACTTGACTGACAAAGGCGTAAATTGACTGACAAATATATCTATTTATTTGATATCAATTTTATTTGATTTTGTTGGTAAAAGGTGAGTTGTGTGTTTCGACATCATACATGGCCTATGGCAGTTTGTATTTTTACAGTCAGTTATACTGCTGTTGTTTTTACTTACAGTACCATAGTACTGTCTTGTGCCCTTGACAAGCCCTCTGTAGCTCAGTTGGTAGAGCCTGGTGCTTGCAACACCAGGATAGTGGGTTAGATTCCCTGGACTACCCATATTTAAAAATGTATGCACGCATGACTAAGTCGCGTTGGATAAAACGTCTGCTAAATAGCATATATTATTATAGTACAACCAGCATAGACAGAGATGTGAAAAAAAGATAACACTTACCTCTATATCTGTTGTAGAGCTGTTCTAACCTTTTCTTGTCCAACACTCCCTTTAGATTTGAATGGTAGAGGTCTGGATTTTGGAAAAAGTTGTCTGTGGAGACATCTAGTTTCCAGTCATTCTGTGACAGACAGGTCAATGCAGTCTTCTCATTCGATTGTGTGAAGATCATGAACTGTCGAACTTTATCCTTCTGTGAGGACTTCAGCTTGTTCTGTGGAACAACACAGACATTTACAGGACAAACACAATATCCTATGACTGAAATATAGCTCTACTCATGCTCAGAATTGTGAGCTTTCAAAACTGTATAGTCTTGCGTAGAAATGCCATCCCTGGCAGCACTCTTGAGTCTGCACACCTGACAATACATGCATTGCACACTTCTTCTGATGTTATTTTACCAAGCAATAAGCATAATCTTGGATGCATGTTATAATAGCTTACTTATAGCCACGGAGGTCGTTTTGGAAAGCTACTTAGCTGCCTAATGACTTTCCTCTAGGTATCAAGACAACACAATGCAAAACTGCTTAATCGACTATACATGAAGGTTTGGGTGCAGAAAGGTATTGGCATGACATTCGGGGGGCTGAGCACAACAATGAAGTTGTTGTGGCATTCACACATCCTATCCAATACCCACTCTTAACTTAGCCACGGCGTTCATAGGCAAAACAAACAGGCCTAGTCAAAGCTATGATCCGCGACGGCGCATAATGTTCATTAGAACGACCAGCTAGCCGAGATTGGCCGGCTTCTTTAGCAAGGTTTAATGTTTAGATAGCTAAACTGACTGTCTAATATCTGTTGTTGACTATGACTGTCTGACAACCTAGCTATGCAGTATTGACAAGCTAGCTAGGTTGTTCAATGACAATGAACCGAAATCCAGTCGAGTTGCTGAAAAGCTAGCTAGCTAACAGCTAGCTAACGTTACCTTTGCAATGCTAACAGATAACCGTTGACGCAAGTTTGTTTAAATTCAGTGTTTAGAGTGTTAATTTAATCAAAGATGTATGGGATAACTACAAATAAACACAAAAAACGAGATAAACAAACGTATTCTTCACCATGTTTGTAATTGCCCGACTCCCTTTTTCCCATACAGCTGCCTCGCTCTCGTCCACCTTTTTCCGCTCATGCGCAGTTGGACACAACAGATGGCTGTCATGTTGATGTAGCTACATATTTGTCGCTTTTCCAGGTCGCCAGATAGTCAGACATTGTCTACGGACTACGGTTGACAGACTGTAGGATAGTGTATCTTATTAGACATAATGGTTGATTAGTGTATCTTAATCATTGACATAATGGTTGGTTGGTTGGTGGACACACTTTTTGAGTGGGGCAGAAATGGTATGCTAGTATGCCAGACATTATAGAATTTACTAGATCAGATACCACCCGAAACCAGTAATCGCTGAAAATTTGGACACCAGATACTTATGTCTCCTGCCTGGATACCATATTCTCATGTTTCAAACTGAACAGATAGACAGACACACAATACCTCTTTACCAGACCCAACCATAAGAATACAATACAGAGTATGTAAATGACAATATTACAAAATCTCTCAACTGTATTATTAATATAGCTACTATTACATTTACATCATTTAGCAGACGCTCTTATCCAGAGCGACTTACAAATTGGTGCATTCAATTTATGATAGCCAGTTGGACAACCACCTTTTTTTTCTCTTTTTTTTTTTTATGTATGGGGGGTGGGGGAAGAAGGATTACTTTATACTATTCCAGGTATTCCTTAAAGAGGTAGGGTTTCAAGTGTCCGGAAGGTGGTCGGTGACTCCGCTGTCCTGATGTCGTGGGGGAGCTTGTTCCACCATTGGGGTGCCAGAGGAGCGAATAGCTTTGACTGGGCTGTGCGGGAACTGTGCTTCCGTAGAGGTAGGGGAGCTAGCAGGCCAGAGGTGGATGAACGTAGTGCCCTCTTTTGGGTGTAGGGTCTGATCAGAGCCTGAAGGTAAGGAGATGCCGTTCCCCTCACAGCTCCGTAGGCAAGCACCATGGTCTTGTAGTAGAGTGTGGAGTGTGCGGAGGAGCGGGGTGACATGAGAGAACTTGGGAAGGTTGAACACCAGACGGGCTGCAGCGTTCTGGATAAGTTGAAGGGGTTTAATGGCACAGGCAGGGCACAGGCAGGGAGCCCAGCCAACAGCTATTTAATTAGCATTCTGTTCCCATGATATTGCAGTGTGCTATCCCCAAAATATATATTGTATAATAATGCTCTATCTATACCACTCATTATACAAACACTGGAATCAATGTCCACCAATTACATATTTTCTGTAATGTACTGCATGTTCACCGTTGAATCTCATTGAAAGATGCAGCAATCTTCACAATGAACTGTAAACAGGGAGTTTGCTAGTGGTTATTACATTTACATTTACGTCATTTAGCAGACGCTCTTATCCAGACCGATTTACAAATTATGTCCGTTTTGTTTTTACTTGTAGGATTTACACACCTGTACGTTTTTTATTTATGCACTTTCTTGCAATATGATTTTTTGGGCACCATGATGTTTTAATAAACATATTTATTTTGCATTCAAGCCTCAGTTTAGCATTTTTGACATGGGCATAGGGCCGGGACAGCTATATCTTTGATAATAATCTAAAACATTCCAAATGTATGATGGGTAAAACAGAGCGTTACTACACATGACATGAGAAAAAATAGGAGTCTGTGTGAGGTTAGAAATTATTTCATAAAGTTGATACAGTATGTTGTCTTGGCAAAGGTACTCCTGCATCCTTGCTATCTGGAATCCTTGGGACGTCCAAACCCCATTGAAGTTGACTTTTTAAATGGTTAAGGTAAGGGTTAGGGTTAGGTAAGGGTTAAGGTAAGAGTTAAGGTTAGGGTAAGGGTAGGGGTTAAGATTAGGATTTAAGGTAGGGACGTCCCAAGGATTCCATATAGCAATGACCATTGAATTTTCCATTCCCTGAAATTTGACATGATGAGGACGCCGTAGCAACCGAAGCACATCCAACTTGTACTGCAATATCATTCCGTTATAAAATATAGTCTAAATCTTTTTTTGTTTTATCTTTATAGAATGTAACTTCACAGTATTAACACATAAAAAATAAGTATTTGTATATTAAAAATATTGGGTTGTTGAGTTGAGAAAGTCTTGTCGAATAGATTGAGTTTTTACATATCAGTAAAAATAGTCCGGCTATATAAAATAGCTTGTCCTCCTCTACGTAGGTCTTTCCAGTCACATGTTGAAGTTGTAAACGGATCATGTCTAGCGAGTCTCCTGATTACAACAGGTAAAAAAAAAAAACTTGTTTCATTTACAATTATAGTAAAATTACAGGTATTAATAGGCATGGATTTTCCATACATCTTGCAGATATTCAGAGGAAACTAGCTGGTTTACGCCGGACCCATTGGCATTAGCTATCTAGTACCTAATGTTAGTTAGCTACTTTATAGCTCTGCCAAGATGGCAGTTCACGTCCGACTCATGTTTAGTTGCGTGTAACGTTAGTATGCAAAGAATATGCAGTAAAATATACTAATTAGTTATCAAGACCTCATTTGTACATCTTAACTGATAGGCATGTTATTTTACGTATGACTACTTAGTTAATGCTAATGTGTCATCCATGGCCTACTAGTTCCAGCTAACTCTGCTAAGCTAACGTTGGTTAACTTACCACGCACCGAGATGGCTGGCCGCAGGATTAAAATACACATTTATAAGGAAATAAAATGTTAGCTAGCGAATAATGTGAGCTTATCTTGTCGAATTTCGGGGGTTTGTCAGCCTTAACTGAGATTACCGAACGAGACACGTGCGCGCCCAACCAACAAAGTTGGTGAAATTGGACCGCACAGGCTCAACTGGATAAGCAACATTATGTCATTTAGAATTTTTGGACGAAGTGTGAAATATTGCCATCCCATATTTCCGGACTGAAACTAGTAGCTATGTAGACACCTTTTTGTATTTTTACCGTATCACATTTTTCCCAATTTCCCACATGGCAGACTTGGGTTTTCCTGTAATTGATTAACCAACACTATAACCGCCCAATAACCATATTGAAGTTAATCTGATAAATGTTTTTGGTTGCTTAGTTAGGCCATGTCTGAAGCTGACCGTTATTTCTCCAATAGCTCAAGAGATCGTGAGCATGATGCTGGGCCAGCGGGAATGGAGCCTAACGGTGTCATCGAGGTACGTTTTCAACTAAACTCTTTTTGCTCAATTAATTCAGTTAAAATAAAAGATATCTGAGGATTGGTGTGGTCTGAAAATGTACCTGACTCCTTGCATACCACTTGTTATAGTGGATTTCAATTCATTTCTGTAGCGGGTGTTGAGTGAAATGATGGCATTTCATCTTTCGGGACAGACCTGATAATGGTGACAACTTTTTATACTGATCGCTCAAAAACCTCAAGCATAGGCCTGCAGTTAACTCACTGTCATCTAAACCACTTATGTAATCAAAACGATGTGTAAACTGAATACTCTTATTGTGCAGAGCAACTGGAAAGCGATTACGGACAACTTCGATGACATGGCCCTGAAGGAGACACCTTAGGGGTATCTATGCATATGGTTTTGAGAAGCCATCAGCCATTCAACAGAGGGCAATCATTCCTTGTATCAAAGGTATGCGAATCAATGGCTTGTTGATACAAATAAATATACTGACCAAAAATATAAACGTGACAATTTCAAAGATTTTACTGAGTTACAGTTCATAGAAGGAAATCAGTTAATTGAAATAAATTCATTAGGCCCTAATCTATGGATTTCGCATGGATAGGCCCACCCACATGGCAGCCCCCGCCCCCCCCCCCACTCCACTCTCAGATGATCCTGCAGGCAAAAAAGCCAGATGTGGAGGTCCTGGGCTAGCGTGGTTACACGTGGTCTGCGGTTGTGGGGCCGGTTGGACGTACTGCCATATTTTCTGAAACTACTTTGGGGTTAGCTTATGGTAGAAAAATTAACATTAAATTATCTGGCAACACCCCTGTTGGACATTCCTGCAGTCAGAATGTCAATTACACGCTCCCTCAACTTGACACATTTGTGGCATTGTGTCGTGTGACAAACCTGCACCTTTTAGTGGCATTTTATTGTCCACAGTACAAGGTGCACCTGTGTAATGATCATGCTGTTTAATCAGCTTTTTGATTTGCCACATGTCAGGTGGCTGTATTATCTTGGCAAAGTAGAAATGCTCACTAAAAGGGATATAAACAAAATGTGAGAAGCTTTTTGTGCATATGGACATTTTCTGAGATCTTTTATTTCAGCTCATGAAACATGGGACCAGCACTTTATATGTTGCGTTTATATTTTTGTTCAGTATAATTACAAGTTCAAAATTCTCGGATATATTGAGTGAAATGATGGCATACCATCTTTCGGGACTGACACAGCAATGGAGATAACTATTTTTTAGTATTACTGATCACTCAAGTCAATTGTCACTCGGCAAAGCAACGTTTTATTTATTTTTTATTCTGATCATGCAACCCCTTTTATCTTTCCCTTCCCAGGCTACGATGTCATTTCCCAAGCCCAGTCAGGCACGGGCAAGACTGCCACATTTGCTATCTCTATCCTGCAGCAGCTGGACATGGAGCAGAAAGGGACCCAGGCTCTGGTTCTGGCCCCCACCAGGGAGCTGGCTCAGCAGGTATGCTGTACCTGAGGACAGGATAAACTTAAGTGTGTATCAGACCGAGGCGGCATATTCGGAAGATCTCAAACTAAAAAGGTAAAAAAAAATTCCCGCCACTTAATTTCTTTATGCAAAAATCAACTAATTGGGCTAAAGGAGGTGATGGCTCTCTTTTAGGATTGGTGTAGTCCGTCCATGACTGCATTGGTCTGAAAGTTGAGCTGACTGCTTGTTATAGGGGATTTCAGTTCCCTTCTGTAAGAAGTGTTGAGTGAAATGATGGCATTTCATCTTTCGGGACAGACCTGATAATGGTGACAACTTGTTTTACTGATCACTCAAAACCGTTGAGTCCAGTATAATACATTGATGCTGAGAGCAAATCGTCATGAAGCATTTGTATTTGTTTGATCTGTTTTCTTAGATCCAGAAGGTGATTCTGGCTTTGGGGGACTACATGGGTGCTGCCTGCCACGCCTGCATTGGGGGCACCAACGTCCGCAACGAAATGCAGAAGCTGCAGGCCGAGGCCCCCCACATAGTGGTAGGAACTCCAGGCCGGGTGTTTGATATGCTTAACAGGAGATACCTGTGTAAGTAGTCATCAGTGTAAGTATCTGCCATCTGACTAACTCATATTCAAATCAAATTGTATTTGTCACATGAGCTGAATACAACAGGTGTAGCCCTTACTGTGAAATGCTTACTTACAAGCGTTTAACCAAAAATGCAAAGTTTAAAGTAAGAAAGTGTGTATATATAAATCTTATATATAATCTTGTCCATTGGCGTGCTTTAGAGGCCCTTCTAGTTTGGCTTGACCACGGTGCAGATTTTAAGTTGTGCCCTCTAACATCTACTTAAAGCTCCGAAATGCATCAAGATGTTTGTCCTGGACGAAGCTGATGAGATGCTGAGTCGTGGCTTCAAGGATCAGATATATGAGATCTTCCAGAAACTGAGCACACACATTCAAGTAGGTCTCATTTGTTGTATTTTGCACATTTTACTCGTAAATATGTGTAGATTTCCAGATTCAATTCTTGAGCTTTACTGTAGAAATAAAGTTAAATCTTGTTGTCACAAGGCAATCAGCATGGGCTTGTCTCTGCCCCAGTCACCCCACTTCCACATAAAAGAACTGTGCTAAAATTGCAGAATCCAGGTTCGCTTGGTTTATGCAATAATGCTAGCAGAGTATTGCGTGGAAGGAGAGCACTATGCACTGTGCCAGAAATGAGTTGTGGTCGAACCTCTTTCTTAATGTTCGTTGACCTCTTGTCTCAAGGCCCAGTGCAACAATTAATCAGCAACTATTAATGATGAGCGCATTTTTCCTCCAGTTGCAGTTTTAACAAGTGTTTCTCCTAACTCTCTGCAGGTGGTCCTCCTGTCTGCCACCATGCCTACGGATGTGCTGGAGGTGACAAAGAAGTTCATGCGAGAGCCCATTCGCATTCTGGTGAAAAAATAAGAGCTTACACTAGAGGGTATTAAGCAGTTCTACATCAATGTAGAGCGAGAGGTGGGTAGTGTTCAGAAAAGACATGGCTCTACATGTGTTATGAAATGTAATGCCATGTAATATTTTGTATTGTGTGTATATAACTGCTTTGATGTTGCTGGACCCCAGGAAGAGTAGCTGCTGCCTTGGCAGCAGCTAAGGGGATCTGTAATAAATACAAATATATCCAGTTGCAAATATTGTGTTTTTGTAGTCCACAAAGTATATAGCATTTCCCTTCTTTAAAGCACCCTGCTAAAATTGTGGGGCGAGGCTTTCGGGCTTGGCTCTTGCGGGCATGTAAGCATGGGTACACCAAGGAAGGACAGTAAAAGCATTGTTGAAATGAGGCTAGGACGGACCGCTTAATGTCCAGTGTCCTTTGTCTCAACATTCTGTGCTACAATATTTATTGTAATGTTTCATCATTTAGAAGTGGGGTATGTTGTAAGGCTTGCCAGGTCTGGTCGGTGAAATAAGTTGTTTCCCTCGCGGTTCTTCCAGGAGTGGAAGTTGGACACGTTATGCGACCTGTAGGAGACGCTGACAATCACTCAGGCAGTCATCTTCCTCAACACCAGGAGGAAGGTCGACTGGCTGACCGAGAAGATGCACTTAAGGGACTTCACTGTCTCTGCTCTGGTAAGACCACCAGAAACATTGCTACCTGAATTATAATGTCGCTAAAATTACTGTCATATTGGACATGGGGTTGTATTTTAGAATGCAGGTTGAATGAACGTGGTTTGTGTTTTCCAGCATGGAGACATGGACCAGAAGGAGAGGGAGTTCAGGTCTGGCTCCAGCAGAGGACTCATCACAACTGACTTACTGGTGAGGCTGGAATCTCGCTCTTATCTAACTGTCATGAATGATTACTTGACATGGTTACATGTTATTGTTATCCCAAATGCAACCCAAAAGCTTTTTCTCTGCGACTGCCCTTTTTATGGCTTAGCAGTAACACCTTTTGGGAGATTAAATGTTTGTTCTCCACCACGGGTTTCTCTCACTGTAGGAATCTGTTACTTAATGTCAGACTACATTTACAATCAAATGCATTGTAAATCTGATGGCGCTTCAACTTGAATTGAGTTTAACTCGTGTTTTTATTTATTTATTCAGGCTCGAGGAATTGATGTGCAGCAGGTTTCCCTGGTCATAAACTATGACCTTCCTACAAACTGAGAGAATTATATTCACAGGTATGTACAGTCCCTGACTAAATGGAAGACGTGGTCCTCTGTAGCTCAGCTGGTAGAGCACGGCGCTTGTAACGCCAAGGTAGTGGGTTCGATCCCCGGGACCACCCATACACAAATGTATGCACGCATGACTGTAAGTCGCTTTGGATAAAAGCGTCTGCTAAATGGCATATTATATTATTACGTGCTGAGACTGAATCTATTGTAATTGGAAAGTGGACCTGTACCTAAAGATTGTTCCTCCTCCCCCATTTCTCCAGAATTGGTCGTGGTGGCCGTTTTGGCAGAAAAGGCGTGGCTATAAACTTTGTGACCGAGGAGGACAAGCGTATCCTTCGGGACATCGAGACGTTTTACAATACGACAGTGGACGAGATGCCTTTGAACGTGGCTGACCTGATTTGAACCTGGCAGATTTTAACGCAGTGCTAGCGGTCGTACTCTCATTGTGTTTATTTGAGGCAAACTTCTCAATGCTATCCTTGAATCAGACTTCCGATATTTGTAAGATGAGGTGACAATGGTGGTCTCTCGTGGACAGTTGTAGATTCTAACCTTGAGAGAGTTTGCTGGTTGAAACCACAAGCCATGGAGACAGTCAACATGATGGTTCTTATCAGTAGTTTATTTCAGTGTTCAATTAAGGTGTGTGTAGTGGATGTTGTTCACCATTTAATGATTTACTTTTGGACTAAAGGGTATTAGTGCGGTATTAAGTCTGCCAATTATGTTATGCTAACATATGTGCGGTGGAATGCGAGTCTAATGTTAGATTTAGACAATGTTAGATTTAACTCACTTTTCTTTTTACTTAAGTGGAATGTGTTAATTTAAGTGTACCATATCACGCTTTGTCAAATCCTTGGTTTGACCATATTTTGCTCCATACGTTTTTCCTAACAGCTCGTTTTGAGCGTGTAGCCATTTTCCCTAAAACTGTATGAATGTCTTAATAAAACCAAACTTGCTGTACTAAATGATACCATGTATTATTATTTATGGCGCGGTTAAATATTTGTTGAGGTACTTACTTGTTAGGTAGCCTTTGACACAATGGCATGTTCTTTGAGATGTCTAGACTAGTTTGTTTTATTTATTTAACTAGGCAAGTCAGTTAAGAACAAATTCTTAATTACAATGACGGCCTACACCGGCCAAACCTGGACAACGCTGGGCCAAATGTGCGCCGCCCTATGGGACTCACAATCACGTACGGTTGTGATACAGCCTGGAATTGAACCAGGGGGTCTGTAGTGACGCCTCAAGCACTGAGATGCTGCGCCACTCGGGAGCCCAGTGGTTCCAACAATTTCACTTGGCGCCCTCAACAGGCTAGGGCTGGCTCTGTATGGATGAGGGTATGCAGACCTGCTAGCCTCGGTTCAGATTTTGTTGCCCCCACCCCATCAGTTGCCCATCCCTGGTGTAGTTGATACTGATCTTGTCCAATGAGAACATAAGTTCTTAGTTTGAAACGTTTCCTATGGTCACATCTGCAGCACTGTAAATCAGGGTTTCCCAAACTGTCCTAGGGTGACACCTGGGTGCATATTTTGGTTTTGCCCTAGCACTACAAAGCTGACGTAAAATAACCAACTCATCAAGCTTTGATTATTTGAATCTGCTGTGCAGTGCTAGGCCAAAAACCAAAACGTGCCCCCCAGGACTGAGTTTGGGAAACCCATCTATAAATGACTGGCCTATCTCAGCCCAATATTGCCAGTGTCTTGAAGGTGGCATATGTTGTGGAGAAGCATTGGTGCATCCTATTACACAAAGGACAACCAGTACATTTCTATGCCACTGAGTATTAGGTTAATGTTGCAGACAACTGCTAGTGGAGATGCAGGTTAATGACTTCCCAAATTGTGGCTCATGGTGATCATAGTTTCCAGTGGTGATTTTAGCATAAATGTTGGTGGGGCAAACCTTTTTTTTTTAAATGCATGCCATCAAATCATCACAAACAATACATTAATTGCAATATAACGGTGACAAACTGTTAGGGCCTACATAAAGCTGTCCCAACAGCAGAGCTTTCTTTTCAGCACCATGGAGTGAATCCTTACCACCGCTACACCTGCCTATCAGTGGAGCCTTGTCTGGCAGCGACATGTTCATTCAGCCTCATTTACTGCCTTTTTAAAAACCATGGCTGACTTGCTTTAACAAATGGTTTCTACTGACAATTGAGACGTACAAACTATGGCATAAGGGGACGACAAGCGGATAAGAGGCAATCCATAATTTTGACTAAGACATGAGCGAGCTAGGACGGCTGTAGTCAACTATGACTTAGTTCAGCACTTTATGTACAGCGACAGAATTCAGAATATGGCTGTTCTTACAGTATTCTGCCTGTACACCAAGTCAAAACCATAGGATAAATTTAGGGGGCATATAAGCAGACAATGAAAGCTTACTACACAACATAGTGGTGGCTGCTTGTAATCATGTTATGGGTATGCTTGTAATCGTTAAGGACGGGAGTTTTTCAGGATAAAAAAAAAAATGGAATGTAGCTAAGCACAGGCAAAATCATAGAGGAAAACCTGGTTCAGTCTGCTTTCCACCAGACACTGGGACATGAATTCACCTTTCAGCAGGACAATAACCTAAAGCACAAGGCCAAATCTACACTGGCATTGCTTACCATGAAGACCGTGAATGTTCCTGAGTGGCCGAGTTACAGTTTTGGCTTAAATCTGCTTAAATCTATGGAAGGACCTGAAAATGGTTGTATAGCAATGATCAACAACCAATTTGACAGAGCTTGAAGAATTTTGAAAATAATAATGGCAAACGTTGCACAATCCAGGTGTGGAAAGATGTTGCACAATCCAGGTGTGGAACGATAATGCACAATCCAATTTTGTGTAGATTGCTGACAAACGACAATTAAATCCATTTTAATCCCACTTTGTAACAACAAAATGTGGAAAAAGTCTAGGGGTGTGAATACTTTATGAAGGCACTGTGCAGATCATAATAGTACTGTTTCTGTTTGTAGCAATAAAGCAGGCAAGTTTGTATGGCCTCAATTTTAATCTCTGTTGTACACTGCTCAAAAAAATAAAGGGAACACTTAAACAACACAATGTAACTCCAAGTCAATCACACTTCTGTGAAATCAAACTGTCCACTTAGGAAGCAACACTGATTGACAATACATTTCACATGCTGTTGTGCAAATGGAATAGACAACAGGTGGAAATTATAGGCAATTAGCAAAACACCCCCAATAAAGGACTGGTTTTGCAGGTGGTGACCACAGACCACTTCTCAGTTCCTATGCTTCCTGGCTGATGTTTTGGTCACTTTTGAATGCTGGCGATGCTTTCACTCTAGTGGTAGCATGAGACAGAGTCTACAACCCACACAAGTGGCTCAGGTAGTGCAGCTCATCCAGAGCATGGAGGCGCTACCAGGAGACAGGCCAGTACATCAGGAGAAGTGGAGGAGGCCGTAGGAGGGCAACAACCCAGCAGCAGGACCGCTACCTCCGCCTTTGTGCAAGGAGGAGCAGGAGGAGCACTGCCAGAGCCCTGCAAAATGACCTCCAGCAGGCCACAAATGTGCATGTGTCTGCTCAAACGGTCAGAAACAGACTCCGTGAGGGTGGTATGAGGGCCCGACGTCCACAGGTGGGGGTTGTGCTTACAGCCCAACACCGTGCAGGACGTTTGGCATTTGCCAGAGAACACCAAGATTGGCAAATTCGCCACTGGCGCCCTGTGCTCTTCACAGATGAAAGCAGGTTCACACTGAGCACATGTGACAGAGTCTGGAGATGCCGTGGAGAACGTTCTGCTGCCTGCAACATCCTCCAGCATGACCGGTTTGGCGGTGGGTCAGTCATGGTGTGGGGTGGCATTTCTTTGGGGGGCCGCACAGCCCTCCATGTGCTCGCCAGAGGTAGCCTGACTGCCATTAGGTACCGAGATGAGATCCTCAGACCCCTTGTGAGACCATATGCTGGTGCGGTTGGCCCTGGGTTCCTCCTAATGCAAGACAATGCTAGACCTCATGTGGCTGGAGTGTGTCAGCAGTTCCTGCAAGAGGAAGGCATTGATGCTATGGACTGGCCCGCCCGTTCCCCAGACCTGAATCCAATTGAGCACATCTGGGACATCATGTCTCGCTCCATCCACAATGCCACATTGCACCACAGACTGTCCAGGAGATGGCGGATGCTTTAGTCCAGGTCTGGGAGGAGATCCCTCAGGAGACCATCCGCCACCTCATCAGGAGCATGCCCAGGCGTTGTAGGGAGGTCATACAGGCACGTGGAGGCCACACACACTACTGAGCCTCATTTTGACTTGTTTTAAGGACATTACATCAAAGTTGGATCAGCCTGTAGTGTGGTTTTCCACTTTAATTTTGAGGGTGACTCCAAATCCAGACCTCCATGGGTTGATAAATTTGATTTCCATTGATAATTTTTGTGTGATTTTGTTGTCAGCACATTCAACTATGTAAAGAAAAAAGTATTTAATAAGATTATTTCATTCATTCAGCTATATGATGTGTTATTTTAGTGTTCCCTTAATTTTTTTGAGCAGTGTATTTAGCTAGGCATGTTTGTATAAATTCTCCATATCTCTGTGCCTGTGTGTAGGTTGGAGGCAGGCAGGTTAGTTATAATTATAGTCTGCCTCAGGGGCACTGAGCACCTCAATGAATGTGTAATTGGCTATGATATGGTATATGCCTTTATTTTTAGCACATCAGCTTTGTTCTTTGAGTCCCACGTTCACAGAAGTCAATGCAATTATGCTGGCAGGGCCACATTGAGAGGGAAGAGGATAAAAGTCAACTCATTGGACATTTGGATAGAGAGTGGCTGATTCCACCTGGACCAGTTCTCCTGCATTGTTAAATGTTTTTCGGATTGAAAAGCCGGTCTTCCAAAGGACTGGAGAAAAACTGGTTGTTCATTGTGGGAACATGGGAGCCTCACTGCGGTGGCGTTCCGCCTGCGGACAGCGTATTTGGCCCAAGGAAGGAATCAGGCCCAGAGAGAGGGATGAAACGGTATGATTTAGAGAATCTGTCCAATATCACCAAAATGGTGGTAAAACCATCAGAAGAGGGGAGATCAGTGACAAAGTCAATGGACAGATGAGACCAGGGACGCTGAGGCACGGGAAGGGGAAGGAGTTTCCCTGCTGGAGCGTTCCCAGGGGGATTTGGATTGGGCACATACAGAACAGGAGTTGACATAGAGTGACGTCCTGCACCAAGGTGGGCCACCAGTACTTTCCAGAGATGGACTGAACGGTGTGAGTAATACCTGGATGTCCAGAGACGACAGCTGTGTGCTCCCAGGTCAATAGCCGATCCCTTATCATCATGGGAACGTAGGTGCGCTCAGGAGGGCAGGTGCGGGTTCACTCTCCAGGGCCTTGCGAATGTCCACATCTACGTCCCAGAGCACGGGGGCTACGACTCGAGAGGGCGGTATTATGGGTGCACTCAAGACAGGAACCTCTCCCGAATCGTAGAGACGGGACAGGGCATCGGCTTTGATATTTTTTTACCTGGGCGATATGTCAGTGTGAAATCGAATCTGGTGAAGAAAAGGACCCACCTGGCTTGGAGCGTGTTCAGTCGCCTCGCTGTTCGTATGTACTCCTGGTTCCGATGGCCGGTGAGAATGAGAAATGGGTCCTTGGCGCCCTCCAGCCAGTGTCTCCACTCTTGTAATACCAACTTCACCGCCAGGAGCTCCCGATCTCAAACATCATAATTCCTCTCTGCAGGAGACAGCTTTTTTGAGTAATGTGCACATGGATACAATTACTGTGGATTACCTTGACATTGGGACAGGACAGCCCCCACACCTACTTTTCTGAGGGTTCCACCTCCACCACGAAGGGCAGCGTTGGATCTGGATGTTCAAGCAACAGGGCTGAGGTGAAACGACCCTTCAGTAGGCGGAAGGCTTCATCAGCTGCAGAATTCCATCCCAACTTCCGGGGACCCCGCTTGAGGAGAGAAGTGAGAGGAGAGGTGATCGAGCTAAAGTTCTTAATGAATCAGCGGTAGAAGTTGGCAAATCCCAAAAAAAACTTTATGGTGGTTGGGACTGGCTATGACCTGACAGCATCCACCTTCCTCTCAACCATCATGACTCCTTACGGGCCGATCTGGTAACCCAAAAAGGATACGTCCTCCTGATGAAATTGGCACTTCTCTGCCTTGATGTACAGGTGGTTGGCCAGGAGGCGTTCCAGGACTACTCGGACGTGAGCGATGTGCTCCAAGGTAGCCGAGTAGACCAGGATGTCGTCGATATACACGACCACCTGCCGTCCAAGCATGTCCCAGAACACCTCGTTGACGAATAACTGGAACACTGACGGAGCATTGGCTAATCCAAAAGGCATCACAAAGTACTCGTAGTGACCAGACATCGTGCTGAATGCCGTTTTCCAGTCATCCCCCTCCCAGATGCGGATCAAATTGTGGGCACTCCGCACCGCAGGTCTAATTTGGTGAAAAACCGGGCCCCGCGGAGTTGTTCAATCGCGGCCGGAACCAATGGGAGAGAGTAGCGGTACTTTGTGGGGATGGAATTCAGGTTTCTGTCATTGATGCACGGGCGCAATCCTCCGTCCTTCTTGGCCACAAAAAAGAAGCCTGCCGATGCAGAAGAGGTGCTAATGAAACCCTGCTGGAGAGCCTCCTGGATGTACTCCTCCATAGCTTTGGTTTCGGCCACCGACAGAGGGTAGATGTGGCCGCGCAGAGCCTGCAAGCAGGTCGATGGCACAGTCCCAGGGGTGATGAGGAGTGAGACAGGAAAAAAACTCCCGAAGATCTTGGTATACCTCCGGGATGTTGGGCTGAAGGGCAACCACAGGACTCTCAACTGACGTAGAACCACAGGGAAAGGGTAAGCAGGTCTTCCGGCATTCGGGTGTCCAGTCAGTGATTTTCATTTTCGGCGTTATGACGTTGAAGCCATGGGAAGCAGAGGATGATCTTGTGTATGGGTGCACTGATGAGGAAGGGAAGGCTTTCTTGATGTATGGATTCCACAGTGAGGGTGAGTGGTGCTGTTATGTGTGTGATCGTCACGCGCTTGAACCGGACAAGGAGAGGAGAGCGGGTATGAGGTGATGTTAAGGGAGGAGGCGAGGGCCTGGTCAATAAAATTCCCTGCGGCACCGGAGTCCACTAGAACTGTATAAACAAAACATGAAAGCCAGCCAGTGAAATTCATACTAGGAAAGTGATGATGGAATACTCAAGCCAAACCCAGGAGACGGATGATCACATGGCGGTCCCTCTACTCTCGTGGACCTCCGGTTAGAACGTACCGGACACCGTTGAAGCTGATGCCCCTCCTGTCCCCAATAAGGACAGATCCACAGCTGTCTACGATGGCGTCGCTCAGCCGTGGAGAGGCGTGAGGCCCCCACCTCCATGGGTTCAGGCTCTGACTCAGAACGATCAACGGAGGAGGGAGAGAGGCAATGAGGGTACCGACGCTCCCGAAGCAGGTTATCCAGACGGATGGCCACCGCAATGAGGGCGTCCAAGGATAGGTTGTCGTCTCGGCACGCCAACTCCGTCTGGACCTCTTCGCGCAATCCTCTTCTGAATAGGGAGCGGAGCGCCGGCTCATTCCATCCATTGGTTGCTGCCACTGTCTGAAAGGTGATTGCGTACTCCGCCGTGGTCTGGCCATCCTGCCGTAGTTGGAGTAGACATTCATCCCCCTCTCTACCCTCTGGTGGATGGTCCAAGACCCCCCTGAACAGAGCCATGAACCCCTCATAGGAACCCAGCTCCTCATCTCCTCTCTCCAAGAGGGCCTTGGCCCACTCCAACGCCCGTCCGGTCAGCAGAGAAATAACCGTGGCAACCTTGGACCTCTCAGTGGTGAGGGCTCCCGTCTGATGGTCGAAATAGAGGGAGCACTGGAGTAGGAAGCCACAGCATTTCGATGGAGTCCCGTCATATTTGTCCGGGAGGGACAATCGGGCATCACTAACCATGACTGACTGCTGGATGGGCTGGGATACTGGCTCACTGGGTCGACGTGTGGCAGAGAATCCTCTGCTGTTAAAAAATAATAATAATAATAATGTAACTGTAAGTCGCTCTGGATAAGAGCATCTGCTAAATGACTCAAATGTAAATGTAAATGACGCCCCTTGAGTAATGTCGACTCGTTGAAGAACGTGGAGGACCTCATCCATAGCCGTTCCCAAATGAGCCAGCTGTTCATGGTGTTGACGAAGTAGGTGTCCCTGTTCACCGACCAGCTGGGATGTCTTGATTAACTGCTGCTTCCATTTGTTGAGGTAGTATTCTGTAACGTAGATGCAGGGAGTCAGGAAGCAGGTGCAGTTAGTGAGTTTAGTAACAACAAACATGGAACGATGCAAAACGAGAAGCGTCTGACATAGAAACAATACTACCTGCTGAGTGATAACAAAAGAGTGCTATATAAAGAGTAGGTAATCAAGAGAGAAATGAAGTCCAGGTGTGACTGATGATGAGACGCAGGTGTGCGTAAAGATCGTTGCCAGGACCGGTGGCTAGTAGACCGGCGACGTCGAGCGCCGGAGAGGGGGAGCGGGATAAGACGTGACAGGTTAAGGTTAGGGGTTAAGGTTAAGGATAGAGACGTCCCAAGGATCCCACATAGCAATCGTTTTGAACGATTCAACCTCTTCTTATCTTACTCATGCCACATATCAGAAATGCACTTCCTCAAAACTATTGGTGATGTCATTATGGAGACAGAAAAGTCCAAGTTTAAAGTCTTACATCAACAACAATATAGCTATAGTTTTGAGACTACTGTCTCTGAGGCATGCATGACATGGTCCAAGATGGCGTAGCAGTGAAGTCGTGTTTTTGTCGTGTGTCTGTAAATAGCCTGTAAATACCCTGTTTTTTTGTATTTTTCATACGTATTTCCCTATCAGACTTTTCAACCTTCTACAAAATATACTTTTCTGCAACCCGCCTCACTCTAATGTGGAACGGATTCTATTATTGACTTACCTTTTATCTAGAATCTCCAGTTGAAACTAGCTAGCCAGCTAACTAGCTACTTGCTAATAGCCACAGTTAGCGGTATTTCACCCAGAACATTGGATTTTTCTGCCGGAATAATTTAATCACTGGAAATGAATCACCGGATCGCAACTAGCTAGCCGCAACCGAATGGATGTTGCTGTTTGGCTAATCACCACTGCCCCCGATGCATGCACCAGTTAGCCTCGAGCTAGCCTAGAGCCAGGCCCATATCCCGGCTATCTACCTCTCGTTCTACCGGACGGGAATAGCCAGCTAACTAGCTACTTGCTATTAGCTACCGTTAGCGTTTTTTCACCATTGTCCATGGCCTGCACCACCTACCAGCCAGCTCTAGCCTGGACTATTATTCGGCCTGTCTGCACAGCGCGTTATCGACCCAGAACATATCGTTTTTTCTGCCGGAATCACTGAATCACTGGACCTTTAACACCGGATTCATCGCTACCAGCTAGCTGCAACAAAATTGCCGTTGTGATTTGGCTAATCAGCCTGAGCTAGCTTTGAGCCAGGCCCATCTCCCGGCTATCTACCGCTCTGTCAACCGGACGGGACCACCTAGTGTTGACACGGAGCCCCACAGATCCAACACGACTGGTCTGCCGACGAAATCGTCTGATGTGGTTACAACAGGCTTCCCGTTACGACGTCGACCACGAAGATTCCATCTGCTAGCCCCGGCCCGCTAGCACACGCTAGCCGTGGCCTCTTGGTCGCTAGTGCTTTAGCAGCCCCCGAACTACCTCCGAACTATCCTATTGCTGTTCACCGGACCTTATGATAACTCAGCTATACAGCTGATGCCTGCTGGATTGTTCCTTTTTACGGTACCGCATCCTGTTTATGTTTAGCCTCAGCCCAAACTGTGTCGCCATTACCAGCTGTTGTCTTAGCTCTCTAAAATTACACGTGTGATTGCTTTATGCCTCTCTCCCATGTCAATATGGTTTGCTTATTGCTGTTTCGGTTATGTCTTATTGTACTATTTCACTGTAGATCCCCCAGCCCAGCTAAACCTGCCTTAGATAGCTATTTTGTTCCACCCCCCATACACGCGGAGACCGGCTCAATCGGTGCCTCCAGTGATGCTATCTCTTTCATTGTTACCCAACGCTTAGGGCTACCTCCACTGTACTCATATCCTTCCATATCCTTGTCTGTACATAATGCCCTGAATCTTTTCTACAACGCCCGGAAATCTGCCCCCTTTATTCTCTGTACCCAACGCACTAGAAGACCAGTTCTTAAAGCCTTTAGCCGTATCCTTATTCTAGTCCTCCTCTGTTCCTCTGGTGATGTAGAGGCTAACCCAGGCCCTGCAGCCCCCAGTGTCACTCCTCCTCCTCAGGCGCTATCATTTGTTGACTTCTGTAACCGTAAAAGCCTTGGTTTCTTGCATGTTAATATCAGAATTCTCCTTCCTAAGTTTGAGTTATTCACTGCGTTAGCACACTCCACCAATCCTGATGTTCTAGCAGTGTCTGAATCCTGGCTTAGGAAGGCCACCAAAAATTCTGAAATGTCCATCCCCAACTATAACATTTTCCGTCTAGATAGAACTGCCAAAGGGGGTGGAGTTGCAATCTACTGTAGAGATAGCCTGCAGAGCTCTATCATACTATCCAGGTCTGTGCCCAAACAGTTTGAGCTTCTACTTCTAAAAATCCACCTTTTCAGAAATAAGTCTCTCACTGTTGCCGCTTGCTACAGACCCCCTCAGCCCCCAGCTGTGCCCTGGACACCATATGTGAACTGATTGCCCCCCCATCTATCCTCAGAGTTCGTACTGCTTGGTGACCTAAACTGGGATATGCTTAACACCCCTGCCAACCTACAATCTAAACTAGATGCCCTCAATCTCACACAAATTATCAACGAACCTACCAGGTACAACCCTAAATCCGTAAACATGGGTACCCTCATAGATATCATCCTGACTAACTTACCCTCTAAATACACCTCCGCTGTCTTCAACCAGGGTCTCAGCGATCACTGCCTTATTGCCTGCGTCCGTAACGGGTCCGCGGTCAAACGACCACCCCTCATCACTGTCAAACGCTCCCTAAAACACTTTAGCGAGCAGGCCTTCCTAATTGACCTGGCCCAGGTATCCTGGATGGATATAGATCTCATTCCGTCAGTAGAGGATGCCTGGCTGTTCTTTAAAAGTAATTTCCTCTCAATCTTAAATAAACATGCCCCATTCAAAAAAGACAGAACTAAGAACAGATATAGCCCCTGGTTCTCCTCAGACTTGACTGCCCTTGACCAGCACAAAAACATCCTGTGGCGTACTGCATTAGCATCAAATAGCCCCCGCGATATGCAACTTTTCAGGGAAGTTAGGAACCAATATACACAAGCAGTTAGGAAAGCAAAGGCTAACTTTTTCAAACAGAAATTTGCATCCTGTAGCACTAACTCCAAAAAGTTTTGGGACACTGTAAAGTCCATGGAGAATAAGAGCACTTCCTCCCAGCTGCGCACTGCACTGAGGCTAGGAAACACTATCACCACCGATAAATCTACAATAATCGAGAATTTCAACAAGCATTTTGCTACGGCTGGCCATGCGTTCCACCTGGCTACCACTACCCCGGCCACCAGCTCTGCCCCCCCAGCTTCTCCTTCACACAAATTCAGACAGCTGATGTTCTGAAAGAGCTGCACAATCTGGACCCCTACAAATCAGCTGGGCTAGACAATCTGGACCCTTTCTTTCTAAAACTAGCCGCCGAAATTGTCGCAACCCCTATTACTAGCCTGTTCAACCTCTCTTTCGTAACGTCTGAGATCCCCAGAGATTGGAAAGCTGCCGCGGTCATCCCCCTCTTCAAAGGGGGTGACACTCTAGATCCAAACTGTTACAGACCTATATCCATCCTGCCCTGCCTTTCGAAAGTTTTTGAAAGCCAAGTTAACAAACAGATCACCGACCATTTCGAATCCCACCGTACCTTCTCCGCTATGCAATCCGGTTTCCGAGCTGGTCATGGGTGCACTTCAGCCACGCTCAAGGTCCTAAACGATATTATAACCGCGATCGATAAGAGACAGTACTGTGCAGCCGTCTTCATCGACCTGGCAAAGGCTTTCGACTCTGTCAACCACCGCATTCTTATTGGCAGACTAAATAGCCTTGGTTTCTCAAATGACTGCCTCGCCTGGTTCACCAACTACTTCTCAGATAGTTCAATGTGTCAAATCGGAGGGCCTGTTGTCTGGACCTATGGCAGTCTCTATGGGGGTGCCACAGGGTTCAATTCTTGGGCCGACTCTTTTCTCTGTGTATATCAATGATGTCGCTCTTGCTGCTGGTGACTCTCAGATCCACCTCTACGCAGACGACACCATTTTGTATACATCTGGCCCTTCATAGGACACCGTGTTAACAAACCTCCAAACGAGCTTCAATGCCATACAACACTCATTCAGTAGCCTACAACTGCTCTTAAACACTAGTAAAACTAAATGCATGCTCTTCAATCGAACGCTGCTGGCACCCGCCCACCCGACTAGAATCACTACTCTCGGCGGGTCTGACCTAGAGTATGTGGGCATCTACAAATACCTAGGTGTCTGGTTAGACCGTAAACTCTCCTTCCAGACTCACATTAAGAATCTCCAATCCAAAGTTAAATCCAGAATCGGCTTCCTATTTCGCAACAAAGCCTCCTTCACTCATGCTGCCAAACATGCCCTCGTAAAACGGACTATCCTACCGATCCTTGACTTCGGCGATGTCATTTACAAAAAAAGCCCCATACACTACCCACCACTGTGACCTGTACGCTCTTGTTGGCTGGTCCTCATTACATGTTCGTCATCAAACCCACTGGCTCCAGGCCATCTATAATTCACTGCTAGGCAAATCCCCGCCTTATCTTAGCTCATTGGTCACCATAGCAACACCCACCCGTAGTATGCGCTTCAGCAGGTATATCTCACTGGTCATCCCCAAAGCCAACACCTCCTTTGGCCGCCATTCCTTCCAGTTCTCTGCTGCCAATGACTGGAACGAATTGCAAAAATCTCTGAAGCTGGAGACTCTTATCTCCCTCACTAACTTTAAACATCAGTTGTCAGAGCACCTTACCGATCACTGCACCTGTACACAGCCCATCTGAAATTAGCCCACCCAACTACCTCATCCCTATATTGTTATTTATTTTGCTCATTTGCACCCCAGTATCTCTATTTGCACATAATCTCTTGTACATCTATCATTCCAATGTTAATACTAATTGTAATTATTTTGCACTATAGCCTATTTATTGCCTTACCTCCATAACTTGCTACATTTGCACACACTGTATATATATTTTCTGTTGTATTTTTTGACTTTATGTTTTGTTTTACCCCATATGTAACTCTGTGTTGTTGTTTTTATCGCACTGCTTTGCTTTATCTTGGCCAGGTCGCAGTTGTAAATGAGAACTTGTTCTCAACTGGCTTACCTGGTTAAATAAAGGTTAAATAAACAAATTAATAAAAAATGACATCTTGCTGTAGCAATGGGCTAGATGCCTCTTCAACTCTTGCCAATCACAATTTAGGATATTTTACCTCTCCCCCACAAGCCTTCGAGTCAGCCTGATCTGGAAAGACAAAAACATTTGAAGCTGATACACTACATTACAAAAAGTATGTGGACACCTGCTCGTCGAACATCTCATTCCAAAATCATGGGCATTAATATGGAGTTGGTCCCCCCTTTGCTGCTATAACAGCCTCCACTCTTCTGGGAAGGCTTTCCACTAGATGTTGGAACATTGCTGCGGGGACTTGCTTCCATTCAGCCACGAGCATTAGTGAGGTTGGGCACTGATTTTGGGCGACTAGGCCTGGCTCGTAGTCGGTGTTCCAATTCATCCCAAAGGTGTTCGATGGGGTTGAGGTCAGGGTTCTGTGCAGGCCAATCACGTTTTTCCACACCAATCTCGACAAACCATTTCTGTATGGACCTTGCTTTGTGCACGGGGGCATTGTTATGCTGAAACAGGAAAGGGCCTTCCCCAAACTGTTGCCACAAAGTTGGAAGCACAGAATTGTCTAGAATGTCATTGTATGCTGTAGCGTTAAGATTTTCCTTCACTAGAACTAAGGGGCCTAGCCCAAACCAACAGCCCCAGACCATTATTCCTGCTCCACCAAACTTTACAGTTGGCACTATGCATTGGGGCAGGTAGCCTTCTTCTGGCATCCCCCTGTGGTGTCGAGACAACGATGCTGATATGCTGTGATGACAAGAAATCCGCTGACACTGTCCTTAATTATAATGGTTTATTACATCAAAGATTACAGTATCAATTTACAGACTCCTGCAGACATCTGGAGAACAACTGACCCAATCTCTAATATGTTATTCCTCCCCGTCCTTTGTTCCAACCATGGTATTTATAATATGTAACATAATATGGGTGGTTTTTTATAGACCAATCCCTGGCCTTTACACATCCGAATCTCCTCTGTCTTAGGGGTCCCCTATAGTAATGTTTTCCAGATGTTTCCGCAAGCAGAGCCAAATTCTGGAATGTTCAGATTCTACATATTTCCCCCCTTCGAGACTAATTAAGTCTCGAAAACAAAAAGAATAGGATTATGACAAATCTTGTGTAACTTTAACAATAAAACAAGATTTATGTAGTGTGAACACATTTTTATGAAGTGTAAACAAAACGTTATGGAGTGTAAGAGCGAAAAACCTGTCTGGCAGCTTTCTTTCCAAATATCCATCAATCAATCAAGACAGTGACATTCTCTCACGGCCCCTCTGCCCCAGGCGACCACCTAAGTACTCCAGATCAATTTATAAATCTTTATCAATGCATTTTAAACTATGATGCAATTGAATACACATGAAAGCCTGGTCCTGATAACAACACTTCTTCTCCATAATTATCTCTCCACGTGGGAGGAATGTCACCACCCCCACTCCGTCTCTCACATCTACAAGGAAGATGAGCTGTATCACCCATCCTAACCCTAATGACAGTCTTTTCTTCTAAAATTGGTGTTGGAGCGATTTTCTGAGGCTCCATTGTAATCAAATGTGATACATTTATAGCTTTAATAACTGTCAATGTTGAAAGAGTTGAATTGCTTCTCACTGTTGTTGTATTAGGCTGAAGTGTTGATGTCATTGTTGTTGATTAATCTATTTTCCCTACAGCTTGGAGCTCTTTACTTGTATTTCCATCTATCACCACTAGTGTAACTACATTAACTCTCAGTTCCAACTCTAATCCCTCACTTTCAAACTGTGGATTATAAAAAATACATTTATAATCACCTTGATCCTCCTGCTGGGAATTGTACACATAGAGACTACAATAACCCTCAATCTTCAGTCTTCTCTTATCATTCAGCAACGCATACTTTCTCAATGCAACTGCTCCTAACAGATCTAAACTCCTGCCATAGCTATCTTCCCACTGAACTCTAAATTTCCCTTCACCACTGTTCTCTCTCGTGCACTGACATGGAAGCTGAGCTGACTTTCCTAGAGTTACTTCAACCCTAGTTTTCGTAACGTTTTGGTCTGACTTTTCTCCTAACTGGTCTGGGCCTACTTTGTTTAACCGAATTACCAGCTTCTCCTGTAACAGAGTTGCCCTTGGTGATCTCCGCTGTTTCACATTCCACTGAAATATTCCCTGTTGTTTCTGGGATGTATTGAAAATCAATGTCCCCAAATCTCCTTTCCTTTCCATCCATTGCAGAGTCATCTCTGGCATCATCAGAAGTGTAAACATTATCATCAACGTTGTCCACAACATGGACAATCTCTCCTTCTGGGTTTTGACTCTGGATATTGTCATGCATCTCTCCTTCTGCCTGTTCTCCCCTATCTTCATCCTGCTCTCTTGAGCCTTCAACATCTTGTCTCTCTGCGCGTGGCACCTCTTCTCCAGGCGCTTTAACACAATGTGACAAATGATACCACGTTGGAGACCCTTTAACCTGAACAGCTGTTCCAGTACTACGAACAACTTCAAATGGTCCTTCACGACGTTCGTTATACCACTTCCTTCTAAATACCTTCACGAACACCTTGTCCCCAGGTTGCACTGTACTCCTTTTTTGCTCATCAAGCTTCTCCTGCACCTCTTCTTTTCTTTGCCTGTCAGAAACATATGTGGACAACTTTTTATGAAAATTGGCCATATATGTAACGTACGCTCTCATTTCATCTTCCAAAAGAGCCAAGCTTGGACCCTTTCCGCTTGTTCGCAAACAAGGCGTAGGCATCCTTCTTCCTGTGACCAGTTCATGGGGTGTCATATGTAGATCACGCAACTCACTTGAGCAACACACCATTAATGCTAAAGGAAGTGCTGCTATCCAGTTTAGACCCGTATGCTGACAAATTTTGACAATGCGATTTTTCAAGACACCGTTCATTTTTTCACAAATCCCTTGACTTTTTGGGTGATAAACTGCTCCAAGACGTTGCTTAATTCCCAATTTTTGCAACATCAATTTCACTGATTTAACCACAAATTCCTTCCCATTATCTGAGGATATTCGATCGGGAAGTCCCCACCAGCTTATGACTTCTTTACACAAGAACTTGGCAACCGATTGAGCATATTTTCGCTTAGTTGGACATATTAGGACCTCTTGGTGTAGGAATGTGACCAGGAAGAACAGTCACACCCCTGCGAACATTATTTTTCAGACAGATTGTGCACCTGCCTATGACATAGTCAACCTGTTCAAGCAAATATGGTTCCCAAAAACCATACTCCTTTGTGATCATTCTCCTAACCTCCACCCTTGCAACATGAGCTAACCCATGTGCTTCCTGAATCATCAGACCTAATAGGTGTAGAGGCGCTACTATCAACCCCTCATGGTTTCTCCAAAGACAACAAAGGATTGTTACTCTGAGGATTTTTTATTGTCTTCAAAACACCTGCTTTCGAAAGTCCTTCAATTTGTGGTTAAATCCTTTGGATTGCTTCATCTTTCAATGGATACTGATTCTTCCAAGGAGGTCTTGCTCCTGGTCGAAGTTCAACTTTCACCGGTTGGGCTGATTTCACAAGTCCAATATCGGTACTGTGTTGAGACCACAAACATTCTGGAACTTGTTGCAACATCTCCTCTTTCATAGGGTCTGAATCCATCTTCACACTGCAAATAGATTCATGTGTCATCCGTACACTCTTCTCAATCTCAAATTCTTTATCCAGATAATCGTCTGTGTTTATCTTCATAGCTGCTCCTTGTGGTCCTAAAATTATGCAACATGAGCTGAGTTGAACTTTCTTTGGTTGATGACTCAACCATTCCTCTGAGTTCGCAAAATTGACTGCTCAATTTGACTCACATCTGGATCATTTCCGGTAATATTTCTCCACACTTGATGAACTCTTGACACATAGGCTCTCGGATTTTCTTGTTGTCCTAGTGGGTCAATCAGAATGTTGTCAGGATGCACATTTGTTGGAAAAGTATCTTTCAGTGCTCTCCACAGCCGATTTCTACTTGCAGCCAACAATTCAGGATCATTCACCGCAGTCCCCACATATCGATGAAGTCCAGCTCTCTGAAAAATGTCTTCCATACCTGGAATCCCAAGGAGATTAGCCAAACGTCTCTTAATGTCTCCTATGGCAGACTGTGTTCCCACCGTAATTTCTTCCAACTTTGAAATCCAAGGATATGCTCCATCTTGAAGAGTAGGCAGCTTCTCAAGTATATCTGACATATCGGTATTCTGCAAAGGCTTATACTCCAGGTTCTGTCCTCGAACCTGGAGTATCTTCACTTTCATCAGAACTCGAATCTCTTGTATTCTTCTTTTTCCAACTTCCATCACCCCTTCTTTCCGCTCTGGCCAACCTCCGTCTGATCACAGGGTCATATCCCTTCTTCTAAATAACTCTGATCATCATCATCATCATCTTCAAGTTCCATCCTCCTGAACCTCACTCCACCCTTAGTTTCCAGACATCTCGTTTTCTTCTTATTTTTGGAGTTTGGATTCATCTTTATGGTCGTTTCTGCTTGTCCTCTCTCTATTATTCGTTCATCTTCATCTCTGATGCAATAATCACCCTCCTGAATGACCACTGGAAGCTGAGGATAGACGTCCTTAAACTCTACTTCTTCCTCGTAAGGTGGGGGTCTTTTTGCTGAATCCGTATGTGAGAAAGGTGTATTGACTTCTGCCATTAGTTTTTCTGTCACCTTCACCTCTTTTGCCATTTTCTCTATACCTCTGTCTCTTTGATCTTTTGTATCTTTTATCAGTTTTTGTCCTTCATTTTCAAACAGCTTAAGAACACCCAGCTCTCTTTATCTCTTTTCTTTACGATGTTCCCCTTTTTTCCCCTTCTTTTGATCTGCCTTATACGTTGCCACAAGCACTTTCATTATCTTGATGACGTCTGGGTTAAGAGTCCCTTCCACTGGCCATGGTTGTTCAATGTCAGGCCAACGTTTATTCCATTTTCCAGATAACCTTGCAATACCATTAACTAGAGGATTACTATTTTGTACTACATCAACAGGAGTAATTACTTTCATAGTTTTGATGTCCTTTTTCCCCATTGTAACAACTCTTTTATATTCCTTTATTGTGAATTATTTTATTATTATTATTTTAAACCAATTAATTTGTAAACCAAAAAATACTTTAGACTATGTAGCTTATGTTTCCCTCCTTTTTTAAATAATTAATTAATTAATCAATTAATTAATCAATATATTTTTTTTTTTATTTTTTTTTTTTTATTTTGTATTTTACCAGTCATCATGCAGAACGTCCACAGGAACACAACCCAGAGCTTTGTGATGAGGCTTGTGTGTCAATCTCATCTCACCCACTCCCCCACCCGCTGCTCAACATGCAGTTGCTATGGTGGAGAGAGAACCCATGAAAGGGGTTGGAGATGTCCTGTGGTACAACAACCTTTCTCTAAGATGAATTTGTTTCACAGTTATTCTATATCACCTCATCTTCATTTACCGGTAAGCCCATTATTTGTTTCTTGTTTGCTTTGCGACAGGTTGAAAAGGCTGCCTATATGCTTTGGTTAGAGTTTCCAAATGAAATACAAAGAAGTTGCTTGAAAGCAGCTGTATATTTCCCACCTCCTTTAATTTACAGAACAATTAATTCATGATAAGAGATCAGCTGATATGCAGAATACTTTGAATTTCTATGTGGAATTTTCCACCTCGTAACAGAAACACTTTTGGCACTCGCGCATGATAGCTTATACAGTGTGTCACTAATCACCACTAGTAACACAAACAGGCTACATATTAATGTACTGCTACACCCCAGACAGTTTACACCTTATGGCTGCAGAGTTTGTAAGACTTCTTTAACCATGAACACCCATTTGAAATGCTTGCTGTCAGTTTCAAATGCTTCCTTGACATATGGACTATTAGGTACTTTTGAAAGTATTATTTAAAAAAAAATCTTCCTTCTAACTTTAGCTAAACTTACCGTGAAACGACAGACAATGAGCCAATTGTGTCCGTCCACAGTTAGTTTTAAACCACAGCAGCATAACCAACAGAAGAACAGAATTCAATGCCAGAGAAACATTTTCTCAATTAGTTTAATGGAAGGAGATGAGGGAGCGGAAATTCACTTTGGATCCCATTTGTCAACATTATGTCTGGATAACATCTCCTTATTCATCACATTCAGTCTCTGTTCTCAAAGGGGCGGGGTGGGACTCTTCAATACATCATAAAGAGATCAAGAACTGGACCACTGCCGGCCATATAGATAGATGTCCAATGTAAAACCATTTAGATAGACGGTCACTGTAAAACCCCACATTTACAGCAATAGATAACACTCATGGGCATCTTCCTCCATCAACACAAAATACAGGCCTTCCCTCCTTCAGCCTTCTCAAATGATGGGAGACCGATGAAAGAAAAATGTCGTATAAAATGATCCCTCACTCCATTTTGGACCAAAGAGAGTAAATAGGTTTACTGTCCTACAACAAGGCTGCCTTGCAGGGGTAGCTGTTGAAGAAATAAGGTCTACAGAGGAGGGTGAGTTTCACCGCCGTGCAATACAACCTCCCAAAGAGTCCTGACGTGACCCGTTTGACCTCAGGATTCGTTGCAGCTTTCCAGAGTTCGTAAATGTCGGCCACGTGGCCGTGCGACGTCATCATCTTGTCGTAGATGCACAGGTGGTAGGGCGCCTTGCCCTCACCTGAGAAGTACACATGCTCCTGCGGCAACACACCCATGGCTTTGGCGCAGATGCCCATGAAGACATCGTCGATGTACAGCGAGGCGTTGAGGGTCAACGAAGCCTGGTAGATTTTGTTAGCCACGTCTCTCGAGACGACGTAACCTGCCCCTGCCGTGTAGTCCGGGTATGTCAACCACGGGTACATCTCGTATGGGACGTAGTACTTGCTTTCCTTCCGGCGGATGGGTGACGCGCCTCTGTGCACGCGACCGATCCAGAAGTCCGTCACGCCCTTCCTGTCCATGTCATGCAGGTAGCGCACCAGATTGGGCATGTGCACAAAGATGTCGTCGTCAGAGGTCATGAGGAAGCGGGCGCGGGGGCAGTAGGCGTGCGCCCACCGAAACTGTAGCAGAAGCTTGAGGGTTAGGTTGTGGAACGAGTCCACAAAGTCCTGCTGGACCAAGTCGCCATTCAAGCGGTCCTCATGGACAAGGTTGTCCTGAATGCCCCCTCTGCTCCTCCGAATCTGGGCAGCTTCGTGCTGCTTGGGGAGGCCCAGCACAAACACCACCTTCACCGTCACCCCCAGGGTCTGGCGGATATAGGTCTCGTTGCCCCACGTCGACCGTATGGCTCGCCGTCTCTCGAAGTTCTCCGGGGAGGACTTGACTAGCAGCAGCAGTAAAACGTTCTTCTCTCCTGAGCACTTGTACGGGTGGTTGAGCAGGTAGTGGTGGTTGCTGAACATGTGGGCCTCCTGGCGCGGGATGGTGAAGCTCTTGTTGATGAAGGTGTAGTGGTTGACCAGGTAGCGGTAGGAGTAGGACTTGACGTGGCTCACCACACTGCCGCCCAGGTGCTCCCAGTACACCATCATCACCGACAGCACCAGGCACGTGGTCATTAGCTGCACCAACTGGCACTTGCGGATCCGCCGTAAATTCACAAACATCACAGTAATTTTGGGGAAATTCCGGGGTTCTTCCTCTGTCAGGTCTGAGTGGTGGTGGTGTGTGTCAGAGTGTGTGAAAGAGCGGCTGCAGAGGCAGTTGTTCCAGTGACTGTGCATAGTGGTGTGTGTGTTCCATCTTAGGTTTCCCACATGGAGCAGGAGGCGTGGGTGTGTCGGGGAGAATCACAGTTACTGACTCACACACAGCTGTCCTCATAGTGGCTCAGACTCATCCAGCGTCCCCAGGGTGCCGACCATTGCTCTGAAATGGAACAGAGAGTACACATTTTACTCTAATGGTCCAATGTGGTAAGAGTTAAGTGCAATAAAATCCTCCTTAGAGAAAAGCAGATAAACAGATCAATCAACTAGTCTGAAACTGAATATTACAATTTTGCCTTTGGGTGTGAGAGACTTCTTTAACATTTTGGTAACTGTTTACATTAGGCTGCTCTTATACCTCTGTACTTACTCTGTAATTACTCTAGTAACTAGAATGTATTAAGTTCTTAATACAATGTTACTTAAAGATGCAAGATGCTATATTTACTCTTATTTAGCATATATTTTGCTTCTATAATCTCCATGCTTTTTAAAGCTAATCAGGGTAATTAAGTGTCATAATGATGAATTGTGGGGCCTTTTAGTCATGCAGGCACACAGATACATGTTTCAATGTCCAAGCATTGAACACCTGTTAATTGAGTGTGCAAAGCTGTCATCAAGGCAAAGGGTGGCTATTTGAAGAATGTGTTTAACACTTTTTTGGTTACTACATAATTCCATATGTGTTATTTCATAGATTTTATGTCTTCACTATTATTCTACAATGTAAAAAATAAAGAAAAACCCTTGAATGAGTAGGTGTGTCCAAACTTTTGACTGGTAGTGTATGTATATACTATACTATATTCGGAAAGTATTCAGACCTCTTAACTTTTTCCACATTTTGTTACGTTACAGCCTTATTCTAAAATTGATCAAATCAAATCCTCAGCAATCTATACACAATACCCCATAATGACAAAGCGAAAACAGGTTTTTAGAAATCAGGCGCCTCACAGGTCCTCAACTGGCAGCTTCATTAAATAGTACCCGCAAAACACCAGTCTCAACGTCAACAGTGAAGAGGCAACTCCGGGATGCTGACCTTCTAGGCAGAGTTGCAAAGAAAAAGCCATATCTCAGACTGCCCATCTTAATATTTTATTGGCCAGTCTGAGATATGGCATTTTCTTTGTCGCCTCTTCACTGTTGACGTTGAGACTGGTGTTTTGCGGGTACTATTTAATGAAGCTGCCAGTTGAGGACCTGTGAGGCGTCTGCTTCTCAAACTAGAGACTCTAATGTATTTGTCCTCTTGCTCAGTTGTGCACCGGGGCCTCCCACTCCTCTTTCTATTCTGGTTAGAGCCAGTTTACGCTGTTCTGTGAAGGGAGTAGTACACAGCGTTGTACGAGATCTTCAGTTTCTTGGCAATTTCTCGCATGGAATAGCCTTCATTTCTCAGAACAAGAATAGACTGACGAGTTTCAGAAGAAAGTTCTTTGTTTCTGGCCATTTTGAGCCTGTAATCGAACTCACAATTGCTGATGCTCCAGATACTCAACTAGTCTCAAGAAGGCCAGTTTTATTGCTTCTTTAATCAGCACAACAGTTTTCAGCTATGCTAACATAATTGCAAAGGGGTTTTCTAATGATCAAGTAGCCTTTTAAAATGATAAACTTGGATTAGCAAACACAACGTGCCATTGGAACACAGGACTGATGGTTGCTGATAATGGGCCTCTGTACGCCTATGTAGATATTCCATAAAAAATCAGCCGTTTCCAGCTACAATAGCCATTTACAACATTAACAATGTCAACACTGTATTTCTGATACATTTGATGTTATTTTAATGGACCAAAAAAAATATTTTCTTTCGAAAACACTGACATTTCTAAGTGACCCCAAACTTTTGAACAGTAGTGTATAAATTTGCTAAAATGTATAAAAACCTGTTTTTCCTTTGTCTTTATGGGGTATTGTGTGTAGATTGATGAGGGAAAAAAACAATTTAATCAATTTTAGAATAAGCCTGTAACCTAACAAAATGTGGATAAAGTCAAGGGGTCTGAATACTTTCCGAAGGCACTTTATACTATATTTGTACCCGTTAATGTTTTTTTTGTAACAGTACAAAACATACACATACAAACGACAACATACAGACGCACACAAACATCCACAACATCACTCCTACCCAGATCCCCCATCTCCAGCGCCCGCATCACTCTCCACCACATGGCCTCAAACTGCACCATTTTGTTTCTCTGTCTCCCACGCACTTTCAACATTTAGATAATAAAGCATTTGTCCTTTCCATTGTGTTAACGATGGAGGATTAGTTGATTTCCAGTTTTTAAGTATATGTTCTTTTTCAGGATGATTGCCGAGAAAAGTTTCGTCCAACCCATCAGGTATCTCACTGCACACTCATATGCCATGTCTTGAAATCTGCAGACAGACGGATTAAAAGTACATTTACATTGTAATTTTTCTGACAGCCAACTATCTATCTCCGCACATAACTTTTGGACTTCATAGCATTCCCAGAAGGCGTGGATTATTGAGTCATTGTTAGTTTTCCACTTAAGACATGACTCTGCTGTGAATTTTGTCTCTTGTGTAATACATTCTATACATTAGTTTATACTGGATTAAGCGTAAATGTTCGTTAACTGTCATTTCTTTAGTTATGTTACAACGTTCCCTCCATCTTGTGGCAATATCAGTTATTTTTAAGTCTTGGTTCCAATAGTTTATATTCTTTTCTTAGAGATTGTCAGCTGGATAGGCTCTCTTTAAGGTTTTTAATATCTTACCTATCATTTGAATATCCTTTTCTGACTCAAATAGGATTCCCTCAAGATTGCTCTGATGTCCAAAATATTTCAAATAAAAACGTATTGATATGAAACTTTTAAGTTGCATGTATCTGAAAATATCTACATTTGGTCAGTCCAAAATTGCTTTTTAATTCTGCCATGGAAATAAATGTATTTCCTATTACCAAGTCATTTACGGTTTCTATACCTTTAGTGTTCCATGTGGACCAATTTATCAGTCAATTCTGAAACGCTATGATCCAAGGATTGTTCCAAAGGGTTGTGTTTTTAGGGAGTGATATTGGTTCTTGTAGAATACGTTACATTTTCTTCCATATTGTTATAGTGTTCTTAACTATGAAGTTTTTCATGTTCTTAGCTTTATCCTTTGAAACTTAACACGTGAAAAGTTTCTGGGGATGAGCGTGCACATCTTCAATATGTACCCATTGTCCTCTTTAGTGCATTTAACTAGCCTATATATCGCAAGTAAAAGCCCTGGGTGGCGAGTTGATACAATTCCAAGTCTGGAACGTTAAAACCACTGTTACAAGTATTGTTTTTTTCCATTTATATTTAGTACGTAGGGTGTGCCGATTGGTGTCGCCTTGTTAGTCAGTATGTATTACACCTGTGCTGGCTTGTCCATCTCGTTAGTCGGAAGGTATTTCACCTGTGCTGGCACTGAGGATATTTAAAAGCGGCTGGCCTAGTGCTCCAGTTGTGTTGAGAGATGTGTTCAAGAAAAACATTCCTTTGTCTGATCTTTTCATTTTGCTAAACTTTTTGGTTTGCTTCCTGTCTTTAAGTTTGGTGTGCGTTTTTCTTTTGTTTGCCTCTTAGTGGGCAAATTCAGTGGGCATTCATGGTGGGTGTTTTTTTAGGTCCCAGTTGTTGCTATGCAACTTTCAATGGACACCCCCATGAGTGTCTTTTAGAACCCCTTCTAAAATCCCACCTGTTTTGTTTGGTTGTTGTCAGTGACTTTGTTAGTTCCCTATTCTGTTTGAGCAACATTTTTGTTTTCTTGCTGGGGAACGTAACACCACCCTCAGACTTAAGAAGATGTAAAACTTCTCTTTTTATTCTATTCGTTGTATTTGCCCAGATAAAGTCTGTTATGACCAAGTATACTTCGGTTGGGTAATTGGTATTACCAAGAATAAATATTAAACTTTGGGAGCCATGCCATTCTGAAGAGGAAATATTCTACCTGTAAGATTTATGGGAAGATTGTTCCATTTAATTACACCTGCTTTCATATTGTTGAGTAATGGGACACATTTCTTTATATATTTGTTTGTTGTCACTTTTAAGCATCCTAAGTACTTGACATTTTTTGTGGTCAACTAAAGGATTGCTGTAGATCATTAGTTATTGTTTTTCCTATTGCCATTATTTCATGGTTTTTCACATTAACTTTATATCCTGAAATCTTTGAGTATTCTGAAAATATTTTTTGCAAGAGAGGCGTTGAGTTTTCAATATTGGTCAGGTATATCAGCAGATCATCTGCATATAAGTTTAGTGTATATTCATGTTTACCAATACTGATACCTGTTTCGTTTGGGTCCTGTCTAGTTATTTCTGCAAGCGGTTCTGTCTTGTGCTGTTTCTAAAGCAATTTCATCAGATGTATTATTCGTGTATATTTTTGCTTTAGGATATTTATATAATATTTTTTATTTAATGTATTATTTCAGCTGGAAAGTTGAAAGCTTCCAAGGTTTTGAATAGAAAAGGCCATTCAAGACGGTCAAAAGCATTTTAGGCATCAACAGCCATTATTGATAAATCTATATCTTGTTTTTTAGCATATAAGTAATAGTAACAGTAATAAACTGAAACATGTTCTTGTATTTGTGTCTATTTTTAATAAACCCTGTTTTATTGATATGTATCAAGTCTGGTAAGACTTTTGCCATTCTATTGCTTATGAGCTTTGTTATTTTTTATTGTCAATTTATTAAAGTTATGGGTCTGTAATCAGCAGGGGACACTCCAGAGAATGCCAAGAGTGTGCAAAGCTGTCATCAAGGCAAAGGGTGACTACTTTGAAGAATCTAAAATCTAAAATATATTTTGATTTGGTTACTACATGATTCCATATGTGTTATTTCATAGTTTTGATGTCTTCACTATTATTCTACAATGTAGAAAATAGTACAAATAAAGAAAAACCCTTGAATGAGTAGGTGTGTCCACATTTTTGACTGGTACTGTATAGAGCGTGTGGGCATGTGGGCTGAGCAATCATTTAACAGAGAACACAAAAACAATCTAGCAATTATTTGTACTTTGAGGCGATTTTAAGCTCCAACTCCTCTCCTAATGTACCAAAAGTCTGTGGATTATGTCATTGTACATACATAGGAGGAAGACTGTCAGTTAAGGGTGCGTTCGTAAATTCACTCTGGCTATCTACTCCGATTTCAGAGCACTCTCGAGAGCACTCTCATTTACAAATGCTCAACCCCCGTTGAATATGACCGGTGTCGGTAAACGTCGGCAAAAAAGCAAAACATTTAAATTGTCGGCAACATCACAGTTATAGTCACCAACGCTCTGGATAACATGAAAAACCAGCTCTGCTAGGGCGAGTAAAATGGTCAGAGTGAGGTGTTCTCTCATTTATGTCTGGAAGTAGTTAGCAAGCTAGCCAGCGTTAGCCAGTTAGCTTGGGTACTTGACTGCCGTTGTGAGGTCAGAACGCTTGGATCAACCCTACTCCTAGGCCAGAGCATCCAGTGTGCGCTCTGAACGCTCCAAGAGCGAAACGCTCTGAATTTACAAACGGGCAATCTGACAACACTCCGAATTTTGAATTTACGAACACTCTCTAAGTATTGTGGTCAGGTAGCCTAGCGGTTAAGAGCGTTGGACTAGTAACTAAAAGGTCGCTGGTTCGAATCCCCGACCTGACTAGGTGAAAAATCTGTTGATGTGCCCTTGAGCAAGGCACTTAACCCTAATTGCTCCTGTAAGTCACTCTGGATAAGAGTGTCTGCTAAATGACTAATGTAAATTAAAATATAGTGACTGGTGTGGGTCTACTTGGGGAAAGTGAAGTGAGATGAGTGGAGGCCCCACACACACCTCAGAGAAGTTGCCCTCCCAATCCCTCTGTACCTGTTTTAAATATGTAGGCTTATGATTTAAACTTAAGCAGTTTCATATCATAAAAACAAGTACTTCTGCTGTGTGCTTCTTCTCTGATTTCCTAGTGTGTGTTTGTGTGACAGCACGCTAAAACCGCAAACATTAGCTGAGAAGTCAAAAGTGTGGCGGGTGAATGGTAAAAGCCAGCGCAGCAAATGTGGTGCTGGAGGTTCTCTCATAATGGAGGGGTTCATGGCGACGACCCATCGAAACTCCTGAGAGCTGCGGAAAGCGTTCGGCACACAATGGAGGGCATCAGAATAGCTCTGGGAGCACAATGACAGTGAGAGCGGGGATTAGAATAGGCTGCTTCCGCCCGTTTGGCCTGGGTAAAAACCAAGGGGGGATCATGGATGGGCCTGGGACTCCCAGCACATCACCACACTGCTGCCCCCCGAGAGCTTTTATCATTAGCTACCCACTGCCTAATAGGGTCACTCACTCAGAATCTCTATCTTTCTTTCTCTCTCTCCTCTCACCCTCTCTATCTCTCCCTCTCTCTATCCTTATCTCTTCCTATGTCTCCCTCTTTGCCTGAGAAATTAGTCAGGCTACTAATAAGTAAGATGAGGAGGCATTGCTGTCTTGTCTAACCTCAGCCTCCCCAACCCCAAAAAGCTTTCAAAGGGACGATGGACGGGGCCATGTACCGTCAAATCTTGAGTGAGAACCTCCTTCCCTCAGCCAGGGTATTGGAAATGGATCGTGGATGGGTATTCCAGCATGACAATGACCTAAAACACACAGCCAAGGCAACAAATGAGTGGCTCAAGAAGAAGCACATTAAGGTCCTGGAGTGGCCTAGCCAGTCTCCAGACCTTAATCCCATAGAAAATCTGTGGAGGGAGCTGAAGGTTCGAGTAGCCAAACGTCAGCCTCGAAACCTTAATGACTTGGAGAAGATCTGCAAAGAGGAGTGGGACAAAATCCCTCCTGAGATGTGTGCAAACTTGGTGGCCAACTACAAGAAACGTCTGACCTCTGTGATTGCCAACAAGGGTTTTGCCATCAAGTACTAAATCATGTTTTGCAGAGGGGTCAAATACTTATTTCCCTCATTAAAATGCAAATCAATTTATAACATCTTTGACATGCGTTTTTTTGTTGTTATTCTGTCTCTTACTGTTCAAATAAACCTACCATTAAAATTATAGACTGATCATGTCTTTGTCAGTGGGCAAACGTACAAAATCAGCAGGGGATCAAATACTTTTTTCCCTCACTGTACATAAGCATACATGATACATGATGAATGTATTGATGAAAAAGTACTGTATGTCAACTAGGCAAATCAGAAAGCAAAAACAATGTCAACAAAACAAAAATAATACAAAGCTAGACTATACTGTGAGGTCCAAGGGAGTGGAGTAGGTAGTCAGTGTGTTGGTTGGTACAGAACCCTAGTTTGGGACACAGCTTAACAAGAAAGCATTTACTATGGCTGAGCACCTGAGGTAGTCTGTGTCACGATCGTCGTAGGGAACAGACCAATGCGCAGCGTGTTGAACGAACATGGTGAACTTTATTATCTTTAGTGATAATCGACACAATAAACAAAACAAGAAACGACTCGTGAAGTCCACGGTAACAATGACCGAACACGGAACAAAAACCCACAAACACAAAGGGAAAAACATACAGTTTAAATATGGCTCCCAATCAGAGACAACCAGCCAACAGCTGACACTCGTTGCCTCTGATTGGGAGTCACTCAGGCAAACATAGAATAAAACAAACTAGAACCCCCAACATAGACATATAACACATAGAATAAACATACCCTGGCTCAACAAATAGAGTCCCAGAGCCAGGGTGTGACAGTACCCCCCCCTAAAGGTGCGGACTGCGACCGCGCCTCAACTAAAGCAAAACAGGGGAGGGCTGGGCGGGCATACCTCCTCGGCGGCGGTTCTGGCTCCGGCCTTGACCACCACCCTCCAATAAACCCCCCATAGCGCCCCTGGTCCAGTCTGGCCCCGCTGGCTGGAGCTGAACTGGACGTAGCAGGAGCGGTTAGCTTCAGCTCCGTAGGTTAGCTTCAGCTCCAGGCACCGGTGACCCAGGCACGGGTTGTGCCGGACTGACGACGCGCACCCCTGGCCTGGTGCGTGGAGGAGGAACGGGCCTTACCAGGCTGACGACTCGCACCCCTGGCTTGGTGCGTGGAGGAGGGACGGGCCTTACCAGGCTGACGTCTCGCACCCCTGGCTTGGTGCGTGGAGGAGGGACGGGCCTTACCAGGCTGACGTCTCGCACCCCTGGCTTAGTGCGAGTGGCAGGAACAGGCCGGGCCGGGCTGGCGACGCGCACCGTAGACTTGGTGCGAGTGGCAGGAACAGGCCGGGCCGGGCTGGCGACGCGCACCGTATACTTGGTGCGAGTGGCAGGAACAGGCCGGGCCGGGCTGGCGACGCGCACCGTAGACTTGGTGCGAGTGGCAGGAACAGGCCGGGCTGGGCTGGCGACGCGCACCGTAGACTTGGTGCGAGTGGCAGGAACAGGCCGGGCCGGGCTGGCGACGCGCACCGTAGAGTTGGTGCGAGTGGCAGGAACAGGCCGGGCCGGGCTGGCGACGCGCACCGTAGTCTTGGTGCGAGTGGCAGGAACAGGCCGGGCCGGGCTGGCGACGCGCACCGTAGACTTGGTGCGAGTGGCAGGAACAGGCCGGGCCGGGCTGGCGACGCGCACCGTAGACTTGGTGCGTGGAGCAGGGACAGGCCGGACTGGGCTGGCGACGCGCACCGTAGGCTTGGTGCGTGGAGCAGGGACAGGCCGGACTGGGCTGGCGACGCGCACCGTAGGCTTGGTGCGTGGAGCAGGGACAGGCCGGACTGGGCTGGCGACGCACACCGTAGGCTTGGTGCGTGGAGCAGGGACAGGCCGGACTGGGCTGGCGACGCACACCGTAGGCTTGGTGCGTGGAGCAGGGACAGGCCGGACTGGGCTGGCGACGCACACCGTAGGCTTGGTGCGTGGAGCAGGGACAGGCCGGACTGGGCTGGCGACGCACACCGTAGGCTTGGTGCGAGGAGCAGGGACAGGCCGAACCGGGCTGTGGAGACGGATAGGAGACCTGGAGTGAAGAGCGGCCACAACCCGTCCTGGCTGAATGCCTACCCTCACACACTCTGTGTGAGGCATCCGCACAGGACGTACAGGGCGGTGTACCCGTAACCTGGTGGCCTTCTGAATCCGCCCCTTTTTTGCCTCCGTCAGCCCCGTCGTCCATGCCGTGTGCCCCCCCATAAAAATGTTCTGGGGTTGCCTCTCGCCTGTCCGACGTTGACCCTGCTGACGCCGCTGCTCCTCTCTCCGTCGCCTCTCCACCGTCTCACTCCATGGCCGGCGATCCATCCCGGCCAGGATTTCCTCCCAGGTCCAGGACCCTTTCCCGTCCAATATCTCCTCCCATGTCCAGGCTGCCTGCTCCTGGACACGCTGCTTGGTCCTTCGATGGTGGGTTTTTCTGTCACGATCGTCGTAGGGAACAGACCAATGCGCAGCGTGTTGAACGAACATGGTGAACTTTATTATCTTTAGTGATAATCGACACAATAAACAAAACAAGAAACGACTCGTGAAGTCCACGGTAACAATGACCGAACACGGAACAAAAACCCACAAACACAAAGGGAAAAACATACAGTTTAAATATGGCTCCCAATCAGAGACAACCAGCCAACAGCTGACACTCGTTGCCTCTGATTGGGAGTCACTCAGGCAAACATAGAATAAAACAAACTAGAACCCCCAACATAGACATATAACACATAGAATAAACACACCCTGGCTCAACAAATAGAGTCCCAGAGCCAGGGTGTGACAGTCTGGATCTTAAGGCAGCCTCTCTACCCACCTAGCAGTTCCCTCATCCTCATTCTGTTGACAGTACTTCCAGGATTAGTTAGCAGACACTTTATTATTGGCTTTCCTGCCGATGATGTCGTGGCCATGAGACCATGTCCATCTAACAAAGACAAAGGTGTGTCTCGCCTCTTAAGCTTCATCATTGACATCAGCCGGTAAAACCGTGTATTTGTTCTGCAAGTTTTCTTTGCCAACTGTTGAAAGTCAAATATGCTTTGCCTCACAGGTGTGTTTGGTTTGTAATATGTGTTGTGTCTTATTCCTTTACTTAGGCTACGTTCCAGTCATGTTTAACCTTTCAAGTATTTTATTTTATTTTTACTTTTTATTCATTCAGTCTTACAGTTACTGCATTCATCTTAAGATACAGAAGCTAGGTGGGACAACCACATATCACAGTCATAGTAAGTCCATTTTTCCTCAAGAAAGTAGCTATCAGCAAAGTCACAGCTAGTAAGGGAGGGAAAAAGTTGGGCAGATGGATCCTGATCATTCAAACACATTACTCAGCAAATGTCATGATTGCCGTGGGTTTAAAGTCATGTTGTACCCTAGAAGGTACTGCTAAATATCAAGCTAAGTGCGTCACTAAATATATACACTACCAGTCAAAAGTTTGGACACACATACTCATTAATGTGTTATTTTCTTAATTTTTTACTATTTTTTACATTGTAGAATAATAGTGAAGAAATCAAAACGATGAAATAACACATATGGAATCATGTAGTAACCCAAAAAAGTGTTAAACAAATGAAAATATATTTTATATTTGAGATTCTTCAAACAGCCACCCTTTGCCTTGAAGACAGCTTTGCATTCTCTCAACCAGCTTCATGAGGTAGTCACCTGGAATGCATTTTAATTAACAGGTTTTCCTTCTTAATGCATTTGAGCCAATCAGTTGTGTTGTGATAAGGTAGGGTGGGTATACAGAAGATAGCCCTATTTGGTAAAAGACCAAGTCCATTTTATGGCAAGAACAGCTCAAATAAGCAAAGAGAAACAACAGTCCATCATTACTTTAAGACATGAAGGTCAGTCAATACGGAACATTTCAAGAGCTTGGAAAGTTTCTTCAAGTGCAGTCACAAAAACCACAAGCGCTATGATGAAACTAGCTCTCATGAGGACCGCCACAGGAATGGAAGACCCAGAGTTCTCTGCTGCAGAGGTTCATAAGTTCATTAGAGTTACCAGCCTCATAAATTGCAGCCCAAATAAATGATTCACAGAGTTCAAGTCACAGACACATCTCAACATCAACTGTTCAGAGGGGACTGTGTGAAGCAGGCCTTCATGGTCAAATTGCTACAAAGAAACCACTACTAAAGGACACCAATAAGAAGAAGAGACCTGCTTGATTGATTGATTGCTTCTGTGGACAGGTGTCTTTTATACAGGTAACAGAGTGTGCTCCTAATCTTTTGGATTTTTGGTTCCAACTGCCGTGTCTTTGTGAGACATGGTGTGGGTGAATGGATGATCTCCGCATTTGTAGTTCCCACCGTAAAGCATGGAGGAGGAGGTGTTATGGTGTGGGGGTGCTTTGCTGGTGACACTGTCTGTGATTTATTTAGAATTCAAGGCACACTTAACCAGCATGGCTACTACAGCATTCTGCAGCGATACGCCATCCCATCTGGTTTGGGCTTAGTGGGACTATCATGTTTTTCAACAGGAAAATGACCCAACACACCTCCAGGCTGTATAAGGGATATTTTACCAAGAAGGAGAGTGATGGAGTGCTGCATCAGATGACCTGGCCTCCACAATCCCCCGACCTCAACCCAATTGAGATGGTTTGGGATGAGTCGGACGGCAGAGTGAAGGAAAAGCAGCCAACAAGTGCCCAGCATATGTGGGAACTCCTTCAAGACTGTTGGAAAAGCATTCCAGGTGAAGCTGGTTGAGAGAATGCCAAGAGTGTGCAAAGCTGTCTTCAAGGCAAAGGGTGGCTATTTGAAGAATCTCAAATATAACATATATTTTGATTTGTTTAACACTTTTTTTGGTTACTACATGATTCCATATGTGTTATTTCATAGTTTTGATGTCTTCCCTATTATTCTACAATGTAGAAAATAGTAAAAATCAAGAAAAACACTTGAATGAGTAGGTGTGTCCAAACTTTTGACTGTTACAGTACTAGGCTATATATTTTTTATGACTCGTTATCTGCGTCCCTAAATACCCCCTGGTCATGAGACCTGTCTGAGAGAGAGATAGCGTCACTATGGTGCTTTATATCCAATGACAACAATGTGTCAATTGTTCACTGTTTTCAAAAATTGTTAGACTGCACTAAAGCACTACATTTAAAACACTAAAGCTTTTTTTTTTTGTCATTTAGCAGACACTCTTACATGAGCAATTAGGGTTAAGTGCCTTGCTTAAGGGCACATCGACAGATTGTTCACCTATTCGGTTCGTGGATTAGAACCAGCGACCTTTCGGTTACTGGCACAACGTTCTCACCCACTAAGCTACCTGCCCTTCTGTTACAGTTGCTCACGAAAACCAACTTCAAATCAACTTATTCACCATTACAAGCGTTTACTCCATTTTGAGTGAAATAGAATGAACCTGACATAGTTTGTTTGGCGTCTTTCAAGGGTGTCACCATCCTCAGTGTACACTCTGAAACCATTGAAAATAGGTTTGTCAACATTTTGCTAATATTAGCATGCCTTCAACACATGGGAAAGTATATTTTTCACGACACTTCGGTAATGGCTTTTTCGTAGAAGGTTAGGAATACTTATGCAGCAGGTTATGAGACTGAGGTTAAGTTTGGGAAAAGGGATAGGGTTAGCGAAAATGCTCTCCTAACCTGCTACATAAATCACTTTGTATCGAAGTGCCGTGAAAAGTGTGTGTCCCTTCAACACATACACCCACACACACTGACAAACCTGCACTTGAAACTCTTCATGGGAGCGCAAATTGAAAAAGCCTCCCCATGGGTTCCCAACTCTCAGTCTAAATCCAGCTTGTGTGAAAGCAGGACGTAGGGGCAATAAGGGTGCTGCAGCACCCTCTGAATTTAAAAAAATTATAAAAAATGAAAAAATGAAAATGTCTTCACAAAAGTAGTGCACAAAGTAGTGCACTGGGGCTTTACTAGTCCGTATTAGGGACCTGATAAAGCCATCTGTAGTGCAGGCAAAAACCCACATGATGCATAAGAAAACCACATTTTCCAAGCTTGTCTTAGAGAGTTACTCAGAATTTTTCTAAACCACCCTTTCATACAAGTGGGATATAAATAATCCCCTGTGATATCACAGATATATATACAAGAAATGTCTTCACAAAAGTAGTGCACTGGGCCTTTACTAGTCCTGTATTAGCGGACCGGATATAGTCGTCTGTAGCGCAGGCTACATCGTTAGGGCAGAAAGACACGTATCTTGTCAGTGTATCCATAATCTTTGCTCCAGCTAAACTCGAAGAGGACAGTAGGCTTAACTACTTACAAAAATGTTTAAAAAATATAAATATTTTATTGTCACCAGATAGGTGCAGTGTAATGTGTTGTTCTGATGAAAAGTAAGTAAATGGCAGTATTAGACTGAAAGTTAAGGTAATTTCGTCAAACTTGTGAGCCTCTCCATGCTTATAGTTGCTCATTCAACATATTTGCTGCTACTTCACTCATACCTGTTTTAACAGTTTCCCTTCCTAAGTGTGTTACATTCCCTGAGGTCAACCATAAATATGTTTCCTTGGCCAAATATTCCAAGATTTTCATCAAAATGCCACACATGTGGAGGCAAAACGAGTTGGGTAGGTGCGCTTCGGTGCAGCGGACAGCATTGGTCCAGAGCGCAGAGTTTCGCTTAGTCACTTCTCATAATGGTGCTCCTTTAATAGTTAGATCAAAGCTGAATCAATGTCTTGGAAGATCACATAATGATTCATTAGTATTCTACATAAAATAACTAAACATCTTCCCGCGGCTATGGTCACAGGTCGTATAAATAGATCTCAAACTGGAAAGAATCACGCGTCACAACCCGGCACTTACTGCTGCTATGTAGGCTTTCCAAATGACCAGTTGTAAGAAGTAGTCCAAGTAGCCTCCTGTTGAGTAGAGCGAGTTGAGTTCTCTCGCCTCTCTCCCCCCTCCTGTACAGATTCTCTCCTTGTATAGCTCTGGAAGTTTTCCTGTTTACCTCTCCCTGGAGTGGAGTCACACACACACTGCACTTTTTAGAAGCAGCGGCAGCAGCTTCCAGTTAAGCTGAGTGTGTGAGCCTCACTCTGTCTAGAGCGTGTGAACTGTACTGTTCTTGTGTGTGTATGTTGCCTTGGTTCTACTACCTCTCTGCTCACTCCCCGCCCTCACACACTGTGGGGGGTGGGCAGGGAATGAGGTGGGAGAGAGAGTTCCCAGTGAAAGTTGCGCCCCTGGTTATACTCAAAGAGAGTAGAGACAAAGGAAATGATATGTCTATCATGCATCTAGTATTAGCTAGCTATTAAATGAGGGTGGAGACACACTGTCAAGGCGTCTTCCTGTTCTCTCTCTCGCCACAATTAAGTGTTTTTCCTGATCTACTGCACTAGTGCTGTTCTGGGCCGCTGGGTCGTTTGTTAACCATTATTTTTTTTAAATTATATGTATTACATTTTCTTTACATTTTCAAATTATTGTTAACGTAAGCAGCGATGGACACGCACGCACACACACGAACAGAGCTGTTGGGGTGATGCTTGTGCCTGGCTCTGGGTGGAAAGAACAGGTACAATAAATGCCTGTATTCTTTTTGTTTACATTAGTGGTGATGGACACACCCACACAAGCCACAGAGATGTAGGTGTGATGCTAGTGCCTGGTTGTAGGGGATATGGTACATGTAAACAGTACATTGAAGTCTGTATAACGTAAAAGTCATAATGCCTTCAAAGCCGGTGTTTGGAGGATATACTGGCACCGTTTCCCTGCCCGAGACGAAACAACACCCGTGTCAATATTTCCTCCAAACACCAGTTTCTCGGTCATTACCACTTAAGTAGACAGTAGATGGAAGTCTGTGTGACGTGCAGCTGGACACACAACACACGGCATACTGGAGACAGCTCAAGGTCAGAGTAATAACAGCGAAAGGTGTGCCTGTGTGTGTGTGTGTGTGTGCCCCATGAACATTTTATGTTTACAGCGTTCTTCCGTGCCCACACCTTTGTTAATAGCTTGTATGACAACCAAGTGAACTCACCATCAATTACTTTCGAGCCATGAACTCGGTTAAAGATTAGATCCAACGTTTTAAAAGAACAAAGTTCCAACGACCATCATAGATATAATGGGTTTATAGAAATATGAGCTGGATTTACAACTGTGCAGGCTAGATTAACGAACACTCAATGAAGGAACAGTCAACTGATAACGTTTGCGGTATTTTAACGTTTCTATTATCAATTCTTTTCAACAGCGATTACAGTGCCTTAAGAACATATTCATACCCCTTGACTTATTCCACATTTTGTTGTGTTAGGCTACAGCTTGAATAAAGAAAGACAAGTTGTCACCCATCTACACACAACACCGCATAATGACAAGTGAAAACATGTTTTTTGAAATGTTTGCAAATTGATTGAAAATGAAATACAGAAATATCTCATTTACATACAGTACCAGTCAAAAGTTTGGATACACCTACTCATTCAAGGGTTTTTCTTTATTTTAACTATTTTTTTTACATTGTAGAATAATAGTGAAAACATCAAAACTATGAAACACACATATAGAATCATGTGGTAAGCAAAAAAGTGTTAAACAATTCAACATATATTTTATATTCTTCAAATAGCCACCCTTTGCCTTGATGACAGCTTTGCACACTCTTGGCCTCGGGAGAGGCAAAGGTCAAGTCAACACCCACTCGCTTAACCCCAAAGCCAGCTGCACCAATGTGTCGGAGGAAACACTGTTCAACTGACAACCGAAGTCAGCCTACAGGCACCCAGCCCGCCAGGAGGAGTCACTAGAGCGCAATGAGCCAATTAAAGCCCCCCCTGGCCAAACCCTCCCTTAACCCGGACGACACTGGGCCAATTGTGCGCCACCCTATGGAACTCCCGGTAATGACACAGCCTGGGATCGAACCCCAGGCTGTAGAAACGCTGTGATGCAGTGCCTTAGACCGCTGCGCCACTCGGGAAACTCCAGTTATTTTAATGGGAGATTCTAGTTATTTTAATGGGAGACTCATGTTTTTCTTTACCACGTTTCCCAACACATTCCGACTGTTCACTGTATCCCCACTCTGGTAAACCATCTGCTTTGTGCTTCGCACAGGCCTTCACTGTATCCCCACTCTGGTAAACCATCTGCTTTGTGCTTCGCATAGGCCTGCGATACATTGTATTTTGCATGTCAATGCATTCTTCACAAATGTAAATATAGGTCACCATGTGTGCTTCTACAATGTAAATTAGCCTTGATAGGATCAGTCATTCTGCCAAGGCAGATAGAGTTAGAGAGAGGAAAAGGCACAATGCTTTGGGAGCTGCTAAGAATCCATTCAAACTGGTCTGAGATCAGATCAGAGACTGTGTCAGCGTCCCAAATGGCACCCTATTCCTATGTAGTGCACTACTTTTTGACCTTGGCCCATATACTGTAGAGTTCCATTTGGGACTCATGCCTAGTGATGCAGTAGATGTGACGTCATGAAAATGGCCACGCAGCAATGGTCTGCTTCACACCCGACTCGAGATACTGTCCACGTTGACATCATCATGGTGTCTACCTCCCATTGATTCAATGCTGTTGCACCCATCAGCTGGTGTCATTGGACGGACAGTTTGGAAAAACGGGTGTGTTTATCATAAATAAGTTTGAGCTATTGACGTTACAATGTTCTCCTCATTGATACACAATACTCATTGATTTCAGCTACTGCATTACTCCTCAACTAGTTTCATTGTACAGTATAGGCAATTGGGCATTGAGAATGTGACTCATTAGCCAGCTTGAGGTATTTAAATTTAAGTCATTTAGCAGACGCTCTTATCCAGAGCAACTTACAGTTAGTGAGTGCATACCTTTTCATACTGCCCCCCCGTGGGAAACGAACCCACAACCCTGCCGTTGCAAGCGCCATGCTCTACCAACTGAGCTACACGGGGCCCATTACAATGAATTTGTTCAATTGACGCCCTACTGCCAATCACCTTAACAGGTTTCACTGGATCGACATTGAGAATGAGTGTGTTACTAGCAAGTTAAATGTTTTTGAGTACTCATTTACATTTACATTTTAGTCATTTAGCAGACGCTCTTATCCAGAGCGACTTACAGGAGCAATTAGGGTTAAGTGCCTTGCTCAAGGGCACATTTACGTCATTTAGCAGACGCTCTTATCCAGAGCGACTACAAATTGGTGCATTCACCCTATAGCCAGTGGGATATAGGGTGTACTATGAATCTTTAAAAAAAGGTGTCATTGTAGGTACTGAGACTGAAAGCCAAGAAATACACTCACACCCTCCCACTCACACCCTCCCACTCACACCCTCCCACTCACACCCTCCCACTCACACCCCCCCACTCACACCCTCCCACTCACACCCTCCCACTCACACCCTCCCACCTTGAAATATCACATTTACATAAGTATTCAGACCCTTTACTCAGCACTTTGTTGAAGCACCTTTGGCAGCGATTACAGCCTTGAGTCTTCATGGTTATGACGCTACAAGCTTTGCACACCTGTATTTGGGGAGTTTCTCCCATTCTTCTCTGCAGATCCTCTCAAGCTCTGTCAGGTTAGATGGGGAGCGTCGCTGCACAGCTATTTTCAGGTCTCTCCAGAGATGTTCGATCGGGTTCAAGTCCGGGGTCTGGCTGGGCCACTCAAGGACATTCAGAGACTTGTCCCGAAGCCACTCCTGCATTGTCTTGGCTGTATGCTTAGGGTCATTGTCCTGTTGGAAGGTGAACCTTCGCCCCAGTCTGAGGTCCTGAGCGCTCTGGAGCAGGTTTTCATCAAGGATCTCTCTGTACTTTGCTCCGTTCATCTTTCCCTTGATCCTGACCAGTCTCCCAGTCCCTGACGCTGAAAAACATCCCCACAGCATGATGCTGCCTCCACCATGCTTCACCGTAGGGATGGTATTGGCCAGGTGATGAGCGGTGCCTGGTTTCATCATGATGCTTGGCATTCAGGCCAAAGAGTTCAATCTTGGTTTCATCAGACCAGAGAATCTTGTTTCTCATGGTCTGATAGTTCTTTAGGTGCCTTTTGGCAAACTCCAAGCGGGCTGTCATGTGCCTTTTACTGAGGAGTGGCTTCCGTCTGGCCACTCTACCATAAAGGCCTGATTGGTGGAGTGCTGCAGAGATGGTTGTCCTTCTGGAAGATTCTCCCATCTCCACAGAGGAACTCTGGAGCTCTGTCAGAGTGACCATCGGGTTCTTGGTCACCTCCCTGACCAAGGCCCTTCTCCCCCGATTGCTCAGTTTGGCCGGGCGGCCAGCTCTAGGAAGAGTCTTGGTGGTTCCAAACTTCTTCAATTTAAGAATGATGGAGGCCACTGTGTTCTTGGGGATGTTCAATGCTGCAGACTATTTTTGGTACCCTTCCCCAGATCTGTGCCTCGACACAATCCTGTCTCGGAGCTCTACGGACAATTCCTTTGACCTCATGGCTTGGTTTTTGCTCTGACATGCACTGTCAACTGTGGGACCTCATATAGACAGGTGTGTGCCTTTCCAAATCATGTCCAATCAATTGAATTTACCACAGGTGGACTCCAATGAAGTTGTAGAAACAGGATGCACCTGAGTTAAATTTTGAGTCTCATAGCAAAGGGTTTGAATACTTATGTAAATAAGGTATTTCTGTTTTTTTATTTTTATAAATTTGCAAAGATTCCTAAAAACTGTTTTCGCTTTGTCATTATGGGGTATTGTGTGTTGATTGATGAGGAAAACAATGATTTAACCTCTACGGGATCTGTGTCCCTTATACGGGACGGTTGCTGCTCAATATGCGATATGTGACTAGAACTTTCCGGGACATAGACATGTCTTAAATGGGCAGAAAGCTTAAATTATTGTTAATCTAACTGCAGTGTCCAATTTACAGTAGCTATTACAGCTAAAAAAAATACCATGCTATTGTTTGAGGATGGTGCACAACAACAAAACACTATTATCACGGCAACTGGTTAGGTACATTCACCTCTGAAGGTAAATAATGTACTTACATGATATAATCTTGCTCTGATTTGTCATTCCGAGGGTCCCCGAGATAAAATGTAGTGTAGTTTTGTTTGAAAAATCAATTTTTATATTCAAATGTAGGAACTGGGTTCTACAGTTTGACCTCTGGCTCCACACCCACCCCACCCGGCCATCTAGATGTGTGACAGTTAATGTATTTTCTGTAGGGAAGCTAATGATCCATCATGTATGACATTCCTGGGAGTGTGCAAACTAAAATGTTGTATTACCACAGCATTTTGTATGTTCTCTATAGTTATGTACTTGAAAACCAATTCGGCACATTTGGGAAAACACCTGGCAGACTTGATACAAAATATTGTGTAGTGATGGAATTCTTCACTGCATCAGTCTGAAACGTTGCGCACACACACTGATGCCATCTATTGGACAACATCTAAATTACATCTATAATCCTACTTTACTGTCTTCCTTTCTCTTGCATTTCAAAGATGATGCAAAAAAATAATAATAGAAAACATATGTTTTTTGGTTTGTATGATCTTTTACCAGATCTAATGTGTTATATTCTCCTACATTCATTTGACATTTCCACAAACTTCAGTGTTTCCTTTCAAATGATATTGAGAATATGCATATCCTTGCTTCAGGTCCTGAGCTACAGGAAGTTAGATTTGGGTATGTCCTTAACGTAACAAAATGTGGAAAAAGCGAAGGGGTCTGAATACTTTCCGAAGGCATTGTAACAAGAGAAAAACTGCGGGCCGCCAGTTGCCCATAACTGACCTTGGACAATGATCTAGGACTAGTGTAACTATCCTGGACCCAGTATTGGAAGGGAACAACCATCTAGGACTAGTGTAACTATCCTGGACCCAGTATTGGAAGGGAACAACCATCTAGGACTAGTGTTACTATCCTGGACCCAGTATTGGAAGGGAACAACCATCTAGGACTAGTGTTACTATCCTGGACCCAGTATTGGAAGGGAACAACCATCTAGGACTAGTGTTACTATCCTGGACCCAGTATTGGAAGGGAACAACCATCTAGGACTAGTGTTACTATCCTGGACCCAGTATTGGAAGGGAACAACCATCTAGGACTAGTGTTACTATCCTGGACCCAGTATTGGAAGGGAACAACCATCTAGGACTAGTGTTACTATCCTGGACCCAGTATTGGAAGGGAACAACCATCTAGGACTAGTGTAACTATCCTGGACCCAGTATTGGAAGGGAACAACCATCTAGGACTAGTGTAACTATCCTGGACCCAGTATTGGAAGGGAACAACCATCTAGGACTAGTGTTACTATCCTGGACCCAGTATTGGAAGGGAACAACCATCTAGGACTAGTGTAACTATCCTGGACACAGTATTCTTTTTGGGTGCAAGAATATCATAACATTAAACAGCAGAAAAGGTAGATCATGTAAATTGAAAGAATTTTGAGTGTTGAATGTAATCATGATCTATTACCAAGTATGTAATTACACCTTTAAGGGCTCTGTTGTGCAGCTGTGCATAAACCATGCTTGAAACTCTGGTTGTAAAAACTGCAATTGTAAAAGGATGCCAGGAAGGAGTAGAGATAAAGGTAGTAGAAATGTAAAACTGGGCTCCCTCTCTTTTTATTAACAAGGGCCAAAACAGATTTTCGAAATACATTTGCCAAAACTGCTTTCAAACGTGTTTTCCTGCGATCACATTAAGAACTGTTCTGCATTGACTGCTTGTCATAATATATCTCCCTCCTATGGCTCTCGAATGGGCCTCGAGCAGAATATTTATCTCGCATAGAACACACAACAAGCCGACTAGGTAAATAGATAAACTATTCTACTGTGGGGTTGTCTGATTTATTTTTAATAACAACATTACACGGCAAAAAATAGTTCCACTGGAATGTTACAGCGTTATAAAGTATATGCTTTGAAATACCAGCAGCTACAACAGGCTACACACTGCTGCTGTGGTCAGCATTATAGACTGTTTAATTTCCATCTGAACATCGGAGTGTCATCAACAGTCATGCATATCAGTTCAGTGTAAAGGAGAAAATAAAATATTTGAGAATACATTTATTTGGGAATAATAAATATATTTAATAGAACAGACATGCTTCTGTCTGTGTTAGGCTATGTCATCTCCAAACCAGGAGGAGCAATCTGCATGTATAATTTAGTAACTTCCTGTGATATTGGCAAGGAAGGCCAATGCAGAAAGGAAATGGAGAATGGATCTCCCCTGTAAATTAAAAACAAAACAAAAAATAAATAAAATACATTTAAAAATCATGCTTGTAAATACAACTTCATATAAAACATATCTAATTAAAATACACTGTTTTGCAATGAAGGGTTTCAAAGTAGTCTCAATAGCAATTCATTTGAACTTCCCAATTTCACAACATACTTTTGACCACTAGATTGCAGTCACTGGCCATTGAAAAAAGCATAGGCTGCTCACTGGACTGCATGCTTTCCTTAACTTGTAGCCTGGGTTTAGACTAGACTCAGAGCATGCAAACATCACAAGACCCAAAGCAAAGACTAACCGAGATATCTCACTGGCATCGTTTCCAATAGGAGAAAATGAAGTATAGTGGACAGAGCCAAGCACGAGCTAACGAGATCCTATTGGCATGTTTTAGCATGTACACCGAACAGAAATATAAATGCAACATGCAACGTGTTGGTCCCATATTTCATGAGCTGAAAGAAAAAATCCCAGAAATGTTCTATATGCACAAGAAGCTTATTTCGCTCAAATGTTTTACACACATTTGTTTACATCCCTGTTAGTGAGCCTTTCTCCTTTGCCAAGATAATCAATCTACCCGACAGGTGTGGCATATCAAGAAGCTGATTAAACAGCATGATCATTACACAGGTGCACCTTGTGCTGGGGACAATAAAAGGCCACTCTAAAATGTGCAGTTTTGTCACACAACACAATGCCACAGATGTCTAAAGTTTTTAGGGAGCATGCAATTGGTATGCTGACTGCAGGAATGTCCACCAGAGCTGTTGACAGAGAATTGAATGTTCATTTCTCTATCGTAAGCCATTTTAGAGAATTTGGCAGTACGTCCAACCGGTCTCACAAGTGCAGGCCACATGTATGGCTTCATCATCCAGGCTCTGCTGTAGCCGGCCCGCAACCGGGAGACCAATGGGGCGGCGCACAATTGGCCCAGCGTCGTCCAGGGTAGGGGAGGGAATGGCCAGCAGGGAGGTATCTCAGTTGGTAGAGCATGGCGTTTGCAACGCCAGGGTTGTGGGTTCGATTCCCATGGGGGGCCAGTATGAAAAAAAAAATGAATAATGTATGCACTAACTGTAAGTCGCTCTAGATAAGAGCGTCTGCTAAATGACGTAAATGTAAATGTAATGTGGGCGAGCGGTTTGCTGATGTCAACTTTGTGAATAGAGTGCCCCCTGGTGGCAGTGGGGTTATGGTATGGGCAGGCATAAACTACAGACAAAGACAAATGCATTTGATCGATGGCAATTTTAATGCACAGAGATACCTTGATGAGATCCTGAGGCCCATTTTCTTGCCATTCATCCGCATCCATAACCTCATGTTTCAGCATGATAATGCATGGCTCCATGTCACAAGGATCTGTACACAATTCCTGGAACCTGAAATTGTCCCAGTTCTTCCATGGCCAGCATACTCACCAGACACGTCACCCATTGACCATGTTTGGGTTGCTCTGGATCAACCTGTATGACAGCGTGTTCCAGTTTCCTCCAATATCCAGCAACTTCGCACATCCATTGAAGAGGAGTGAGACAACATTCTACAGGTCACAATCAACAATCTGATCAACTCTTTGCAAAGGTTTTGTCGAGCTGCATGAGGCAAATAAATGGTGGTTACACCAGATACTGACTGACTGGTTTTCTGATCCACCCCATACCTTAAAAAAAAAAGTTATCTGTATTCCCAGTCATGTGAAATCCATAGCTTAGGGCCTAATGAATGCATTTCAATTGACTGATTTCCTTATATGAAATGTAGCCCAGTAAAATCTTTGAAATTGTTGCATGTTGCGTTTATATTTTTGTTCAGTATATTTGCTTATTTCCGTTAGGGAACGCCTCTGAAGTGCGTGTGTGCAATAACTCAATTCACCCTTGCATGCCTTCTAAACAACGCAATATTTTGAAACTTTGGCAAAGGGTCAAGTCTACAAAACTTAGTGCACTCTGCTCTTAACAGATTGTAGTTTTGGGGACAGAAAAATGTATTAAAGATCTGATGTTTCATCGATCCCACTTACTGCCACTAGACTTAAAACCATGATTGGTGGTGAGTGGAAGTTCTAACCAGATGCTTCTGATTTATCCATCCTATGAGACATCTGGCTCCATCTGTCTGTGCCGAAAGTGCTTGAGGGACTACGCTATGTAATGTACCATGACCAAGGATAGACTACTAAACGGGATGTGCATACCGTTAACTACGTTCAGAGGGAGAATGCAATACACCAAAAGGCCCTCTAGGTGTCATGAGACACAAACCAAGTCAAGTGGTCCTCTGTAGCTCAACTGGTAGAGCACGGCGCTTGTAACGCCAAGGTAGTGGGTTCGATCCCCGGGACCACCCCATACACAAAAATGTATGCACGCATGACTGTAAGTCGCTTTGGATAAAAGCGTCTGCTAAATGGCATATTATTATATTATATTATAACAGAAAAAAACCACACTTGACTATTATCAAAATAGATTTTTTATTCTAGACGTTTCAAAGATCTGATTGATATTACAACAGTCAGATGCGTAGGTTGCAGAGAGAGTCTCAGCATCTGTGTGAGTGACAGCAGATAACATGGGTGAGGGCAAAGACGACATGAAACAAAACATTCTGCGTACTGGTATCTATCTACATGGTCCAGGGTGTTATGATACGTCCACATTAAAGTTTTGATTTATTGTTTTTGTTCATTTTTGCATACATAGCTACAAATAAATCAGAATTATAAAAGTTTTTCCAAAGAGTACAAAACCTTCAAGGGCTTTTTAGGCATAGCAAAGATATAATTAGTACTTTAGGTAGGAACAAGAAATAGTAAACACTTGAATGCAGTGTAAAAAGATTATCTTTTTTAAAACAAAACATAAAATACCATTCCACTGTCGGACTTCCTAATAGTCTTCATGGTACAATCCACTCACTGTTGGTTATATTAAAGCAAACTTCAAAATACTCTTAGCTAGCTTCTGTACAAAATATGTTTGTAAAACAAGTGACATTCTTTCTGAACAAAAATCACAAAGGAGGCTTTTGGGGAAAAAAAAGAAAGAAAAACATTGGTGTTTTAAAGCCACAGGATGTTAGCTAGGGCTAAGATATGGTATGTTGGAATGCCATGAAGTTGGCCTGGATCCAATGTGTACCCAGCAAGTCAACAGTTTAGACACTAATATTCCCCCTCGCTTTTTCACAGATCAACTGCACACGTTCAGCTAGGGGAGTGAAATGAAACTAAGAGCATTATCCTCAGTCTGGATGTACCAACCAGGGTTGGTGGTCAACTCCATTTAAATTCAGGAAATGAGCTCAAATTCCAATTCAAGAATGGAAAAAAGGCGCCATTCATTTTCAATAAAGATTTTATTCAATTCTTGAATTGGAAGTTCACTTCCAGAATTAATCAAAATGGAATTGACCCAAACCTTGGCTTGAACACATTTCCCTGTTTCGCATTATTATTAAGTGCAGAAAATAACTAACACAAACCCATTCTTAGTGCTGCTCTTTTATACCTATGACCGTTTAATGGTATTTTATAAAGAACCATTTCTCATGGTGAAAGACCCAGATGATGCATAAGAATACCATTTTCCAAGCGTGTTTTTGAGTTACTCTGAATGTTTCTAAACCACCCTTGCATATAAGTGGCATACAAAAGAATCCCCTGTGATGTCACATATATATATATACACACATATATATATACACATATATATACACATATATATATATATATACACACACATATACATATACATATATATACACAAATATACATATATATATATATATGTAGTTAGAATGTTTCATCAAGTAATATGTTCCAAAGTCCGCGTCTCACCTCATCCCCCTGCCTAGAAACCAAACAAACAAGACTTTTGCTTAAAAAAACATCACCTTTTGAACACCACAAAAAAAGCGCCATCTATCCATGCATAGGCCTGTCTCCAAGTGTTGGTGCTGGGTAGAAAATCATATCATCCACAATTTTTAAACAATGACCTAAGAGCAGACACAGCAGTGCGTCCTCAAACAGAACACTTAAAACAATGGTTCACTCCAAAATCTAAGCTGGTCAGAAGTTTAAGACTCAAAAGTAGTCTTGGAACATTGACAAATCTCATCTTTCGGGTCTGAAAACTCCCGGCTAACTTTGACGTCAGAGTTTGTATGGGGGTTGTCCTGTGTCGCATTGATTCATGAGCTACCCAAAGCACTGCCATTCTTACGTTCTGGATAAAAGCTCCACGGAGGCACAGATCGAGGATCAGCTTATCCTCCTACGTAACACTCAAACCTAAAGTAACGTAGTTGGAATATGAGAGGATGGGGTTTTGTAGTAGCTGCAGTAATGATCTTTAGTTCAGAGATCTAACAGTTTTGCACACCTGAAACAATTTCTAAAGGTAAACAAGCAAAATGATGCAATGGGCTTTCCTCCTCACTAACTGCCCTCCGACAAATACACAAAAAAAAAAGCAACAAAATTACAATTGAAAACAAATTAACCCATTTCAACTTTTGAAATATAGATTTGTTGTCCAATGCTTTCTTGAGCCATACATTTTTTTTTACAGTGCCAAAGTGAACGGATTTCTCCCAATAAAAAGTTTCAAACCCCAAATTGTAGAATAAACAAAAATCCTACTGACCTCTTCTCTCTTTCCCCGACATGTAACACAAACCTACGGCAAAAAAAAGTGGCCACAGGACGACAAAACATGCTGACATGTACAATATGCACACACCAACGACGTGAGGGAAAATAGCTATTTCTAATGTCTGGTATAAAGGATCAAAATAAACTAAAGTAAACAGATAGCAGATCTTTTGGAATTATTTTCTCTGAACGTAAAAGTCATTTTTCTCTCCTGTGAGTCTGACTTGAGGGGGGGCCAGACCCCCTTCGCTGGGGGTTAGTTTGACCCCTTCTCTGGAGGGGTAGTTTAAGTGTTTATGTGGGTGTTGGGCGCTCTGTTTGTCTGTGGTGGTGGTTGTTGTGATTGCAGGCCATGGCTTCTGATGGGACTACAGCAGTGTAGACGACAGGCAGGGACAGTCATTTTGGCTATGTACACATTCGTAGTCGGTCCATGGCTACCCAAACGAGCGTCATTTCCTCAGGTCTAATACACAAACCTGGAACAGAGAGAGCCAGAAAGATTAACATTAAAAGGTAATATGTAATGAGGCCCTTTTATCTACTTCCCCAGAGTCAGATGAACATTTTTATGTCTCTGCGTGCAGTTTGAAGTGGCTAACTAGCGCAATTGCTATCTATCATTAGCTCAATGACTGGAAGTCTATATGCTAGCAGATACCATAGACTTCCAGTCATTGCGCCAGTTGGCATTGGCTCGCGAATCTACCTCTTAACTTCCTTCATACTGGACACAGAAATAAAAATGGTATCCATGAGTTCATCTGACTCTGGGGAGGTAGATAATGGCCCCATTACCAAAATCCTGAAGTATCCCTTTAACATAGGTGTTCAGTCCCAGGTTCCTGAGCTTAGTGATGAGCTTGGAGGGCACTAAGGTGTTGAACTACTTGGACAATCCCTTACAGATGACCTGTAGATGCTCAAGACCATCGACAAACTAGCTGTTTCATTCATTACTCCACAGCTGCAACTGTTGCCATGTAAACAATTCTGTTTATTGCTCTAGCTGTACCCTTTGACCCCAGATGAATCTAACAGACACTGGATACTGGACAGGTAGTTAACCGATCATCTACAGATCAGTAGCACAGTACTACGATCTATATAAAGTATCACTAATAGGTGCTCATGAACAGTGGCCGTAAATGAAGCCAGGCGTTTACCCGGACCACGTGACGTAAGCAGGAAACACCTGGGGCCCTGGATAAAGCTTTTAACTGGGGTCTGACGTTTTTCCATCTCAGCTCCTCCTGACACCAGGGAAATAATTCCTGGCCGTGTCCATGAAGAGGCAGCTAGTGAGACTTACCGAACCGTCTGACGCGCTGGCTCCCACCTTGTCCCCCGTGGCGTTCCAGCACACCTCGAAGATGCCCCCCGTTCCCCTATAGCTGTGGACTAACACACCCGTCTGGACAGAGGGACAGACAGAGGGCCAGGGATGTGATCAGCCAAACAATGACCAGGAAAAATGGATTTGGGGGCAACTCAATTTCAATTACGTTTACATTATTACACATCTCACTAAGGGCTGAGCTCCAGATTTACATGTGTAACTCAAATTTAGATTGACATATGTAGCCTAACTCAAATTTAGATTTACATGTGTAACTCAAATTTTCACACAATGCACCCATTGAAATCAATGCATTATATACGTGAAAGTCAGAGTCACGCACGCAGATCCAGATCATCGACCACCAGACTAGCCCTACAAGAAACAGTTGGGCTTGATATGTGAATGACGTAAGAGTGAGATGAGCGAGTGTCTGTGTCAGTCGATCCTGTACCTGTGTGTTCCAGATGTGGACACACTTGTCGAAGGAGCCGCTGGCCAGATGGCGCCCGTCGGGGCTGAAGGCCACACTGTAGACGGGCTCCTGGTGGCGGGTAAGTGTGTGGATACACACGCCTCGCTCCACGTCCCACAGACGCACCGTCGAGTCAAACGACGCGCTGGGGAGAAGAGAAACAGTACATTAGTATCCATCTTGGAAATTCATCTTCTGCTCCTAACCTCCCAGACACCACCCATTTGGAAGGGAGCACGGTGCAGCGCCCCTGGAGATATTTAGGAAGAGGAAGGAAGGACATAAGATCCATTCACTTATATTTGATTACAGTGACTATCCTGAGATCTTTATTTCTTCAGCTGGGGCAAACAGAATGTCACAGAGATGAACACATGACTCCATACTAAGTTATGTACAGATCCTAAATGGTTTTTATGATACATAACTTCTTATGAGAAAAACCCCAGAGACATACTGGGAGTTGGAGTGTTTCCCAGAGGAATGCTGTGAGTTGGAGTGTTTCCCAGTCTTCTATTACCTGGCCAGCATCAGGTTGGCGTTGGGGTTGTTGGTCCCGGGCCCCGTAGGGCTCCACTTGATGGTGTAGATCTCCTTACTGTGAGCCTGCAGGTCGTGGACACACGTGTCCTGCTTCATACTCCAGATCTGATAGAGACAGAGGAAGAGGAGAGAGACAGAGAGGAGAGAGAGGAGAGAGACAGAGGGGAGAGGAGAGAGACAGAGGGGAGAGAGAGAGGGGGAGAGAGGGAGGAGAGAGAGGAGAGAGACAGAGAGAGGGGAGAGGAGAGGAGAGAGGAGAGAGAGGGGAGAGAGAGAGGCGGGAGAGAGAGGAGAGAGACAGAGGAGAGGAGAGAGAGAGAGGCAGAGAGAGAGACAGAGAGAGACAGAGAGAGAGAGAGAGAGGAGAGACAGACAGAGAGACGGAGAGAGAGGAGGCAGAGAGAGGAGAGAGAGACAGAGAGAGGAGAGACATACAGAGAGAGGAGAGAGAGGGGGGAGAGACAGAGAGGAGAGAGAGAAGAGGGGGGAGAGAGAGAAAGAGGAGAGAGAGAGAGAGAGGAGAGACAGAGAGGAGAGAGAGAAGAGGGGGGAGAGAGAGAGAGAGAGGAGAGACAGAGAGCAGGGAGAGAGAGACAGAGGGGAGAGGAGAGAGACAGATATGAGGACTCTAATCAATTATATGTAGCACGATGGGACCGACTTGGGAAGAAGAGGTTCTAGTTACGGCCTATAAACTAGGGCCAACTGTCCCCCGGTAACACTTCTTTGAATCTGTTCTTACTCCACTAAATCCATATTTGCCAGTACAGTAGCTAGAGGTCACTTTTATTCAGGAAGATGTCAGGAAGCTTGTTCTGAGCTGTGTGTGTGTACTGACCTTGAGTGTCATGTCGTCAGAGCAGGAGGCCAGCAGACTCCCCGTGGGATCCCACTTGATTGCGTTCACCTCATTCTATTGAGAAAGGGTGATGGGGAGGGATACAAGGAAACACTGTGAACTTTATAATACAGCAGTGCACAAAAAGAGTGCATCAACTGTACAAAGGTACTTCCTGCAGTGATGTGATGAACAGGATAGGCAAAAGCCTTCAGCTATCCTTTATATTCAGGTCAGTGCATTTGAAGACGAGGACTTTAGACTATTGAGATGAATCAATGTCAGTCACAATGTCAACGTGACGGAGCGGAGACTATTGAGATGCATCCATGCCAGACAGTCAGTCCCTGGTCTTACCGTGTGTCCCTGGAAGGTCTTGACAGGCCGGTCCTGGCCCAGCTTACATACGTGGATGCACATGTCCGTGCTGCAGGAGGCAAACGTGTTGTTGCTCTGCCAGTCCACGTCCAGGGCAGGCGCTGAGTGGAAGGGAAACTGCTGTTTAGCCTCTCCTGTGTGAGCGTCCCAAATGATGGTGGTCTGAACGGGAGATGGATACATTGTCAGTTTCATCACGAGTGACCAATGACAGAATGACAGCACACCATGACAAATCAAATTAATTTAAAGGGATTTTAAACCCAATTGTCTGTCTTTATCACAAAAGCCATTATGTTACCTTATCTACTCCTGCACTGAGGATGAAGTTCCCTTTCTTATTCCATTTGAGGGCAAATATAGGACCTTTGTGCTGGCCCAAAGTACTGGCAAGGTTACCTGCAAAAAAACACATCATTGTGCTTTTTTAGTGAGAGAACAGGACTATGGGCCATCTGTGATTCTGTGTTTAGAAATCTTGAGATGTTGCTCGAGCCAAAAGGGGTCCCCTAAATGGACAGAAAGTGTCCAGAAATCTCCTCATTGGACAGAAAGGGGCACTCCTCCCATCGCCCTTGAGCAAAAGCTTATATTGTTTGCCTAAAACTATTCAAGCAAAACTTATATGTAAACAATTGGCAATGCCCGTAGTGCATCTTTAAAATGGCTTACCGTCTTTAGTCCATATTCTGGCAAAGCCGTCGTACGAGCCTGTGGCTAGCAACGTACCCTCACTCTGAAAGACAGAAATTCACCAGTTGGTTATTTTATTATTCGATTTTTAACCTAAACTAAGCCCTTCAAATAACCTGTAATTCTGGGTTGCCATATTTTTTGTTTCTGTTGCACTCCAGATTGGGACAAAACAAGGGACTGATCCTAATTTGCGATTTATGTGCATTACTCAATCTTGGCTAGAATATCCCAATGAAACATTTACGAGAAAGTCAGTTTTGCCTGCTTGTCTTGAGTTGCGATTGGGCCCATAGTACTTAAATGCTGGTTCAGTATCCTCCATAGAGCAGGGGGAAATTACAGCCTGCTTTACTGTAATTCTTTATTCAGTAGTGACAGCCCTGCATTTTCCATGGGAGGGAGCGAATCCATCCCATATCTCCAGTTGGGAAGACACACTAAATTGGGGTCTCTCTCTCTCTAACACCCTCTCTCTCTCACTCACACACACACTCGCACACAATCTCACTCTCTCTCACACTTGCTCTCTCACACTTGCTGTCTCTCTCTCTCGCTAACACTCGCTCTCTCTCCAACACGCTCTCTCTCTCTCTAACACGCTCTCTCTCTCTCTCTAACACGCTCTCTCTCTCTAACACGCTCGCTCTCTCTAACGCACTCGCTCTCTCTCTAACACGCTCTCTCTCTCTCTAACACGCACTCTCGCTCTCTCTCACACACTCTCTCTCACACACTCACTCACCCTCACACTCTCTCTCTCACACACACACGCTCTCACACACACTCACTCACCCTCTCACACACTCACCCTCTCACACACTCACTCTCTCTCTCACATACACACTCACTCTCACATACACTCTCTCTCACACACACACACTCTCTCTCACACACACACACTCTCTCTCAAAAACTCTCTCTCAAAAACTCTCTCTCTCAAACACTCTCTCACTAACTCTAACTCGCTATCTCTCACCAACACTCTCACACACTCTCTCTAACACGCTCCCCCTCTCTCTCTAACTCGCTATCTCTCACCAACACTCTCACACACTCTCTCTCTCTCTAACACGCTCCCTCTCTCTCTCTCTCTAACACGCACCCTCTCTCTCTAACACGCACCCTCTCTCTCTAACATGCTCCCTCTCTCTCTAACACGCTCCCCCTCTCTCTCTCTAGCACGCTCGTTCTCTCTAGCACGCTCGCTCTCTCTAGCACTCTCTAACACGCTCGCTGTCTCGCTCTCTAACACGCTCGCTGTCTCGCTCTCTCTAGCACTCTCGCTCTAACACGCTCTCTCTCTCTAACACGCTCCCTCGCTCTCTCTAACACGCGCTCTCTCTAACACGCTCTCTCTCTCACTAACACGCTCACTCTCTAACACGCTCGCTCTCTCGCTCTCACGCTCACTGTCTCGCTCTCTCTAGCACTCTCGCTCTCTCTAGCACTCTCTCTCTCTAACACGCACCCTCTCTCTCTAACACGCACCCTCTCTCTCTAACATGCTCCCTCTCTCTCTAACACGCTCCCCCTCTCTCTCTCTAGCACGCTCGTTCTCTCTAGCACGCTCGCTCGCTCTAACACTCTCGCTCTCTCTAACACCCTCGCTCTCTCTCTAACAGTCTCTCACACTCTCACGCTCCCTCTCTCTAACACGCTCTCTCTCTCTAACACGCTCTCTCTCTAACTCTCTCGCCCTCTCTAACACGCTCCCTCGCCCTCTCTAAAACGCTCCCTCGCTCTCTCTAACACGTCCCCTTCTCCTCTCTAACACGCTCGCTCTCTAACACGCTCGCTGTCTCGCTCTCTAACACGCTCGCTGTCTCGCTCTCTCTAGCATGCTCGCTCTCTCTAACACCCTCTCTCTCTCTCTAACACGCTCCCGCTCTCTCTAACACGCTCCCGCTCTCTCTAACACGCTCCCGCTCTCTCTAACACGCTCCCGCTCTCTCTAACACGCTCCCTCGCCCTCTCTAACACGCTCCCTCGCTCTCTCTAACACGCTCCCTCTCTCTCTAACACGCTCTCTCTCTCTCTAAAACGCTCTCTCTAGCACGCTCGCTCTCTCTAGCACTCTCGCTCTCTCTAACACGCTCGCTGTCTCGCTCTCTCTCTCGCTCTCTAACACGCTCGCTCTCTCGCTCTCACGCTCTCTAACACGCTCGCTGTCTCGCTCTCTCTAGCACTCTCGCTCTCTCTAGCACTCTCGCTCTCTCTAACACCCTCGCTCTCTCTCTAACAGTCTCTCACACTCTCACGCTCCCTCTCTCTAACACGCTCTCTCTCTCTAACACTCTCTCGCCCTCTCTAACACGCTCCCTCGCCCTCTCTAACACGCTCCCTCGCCCTCTCTAACACGCTCCCTCGCTCTCTCTAACACGTCCCCTTCTCCTCTCTAACACGCTCGCTCTCTAACACGCTCGCTGTCTCGCTCTCTAACAAGCTCGCTGTCTCGGTCTCTCTAACACTCTCTCTCTCTAACACTCTCTCTCTCTCTCTAACACGCTCCCGCTCTCTCTAACACGCTCCCACTCTCTCTAACACGCTCCCTCGCCCTCTCTAACACGCTCCCTCGCCCTCTCTAACACGCTCCCTCGCTCTCTCTAACACGCTTCCTCGCTCTCTCTAACACGCGCTCTCTCTCTCTCTAACACGCGCTCTCTCTCTCTCTCTCTAACACTCTCTAACACTCTCTCTCTAACACGCTCCCTCGCTCTCTCTAACACGCTCCCTCGCTCTCCCTAACACGCTCCCTCGCTCTCTCTAACAAGCTCCCTCGCTCTAACACTCTCGCTCTCTAACACGCTCCCTCGCTCTCTCTAACACGCTCCCTCGCTCTCTCTAACACGCTCCCTCGCCCTCTCTAACACGCTCCCTCGCTCTCTCTAACACGCTCCCTCGCCCTCTCTAACACGCTCCCTCGCCCTCTCAAACACGTCCCCTTCTCCTCTCTAACACGCTCGCTCTCTAACACGCTCGCTGTCTCGCTCTCTAACAAGCTCGCTGTCTCGCTCTCTAACAAGCTCGCTGTCTCGCTCTCTCTAACACTCTCTCTCTCTAACACTCTCTCTCTCTCTCTCTAACACGCTCCCGCTCTCTCTAACACGCTCCCGCTCTCTCTAACACGCTCCCTCGCCCTCTCTAACACGCTCCCTCGCCCTCTCTAACACGCTCCCTCGCCCTCTCTAACACGCTCCCTCGCTCTCTCTAACACGCTCCCTCGCTCTCTCTAAAACGCGCTCTCTCTCTCTAACACTCTCTCTCTCTAACACTCTCTCTCTAACACGCTCCCTCGCTCTCTCTAACACGCTCCCTCGCTCTCTCTAACAAGCTCCCTCGCTCTAACACTCTCGCTCTCTAACACGCTCCCTCGCTCTCTCTAACACGCTCCCTCGCTCTCTCTAACAAGCTCCCTCGCTCTAACACTCTCGCTCTCTAACACGCTCCCTCGCTCTCTCTAACACGCACTCTCGCTCTCTCTAACACGCTCCCTCGCCCTCTCTATCACGCTCGCTCGCTCTCTCTAACGCTCCCTCGCTCTCTCTAACACGCGCTCTCTCTAACACGCTCTCTCTAACACGCTCTCTCTCTAACACGCTCCCTCGCCCTCTCTAACACGCTCCCTCGCTCTAACACTCTCGCTCTCTAACACGCTCCCTCGCTCTCTCTAACACGCACTCTCGCTCTGTCTAACATGCTCCCTCGCCCTCTCTAACACGCTCCCTCGCCCTCTCTATCACGCTCGCTCTCTCTAACACGCTTCCTCGCTCTCTCTAACACGCTCCCTCGCTCTCTCTAACACGCGCTCTCTCTAACACGCTCTCTCTAACACGCTCTCTCTAACACGCTCTCTCTCTCACTAACACGCTCACTCTCTAACACGCTCGCTCTCTTGCTCTCACGCTCTCTAACACGCTCGTTGTCTCGCTCTCTCTAGCACTCTCGCTCTCTCTAGCACTCTCGCTCTCTCTAACACTCTCGCTCTCTCTAACACTCTCGCTCTCTCTAACACTCTCGCTCTCTCTCTAACAGTCTCTCACACTCTCACGCTCCCTCTCTCTAACACGCTCTCTCTCTCTAACACTCTCTCGCCCTCTCTAACACGCTCCCTCGCCCTCTCTAACACGCTCCCTCGCTCTCTCTAACACGTCCCCTTCTCCTCTCTAACACGCTCGCTCTCTAACATGCTCGCTGTCTCGCTCTCTAACACGCTCGCTGTCTCGCTCTCTCTAGCACGCTCGCTCTCTCAAACACGCTCCCTCGCTCTCTCTAACACGCGCTCTCTCTAACACGCTCTCTCTAACACGCTCTCTCTCTCACTAACACGCTCACTCTCTAACACGCTCGCTCTCTTGCTCTCACGCTCTCTACACGCTCGCTGTCTCGCTCTCTCTAGCACTCTCGCTCTCTCTAGCACTCTCGCTCTCTCTAACACTCTCGCTCTCTCTCTAACAGTCTCTCACACTCTCACGCTCCCTCTCTCTAACACGCTCTCTCTCTAACACTCCCTCGCCCTCTCTAACACGCTCCCTCGCCCTCTCTAACACGTCCCCTTCTCCTCTCTAACACGCTCGCTCTCTAACATGCTCGCTGTCTCGCTCTCTAACACGCTCGCTGTCTCGCTCTCTCTAGCACGCTCGCTCTCTCTAACACGCTCCCTCGCCCTCTCTATCACGCTCGCTCTCTCTAACACGCTTCCTCGCTCTCTCTAACACGCTCCCTCGCTCTCTCTAACACGCGCTCTCTCTAACACGCTCTCTCTAACACGCTCTCTCTAACACGCTCTCTCTCTCACTAACACGCTCACTCTCTAACACGCTCGCTCTCTTGCTCTCACGCTCTCTAACACGCTCACTGTCTCGCTGTCTCTAGCACTCTCGCTCTCTCTAGCACTCTCTCTCTCTAACACTCTCTCGCTCTAACACTCTCGCTCTCTCAAACACTCTCGCTCTCTCTATAACAGTCTCTCACACTCTCACGCTCCCTCTCTCTAACACGCTCTCTCTCTCTAACACGCTCCCTCGCTCTCTCTAACACGTCCCCTTCTCCTCTCTAACACGCTCGCTCTCTAACACGCTCGCTCTCTAACATGCTCGCTGTCTCGCTCTCTAACATGCTCGCTGTCTCGCTCTCTAACACGCTCGCTGTCTCGCTCTCTCTAGCACGCTCTCTCTCTCTAGCACGCTCGCTCTCTCTAGCACGCTCGCTCTCTCTAGCACGCTCGCTCTCTCTAGCACGCTCGCTCTCTCTAGCACGCTCGCTCTCTAACACGCTCGCTCTCTCGCTCTCTCTAGCACTCTCGCTCTCTCTAGCACTCTCGCTCTCTCTAGCACTCTCGCTCTCTCTAGCACTCTCGCTCTCTCGCTCGCTCTAGCACTCTCGCTCGCTCTAGCACTCTCGCTCTCTCTAACACTCTCGCTCTCTCTAGCACTCTCGCTCTCTCTAGCACTCTCGCTCTCTCTAGCACTCTCGCTCTCTCTAGCACTCTCGCTCTCTCTAGCACTCTCGCTCTCTCTAGCACTCTCGCTCGCTCTAACACTCTCGCTCTCTCTAACACTCTCGCTCTCTCTCTAACAGTCTCTCACACGCTCCCGCTCTCTCTAACACGCTCCCTCGCCCTCTCTAACACGCTCCCTCGCTCTCTCTAACACGCTCCCTCGCTCTCTCTAACACGCTCTCTCTCTCTCTAACACGCTCTCTCTCTAACACTCTCTCTCTCTAACACTCTCTCTCTCTCTCTCTAACACTCTCTCTCTCTCTAACACGCTCCCTCGCCCTCTCTAACACGCTCCCTCGCCCTCTCTAACACGCTCCCTCGCCCTCTCTAACACGCTCCCTCGCCCTCTCTAACACGCTCCATCGCCCTCTCTAACACGCTCCCTCGCTCTCTCTAACACGCTCCCTCGCCCTCTCTAACACGCTCCCTCGCTCTCTCTAACACGCTCCCTCGCTCTCTCTAACACGCTCCCTCGCCCTCTCTAACACGCTCCCTCTCTAACACGCTCCCTCGCCCTCTCTAAAACGCCCCCTATAACACGCTCCCTCGCCCTCTCTAACACGCTCCCTTGCCCTCTCTAACAAGCTCCCTCGCCCTCTCTAACACGCTCTCTCTCTAACACTCTCTCTCTCTAACACACTCTCTCTCTCTCTCTAACACGCTCCCTCGCCCTCTCCAACACGCTCCCTCGCCCTCTCTAACACGCTCCCTCGCCCTCTCTAACACGCTCCCTCGCCCTCTCTAACACGCTCCCTCGCTCTCTCTAACACGCTCCCTCGCTCTCTCTAACAAGCTCCCTCGCCCTCTCTAACACGCTCCCTCTCTAACACGCTCCCTCGCCCTCTCTAAAACGCCCCCTCTAACACGCTCCCTCGCCCTCTCTAACACGCTCCCTTGCCCTCTCTAACAAGCTCCCTCGCCCTCTCTAACACGCTCCCTCGCCCTCTCTAACACGCTCCCTCGCTCTCTCTAACACGCTCCCTCGCTCTCTCTAACAAGCTCCCTCGCCCTCTCTAACACGCTCCCTCTCTAACACGCTCCCTCGCCCTCTCTAAAACGCCCCCTCTAACACGCTCCCTCGCCCTCTCTAACACGCTCCCTTGCCCTCTCTAACAAGCTCCCTCGCCCTCTCTAACACGCTCCCTCGCTCTCTCTAACACGCTCCCTCGCTCTCTCTAACAAGCTCCCTCGCCCTCTCTAACACGCTCCCTCTCTAACACGCTCCCTCGCCCTCTCTAAAACGCCCCCTCTAACACTCTCCCTCGCTCTCTCTAACACGCTCCCTCGCCCTCTCT